>NC_053041.3:625227245-625529456 GCF_002575655.3 Aegilops tauschii subsp. strangulata | reverse complement strand
TTTTCTCCAGGTAATATTATCTTGATACACCTTTTGTGGTTATTTGCAGTGTGTCGACTTGCATAATTAATGTTGAGGGTTTGCCTAGAAGAATGATGTCAGTTTACAAAGGGAAGAATGATGTTTTTGTACAAAATGAAGGCCTAGCCGTATTTTACCGAGGGAATGATAATGTTTCAAATAGATTGGTGCGTTGTTTCATAAATATGTGCTGACCAGGCTGAAAGTTCAAGTTGTGTGTTAGACCTTCATATGTTGTTCACTATATGAATTCAAACTGTCGTTCATGATTATGGCCCTATGATATTAACATATACTGCTCATGGTGGTGCCGACAAAATACTACCACATATACTAGAGATATTTCATCATACGAGACCGATTGCTGGGCAGAGAACTCACATGAGATAAATACCTTTTGTGCCCAATTGCTTCCTATCAGGTATTTGAAAAACTATTTTCATGTGTATATAAATGACATCTGCAGTGTAAATACGGTTGGAACTTTGCTGCCATATTAAGTTCTAACATTCATGTGTTTTTTTTTAAATGGAGGAGGACCCCTGGCCTCTGCATCTGGATGATGCATGCAGCCACTTTATTAATTATTCACACAAGACCTTACAAAGTCATACAACAATAAGACTGAAGCCACCGTCTAGGCAACAAAAGTGTCGCTACTCCTATCCAATTGATGAAGTGATGCTGATAGTCTGGGCCTAGTACCAAACAGACCTCGCAGCCAAACCTAACATCTAAGACCTGAGGTCCCAACCAGGACGCCTGCCGGGTATGGGCACCCACCAGTCCGGCGTGCTCCTCAACCAGGACGCCTGCCGGGTATGAGGCCGCCGCAGCCACATTGAGGCCGCCGCAGCCACATGCCATCAATCCATCTTCAGAGCTGTACTACTGCATGAACGTTGCCCGGTCTAGCCGCCGCCGTCGCCACCACGACGCCAGACAGCATCGACCTCCTGCGTGAGTCCATCATCGCACATCAGATGCCTAATCTCCAGAGCGCCATGCCATCGAGATCTGACACCATCAATGTGTGTGATGAAGCACCACTCCTCCTCTTGTCACCTCCAGCCATCACTTGCTCCAAAACGATGGCCCCATGAGGGAAAGCGCTACTAAGAACAACATCATCGTCCGATCCGGGAGACCCAGATCTAGGGTTACCCCCGGAGCATCTCGAGCCTGATGACGTCAACTGCAACAACGATGCCTCGACAAGGAAACGACATCAAAGACGCCGCCATCGTCCGCCATGACCGTAGTCGGTGGGATTTTCATCAACAGTTGCGCCACCGGGCGTACGCCGTTGGCCTCGCTGGTTCCTTCGACCGTAGCAAACTCCAAAACGATGCCCTGAAGACGGACTACAGCGCAAGAACACCGCCATCGCTCAACCCCATGGAGATCTAGGGTTTCTCCCGGAGTTGCCCGGGTTGTCAAGGATCCCGCAGATTCGTCCAGCTGCCGACGTGTCGCACTCGCCATCGCGCCGACCGTGACCCGGAGACCAAGCTCATGCCTAAGCCCATATCCGGCCGCGCCGCCGCCGATCTGGTCACGCCGCCGCCGCCCTTGGTGACCGTGGCGCCCCAGATCTTGAAGCCGCTTGCCATGGGGAATGGGATCGCCGGAGCGCCACCAGCCCCCGTCGTGACGTCCGGCTGCACGTCATGCTCCAGCCCGGGGGCGCCAGCCCGCGCCTGCTCCTCACGAGCGGGAGGGTACGTAGTCCCTGCAGCCGCCGGCGACGGCAAGGCTTTGCCTGGCCGCGCCCTCGGGCAACGGCGAGGGAGGAGGAAGACGAGAGGGGGAGTCGGGGGCGACGGGATCTGGGGGCCTCCCAGCCGCCGCACGGGGGCGACACGGGAGGGACGAGAGAGGACGGGAGAGAACATTCATGTGTGGTGAATCTAGATTGAGCGTCTCATTATTTTTGTCAAATTAACATGATACACTTTATTTAATCCATTAAGCTCCCTTTATCCGATGTTGTATTTATTCTTTCCTGGACAGAAAATATCAATTTGATAGTAACGACACTGATACCATTGAAGGAGTGACACTAAAACCATTAAACAATGTGATAGAGTAAACTACCATAGCTTTCCCATCTTTGGTCACTTCCTCCAAGAGAACTATAGAGAACACGACCAAGACAAATAAATTTATCTAAAGAACAGCTACTATTGGACATCAGCGAAGCAATGCCTATTGTTGTTTGTCGTTGTTTTACAGGTTACTCATGTTTTAGATAGCTTGACTTATGTGTTAGTTCTCATATTGAACAGGGAATAGGGTAGACGCTCACTTTCAAATTTGATCTAAACTTTTTTGATCCCCACTTACAGAAAACATAAATAAAAAAATCTACAAGAATTCTCAATACATTTCATTAGTTCACTATGAATCATTAAATATTTCTTGGGCTTCCCATGAGTACAATAAAAAAATGCACGAAGGTCAAAGCCAAATAAACTGAAGCAAATTTCAAGCGTGAGAAGTCCATTTTCCGTAGCATCTGCATTATTTTATTCTCACTGAAACTGTATCTTCAGGTTTAATGCCCATGCACATCATTTTATTAAAGTTTTTAATTACTAAAAATCATATTCGCAAAAAGTTAAAAGACAATTAAAACAAGTTGTACCACTTCATGATAATTGAAAATAGAACTTAACAGAACAATAAGATAAAGATATAGAAAACAAACTTCTTTTACAATGAGAATCATAGTAACCTAATACACCATTGTAATTTCATAATCAATTTAACAGAGGATAAAGATGATGCTCGCGCATCAAACATGCCTAAGATAAAACTATGTTTGTATATGGCTCATATTTGTGAATGTGATCATGTTTGGTTCCAACTTTCTTTAGGAAAATTAGATAATATGTTCTCATGATACAACTTAAAATTCTACAATGTTGGTAAAAAGCAAGAACAAACAAGCATCTTTTAACACATTCATTCTTTTATTATTTATTCAAACAAACCATATAGATGTAACATAACAATAGGATACCAAAATTTTACTAAATTAAAGTAATATGTCAAACTTGCACAGTGTTAGAAAATTTACATAATCCTACATGAAATCAGTGACAACTATTAAATTTGGGTTGAAAGAACAAAAAATACAATTCCGTTGGTGACTTTCTGATCGCGGGTTTCATTTGAAAAACCCCAACGCCATTCATCTTGCGTCAAATCCGGTCTTTCATGCAAGAGTTTCATTTTTGGCCGCTACTACGTTCGTCGAAAACTTCTTGATGGCACCATCATCTCATTACCTTATTTTTTCCCTTCGACTTCGGTGCACCATGATAAAGATTATGGAAAAATGATATAGATATGATTCCAATTTGGCACGCTTTTGATAAAACCATGTTATCAACAGTATTATATTTGTAAATTTATCAAATTTGGTTCCAATTTTTAATAAAAAGTTAAGTAATATGTTCTCATTTTTCAACCTTTTAAAACTCTAGCCCGCACATCAAGCGGGCCACTTTGCTAGTTGAGAAAACAACAACCTGCTTCAACGTGACCGAACCTCAGTGTGGCTGCATGTTTGCGTGCATGACAGGCTTCATGTACATGACATGAGGAAAGGATTAACAGCCCGGAGATGTCATGAGAATTACGACAACAATATGATGTAACTGGTTTTACACAAATCCTCAAAAAAACTGGTTTTATACAAAACAGGGTACTAGCTCACAAGCGATTTCACTAAATTACAGATGAGTGTTGCGTGGGCCTGCCTTCTGTAACTCAAACTAGCTAGCTAGCGATGCATGGCGCTGAGTAGTGGAGTTAGCACTGATTCGGTGCTGCACGTTGGGATGGTGGTCCGAACTTCCTCCGGCGTGACAACAACGAGGCAGCAGCGAACAACGAGGCGGTCGTCCTGCGTGGGCCATGTCCCAGTGTACTTCAGATGGTAGTAGAAGTCATCGTTGTCACGGTCAAACGTGTGCCTCGTCTTCTGGGACTCCAAGTTCACCAGCCCCTCGAACTCGAAGCTGAACTCCGCCGTCGTCGGTGTCATCTCGTCCCCCTTGCTTGCGAAGACGAGCCACAGGATACCCGATTGGAGCCATCTTGGGCAGAATTTGAGGTACCATGTGCTCCCCCCAACAGCGAAGTGCGTGGAGTAGATGCACTCCCCGTTCCTCAGCGTCGCGCTGAGCTTGGAGACACTGCACACGGTGAGCGTGTGGGACCCAACCATGGCAACTTTCGGTGGCTCCAAGACGGCGTTGGATTTGCACAAGCTTCCAAAGAGGCACCGCCGCTTTGTTGCCTGCTGCATCTTCTTCAGAGTGCATCTGACGGTGAATTTGTCGTAGCGGGCAGACACGCACGACGACGCCTCCAGCTCCCTCCTCCTCACGCACAGGATAAAGCTACCCATGTTTTGTTTACCTATCGTGTCCCGGCTGCTCTCCTTGTGGAAGACGGTGTGCTCTCCGGTCTCATCGAGGATTTCAAGGGTGATGTGGGTGCCGGCATACGATTTGAAGCCATGCAGCATGAAGTTGATGACGACCGAGACGACCAAGGTGTCCGCTAGGCCGTTCTCGTCGAAATCCATCGACTGCACGTGTATGTCCCACAAGAGGTCACGGAAGAGGAGGTTGTCCACAGTCAGCCGGTCAGGTGATCGCAGCAGCTTGGAGTACCCGCGGACCGGCACGGAGAGCGTCACCGGCGCCGATCGGCTCGTGGTAGAACCCATTGACCACGTACCAAGCTATCAGGCAATCAAGTACACCCGCGCACGCGTATATGTAGGACGGCCGGGGAGGGAGTCTTGATCGTGTCCGGAGTGGAGTCTTCCACGATACAAACCCGGCAAGTTGTAGGAAGACGCAACCGGAGTGGGATTCGGATCACGTCCTTTTAGCCACGCTGAGCTGTACTATACTATAGAGTACAGTAGATTTTACCATGCATGCTTTTGTCATGCATGATTGGAGCGACTGGGACTACCCAAATTGTATATTATTCATTCAGGCATTTGGAGGACACGTAAGTTGGTTGGTCATGCAAAGATGATCTTCATATCATCTAACCGTCAAAAACAAAGAGATAATCTTCATCTAGCTGGGTCATCATTAGCAAGGGTGCCAGCTCCGTTTTTAATCATCTCACAGGTCCTTGCATCCTCACCACCACAGCGTACACTTTTCTCCGGCGCAATTGGTACCAAAAAGTCACTGAGCAAAGCTGAAAGGACTTCCCCTCAGAGCGGATCCGACCAGTCACTACTAGGAAAAGGCCTACTAATGGCGCATCTAATTTGGCCATTAATGACGCATTAGTGATGCACCATTAGTGCCACGCCATTAGTATATTTTACTAATGGCACACCACTGGTGCGCCATTAGTATCTGGTATACTAATGGCGCACCCGAGATGCGCCATTAGTATATACAACAGTGCGCCATTAGTATGCCTCCCAGGGGCCATCTATACCCAGGTGCTTTGGCATACTAATGGCGCACAACAACAGGATGCGCCATTAGTAACTTCGGCATACTAATGGCGCACTGTTTAGTGATGCGCCATTAGTATCCTTTGGCATACTAATGGCGCACTATGATGTGATGCGCCATTGGTATCCTTTGGCATACTAATGGCGCACTATGATGTGATGCGCCATTAGTATGAATATTAGGTTTTTTTTATTTTTTTATTTTCTGTTTTTTGCACAGGTTACAAAATGAATAATTGGACAAAATATAGAGAGCACACATCAACAACAGATTCATCGAATACAATAGAAGATTAGTCTCTGAATACAATTCATCATTTTAGTCTCCGAATAAAATTCATCATATTAGTCTCCGAATTGAAAAGACCGAACAAAGATAGAACATTATATTACAAGTCTCGAGACCGCGAGTTTGTCTTCACATTACAAGTCGATATCGATCATCTAAACTACCATCACATAGAAAAGAGCTGCGGTCATCACGATGAAACTCGTCTTCATCCGGTTCCTCCAACGCTCCCTCCCCTCTCCCGCTAGATAGCGGGCGTATCTAGATTCGGCCTCGGCCCTAGTGGCGTACCCTTTGTAACTGTTACCGCTGAATCGGTGAACCTGTCTCCGACACTCCTCCCAGTCGTCGTAGACTCCGGGAACCTTACCCTTGTACACGACATACCACGGCATCGCTATGCAGTAGCCAAACGAAACGTTAGTACCAATTCACAGACAATACATAAGCAATATATAAGTATGCAACAGAATGATCGGAAGAGAAAAGCAAGACATTAATAGCACCGATTACATCTAAGTTGAACGACTCTTGAAACCAAAGAGACATACTACAAGTTCATTAAAGTTCAATTACAACATGAGCCAATCGATGTTTCAGAACTAGACACAGCATCACTGCTTTCGACTCGACTCAAGGGACCGGAGCGTGGATGAAGCCGCCGTCTATCGTGGGAGTCATGAAACAACGGGCGTTGTCAGCCTACATTTGTAGGATTGTGTCGATGTCACTGTTGGACGGTTGATTTCTGAGGTAGAACTGCCCCGAGGTACGAAGGACATCTTGATGGATGATTTCCGCAAACTCCGACTGGATGCGAAAGAATTCTTGTCTGATGTCCGCGTCCTGGATTGCCAACACGCTCGCGGCCCAATCTTTGAGTCTACTCGGTAGCAGAAGTTGATGATGGTCCCGTACGATCGCCCGCATGTGATGGATGGCGTAGTAGGCACCCTTCTGACCGCCAGGCGGCTGCTTGACGCAGCAGAACATCGTATTGTGGGAGAACACGTGCTTGCCGTACTTACGAATAGGCCTGGTGAAGGTGCCTCCAGATTTGACGTAGCCGGGGAGAACATCATCAAGAACCTTCTTGACATTTGTGTAGTCTACGTTCGACTGACGGTCCGGGTCGAAATACGTGGCCATGAAATATTTGGGGCTTAGGAGGATGAGCGTGCAATGTGTGTCACTGCAGAAAACACGAAATGTTAAAAGAAAAACGATCGAAATCTAAGAATTCATATGTTACGGGGCGGTTGAGGGGAGGACTTACTCGGGAAAGTAAGGCACGAGGAAGTTATCCTTATCTTGGTTTGCCAGAATGACGCCTTCGACGTAAGAACTCGCGACTTGCCGGTCCCCAGCGCTGCCCAAAATCTTGGCACGCATGTAGAAGGGGTCGACTATCACGATGTCCGGGGTCTTGTCGCGAATGATCCGCATCTCCATACTCAGCGAAAATAGCCGAACGAAGGTGTAGTGCAGCGGATGAAGGTTCAACATAGCGTGGATGTCATCAAACCGCAGGACGATCGTACCCCCGATGGAGATATCCACAAAGCCCTTGCCCTCTGGCACCTTGGCCGCGAAAACCGGGTATGCCACATCCTTCTCTCCGAGACGCCGCTTCTCCAAAGAAAGAACACTGTCATGCAGACTCCGCATAGCACCGGTTGCAGCATCGAGCATATTTCTCGGTAGCATCGGCCTACCCGCCACATGCACCCTCCTCGAGATATCCTCAGTTGAAGGTGGCCCGTCCTGAGCACGGATCGTACTCGGTGTCGGCTGGCCCGCACCATTGTTAGTCTTTCTTTTGCGTGCCTTCTTCTTCTCCTGTAATGGGACCGAGTTCTGCTCACAGACCGCCTTCTTGAGTGTGTTGGGGCTGATCATATTTCGCACCTCGCCTATCTGAGGCTCGATGAAGTCGGCAGCTGGAGGCGTCTCCTGAGAGCTGAACTGCAGACGACGCCTGTTGCAACTTGGCTTCTCCGCGGTACCAGCTAGATCGCACACGTCTTTTGTTGGGTTGGGTTCTTGAGAAGGAGGCCCCATGAAGTCGCCACCGTACCCATGATCGGCAAAGTACTGATCGACGTTGGCAAATGTATCGTCGTCGTCGTTCTGATCCTGTGCCATATGCATTTTTGGATCCAGTGGCATAGGGATGTCCGGCACCGTTGCGGCGGTCTTGCCATGGGGCCGACTTGGCGCCGGCACGACTGGCGGTGTTGTCTCTGGGGTGGTGTCCCCCGCCCCCAAACGAATCTGGCTCTTCGGCCAAAGCAGGGGCCAGCTCAGGCAGGCGCTGAGGGTCATCACGTCATCATCGTCGGCACCGATGGGTCGAATCGGAGGTAACAACTCGTCGCAGCCTGGCAGCACCCGAACCAGTTGAACCCTAAACAAGTTGGGTGGCATCTGGGTACCGTGGAACAAGGGGTTGCCCGGTTGAACGATTTTGCCCTTGGCGACATCGACCAACTCGTTGTTCACGAAGTGCAGGAGAGTGCACGGAACGTCGGCGGCGCCCTGCGAAAACATGTAGGGCGTTAGGGATGCCCAGTCAAAGGCAAGGAGATGAAGTCCTCGGCCGAGAGAGGCTTAATTAGTTACCGTGATGATGGCGTCGAGCTCGGCTAATGTCGAGGCACCGCCAACGGCGGGCATGCAGTTGACGGAGGGGCTGCTTGCTGCAGAGGTGCCGGCCGGCGTACACCCGGGTGCATTAAGCTCCCGTGCCGGCGTCGGAGACACCAATGCCGCCTCCGCCAGAGACACCAATGGCCCCGCCATCACGTTCTGCGAGTTGCTGGCCGTGAAGCTAGGAATCGGGGGCGGCCCCTGTTGGCCGCCCGCAATCCACGCACTAATCCCCTGGATCAAGGTAGGCACAATGGCGGTGATCGTCGCTCCGAGTTGTTGTTGCACTTGCTCTTGGACAATCTCCGGAATCCGTGCCACCTGTGCCCTGAGTTCTTGAACCTCTCGCGCCTGGCTTTCCGAGCTGGTCTTTTTCTCCTTTTGCCCACCAGTGTTATAGTATGACGACCATTTTGTCGACAAGCCTTTGCCGGCCACACGACCAGCTGACGTCGGCTTACTGAGCTTATCCTTGTTCTTCATTACATTCAACGCCCTATTTAGAGTGGTGTCCCAAGGGTTGCTCTTAGTCGACCCCGCGCTACTGCTTTCAGTCGCCTGCGGAAGGAATGTGAACCATTTAGAAATTTGGCTTCATTAATTAGAATGCAACCATATGGAGCTAATTACGCGGGGGTGTATTCCTTACCAGAACAAGCTCAAGCGCCCTGGTCTTCGGATCCGTGGTAAGCTCCTTTGTTTTCGGGTCCTTCTTGTACCGGGCCCTGACAAAGTTCCTGGTCTGCTTGTCACCGTATTTATCGAAGAGGGGCGGTAAGCCTTGCTCGGCACGGTCCGCCTCCTCCTTGTCCCATATAGGCTCCGCCACTCTGTAACCGCCGGGACCGAGTGTGTGTTCCCCTAAGTTCAGCTCCCGCATTTCTTTCCCCCACTTACTTGATTCGGAGTTTGCGGTGCTCGAGCAATTGATCTTGAAGTCGTTGTAGTCATCTTCGGTGATCGAAGGATTTTTCTCCTTGATATTCTCATAACTCTCACCTTTCTCGATCATTCTCTTCACATTGCTTTTCCAAGTAGACAGGGCCTTGCTCATCTTCGTGAGGGCAGCATTGTTCACTTTATTCCCTTTGAGGCTTGTGTTTTCAAATTCAGCGGGGAACTTGTATCGTTCGTGCAGCTTCGTCAAGAGGAGGTTGCGCAAATTCCCTCGGTCAGGATGCCTCAGGTTCTCGGTGTTGATCGAGACGGTGCTCCGGAGAATGCACCCGAGCTGAAGCTTGTACCCCTTGACTATTCGTTCGGGCGCCGTTGGATTCCCATCGGAGTCCACTTCAGTAACTTCCTCCTTGAGGGTGCGGAGCACGGTCGGGCGCCGGTCCTTCCGTTGCCTCTTCGGTTGGCTGCCATCTGTGCGTGCGCCGCCATCATCAGTGGTGGCATCCTCGGCGGCACCATCAGTGGTGGCATCAGTGGGGTCATCCTCGGCGGTACCATCAGTGGTCTCAGGATCGGTGGGGAAGGCGGCGTCCTCATACAAGTGAGGTTGTTCCTCCATCTGCTGGGACAGCTTCCAGAATGCCTTGACGCCCGAACCCCCGACCTCATCGTTGTTGGCCATGTTTCTCTCTAAATAGGAACAAAGTTTGGTCAAAAAGTTGGTTATTGTCAAGGAACAAGATCATGGTCTCATCATTTAGGGTTTGTCGACACCGAGGCATCCTAAAAGCTAAGCTTTTATCATTGAGGGTTTTTCGACGCCGAGGCACCCTAAAAGCCTAAGCTTTCATCATTTCGGTTTTTATCGACACCGAGGCACCCTAAAAGCAATGCATTAGTCACAAGTACGACGGGGCACTTGATCCTACTTAATTAACTACTAAGATACCCCGGCCCATGCATTAGTCACAAGTACCCCATATGTCCTATTTTTAGCAAAGTCATGCTAAAATTCACGGAAAATTTCAACATGACCTTTGCTGAAAATAGGACATATGGAGTACCCGAATTTGCCGGAACGGAAGTTAATCGACATTCCGGTAAACTCAAGGGCCTCTCGGGTGGACAAGGCAAAAAAGGCCTCCATCACAACATGGAAAATACATTGGCATGTGAAGAGGTGAAACAATATATGCATCTCCAAGCAGTATCATTCAACATTTTGGACAAAACACTACAAGCAACATGAGACACTGAAAACAATTGCTACCAATGAATCTACACTTCTATAACAAAATAAATCAGAAACTTAGTCTGTCATCATTAGGCAGCCACCATTAGTTATTCCGTTATGTTAAAGCAGAAATAGAAAAATAGACTGAAAACACTAAAATCAGAAACAAATCCAACTGTACAGGCCAATGCATATAGGAAAAGTGAGGGGTTGAACTTCATTTTTTTTCAGGTTTTCTTGGGTGTATGAGGTCTGCTCTAATTTGTTTTGAAAAGTGAACCTGCTGTACTGGCCAATGCATATAGGAAAAGTGAACCTGCTGTACACGCCAATGCATATAGGAAAATTAAGTCATGGAGAGTTGTTCATGATGTTCCTTGCCTTTTTTTGTGATACATAAGGTAAGGTTCAACAGCTTCAGAACTTTTAGCAGACAGTATTTTCTTAGTAGTGGTTGTGCTAGTTCTCCATGTATGGTTGCTAGTGTGTCTCTGAACAAAATTCTTAGTATTAATCATTCAGTCTAATTTATGTTCAGGTGAGTAGAATGGTTCTTCTCGTCACCGTTGCCCTGTTTTGTAGTGACTGACTACAATGCTAGGTTGTGTGGGTCCTTAAAACACCACTATTAGATGATGGTGTTACTTCGTTTTGTCGGGTTGTTAGCACTCTCTACTTTCGCACTGAAAAACTGAATGTAAAGTGCCGGTGTGCACTGAAAAACTGAATCTAAACCGCATGTAATCCTCGAGCATTTGACTACTGATATCCTCTGTTAGCTAATACTACTAATAGTTGTGATGGGGCATCGGTTATTATTTCCCTCTGAACATTGCTGGTAGTGCTGCTATGCACCTGTTATGCTGTTGGGATTGTCTGGATTCAGTTTTAGAAAACTCGATTTTGAAGGGAAAAAAAGGTTATTGTAGTTTTCTGTCGAGCACAACTGTGGTAGTTCTGCTGTCTGCTAAATACAGAGTGGTTGTTGTCTTGAGAAAACTAATGGAGGGTGAAAAGGTTGAGTACAGTGAAAACTTTTTTTTAAAATTTCCCTAGCTATATTTGCTACTCTTTTTTTATTTGCTACTGTTTTTATACCTAATTTTTTTGCTACTGTTTTTAAAATTGCTACTATTCTTTTAAAATTGCTACTGTTTTTTATACCTAAACAAAATTACCCTAGCTATATTTGCTAATATTTTTTATTTGCTACTGTTTTTATACCTAATTTTTTTGGTACTGTTTTTTTAAATTGCTACTGTTTTTGCTACTACCCTAATTTCCTAAAAGATTTCTAACTTTGCTAACTGTGCTAGATTTGCCCTAAAATTTACTGCCCTAGCCCTAAAATTTGCAAACCCTACACCCTAAAATTTACAAAGGGGAAGGAGGAGGCCGGAGGGGGAGGGAGAGGTGGGGGCAGTACCTGAGGAGGCGGAGGAGGCCGGAGGGGACAAGGAGGAGGTTGGAGCGGCGCGGCGGTGGCGCGGACGAGGAGGAGGGCGAGGACGAGGACGACGGGGCGGCGGCGTCGGGAGAGGAGAGGGGAAGGGGATCGAGGGCGACGTCGAGGGGCGAGGAGGAGGTCGGGGCAGCGGTGTCGGGAGAGGAGAGGGGAAGGGGCAGCGGCGTCGGTGCGTCGGGGAGGAGACGAGGACGACGGGGCGGCGTCGAGGCGACGGGGCAGCGGCGTCGGGAGAGGAGAGGGGAAGGGGATCGAGGGCGAGGGCGAGGGAGAGAGAGGGGATAGGTTTGGGCCGGGGATAGGAGAGGGGAAGGGGATCGAGGGCGAGGGCACAATACTAATGGCGCACCACCCCTCGGTGCGCCATAAGTACATCCATACTAATGGCGCACCTCACCCTGGTGCGCCATTAGTATTTTTTTTTGATTTCTGCTCGAGCCAACAGGTTATCTTCCACCTGACCTGATCCACACCAAGTTCCCTCTACTAGCTCGACTGGTCAGCAGCCAGTTCTCACACAAGGATGTCTTGGGTTCGATTCCCAGGCTCCACAATTTTTTTTATGCATTTAAAATGCTGTTTGATATTTATTTGTGTTTAAATATGTTCAAACTTGTTTAAATCATAATAGTAATATTTTTTATAAGACAGTAATAATTTTTTTAAAAATATCATCAAACAGTAATGCCGGTGGAGCGGGGGAGGGTGCGCGGGGTGCGGGGGGCCGGTGGACCGGGGGGTGCTCGGCGGCGAGGGGGACCGGATCTGGCGAGGTGGGATAGCGATCGAGATGGAGGGGGGTCGAGATCGAGTGTCCATGAAATTTAGAAATATTCATGATAGTTCAAAAAGTGCCCATGAAATACAATCGAGAAATGAAGGCTACGATTTAAATACAATCGATCTTAGCTAGCTATCTATTCACAATCTTCTTGCCCTTCTTTTTCGCAAATGGAGTTCTTCTGTGGAACGGACGTCCTTTAGGTAGGGTGGTCCTGCTTCTTCTTGTGGTGTATGCTGCTACTTCATCATCGTCGTCATGTTCGATTCTCGGGTCGCCGTACTTGTCGAAGTCTTGCTCATTGGCTACTCCATCCATTCCGATGATCTTCCTTTTGCCTCTCCTCACGACAACACGACTGGGCTTTGACGGGTCGGTAATGAAGAAGCATTGGTCCACTTGGGAAGCCAGTACCCATGGCTCATTTTTCGCGGTGACGTTTGCGCCTGCGGTCTTGGATTTGGCTTCGGGTATAACCATGGTGGTGAAATACCGGTCTTCTTTTAGGACGCTCTTGGCCCACCTGACACGGAACATCGGGACCTTCTCTCCAGCGTAGCTCAGCTCCCAGATCTCCTCGATCCTTCCGTAGTATCTGTCCTTGTCGTTACCGGTGTAGGATTCCATCGTTACCCCGGAGTTCTGATAACCATCGCTCTTCATGTCCTTGGCCTCGGTGTAGAATGTGTAGCCGTTGATATCGTACGCCTCATAGGTCATCAGGTTGTGCTCGGCGCCCTGTGACAAGGCGAATATGAGTTGTTCTTCCGCGGAAGAATCCTCATGTAAAGGGTACGACAGAAGCTTCTGCTTGAACCAACGCGTGAAACATGAGTTGTGCTCTTTGAGTATATCTCCGTCCGTCCTCTGTTGGCCTCGGTCATTGTACGTCTTCTTAATAAAGGTTTTGTGCTCTACCACCCAAGGATCGACCACGTCTATGTGTTGTAGCGCGACTAGGTTTGCTCTTTCAAAGTCGGCGAGTCGACCCTCGAAGTCGACATGCATTTCGCGGCGACCCTGACGGTGACCCCATCCAGCGAGCCTGCCGAGGTGCCTGTTGACGGGCAGACCAACGGGGTTCTCGATGCCTAGATAATTCGTGCAGTAGGAGATGCACTCTTCGGTCAGAAAGCCCCTGCCTATGCTTCCCTCTGGACGTGACATGTTGCGAACGTATCCTTTGATGACACCATTCATCCTTTCGAACGGCATCATGCTGTGCAGGAACGTCGGCCCGAGTTGGATGATATCGTCCACGATATGGACCAGCAGATGCACCATAACGTCGAAGAATGCGGGCGGGAAGTACATCTCAAGCTCGCATAGTATCACCACGATCTCTTCCTGTAGCCTTCTGAGTTGCCTCACGCCAACAGACTTCCGAGAGATGACGTCGAAAAAGTTGCATAGGCCAAATAGCGTTTCACGGACGTGGGCGTCCATGATCCCACGGATTGCAACTGGAAGTATCTGCATCATCAGCACGTGACAGTCGTGAGACTTCATCCCGCTGAACTTCAGCTTCGCTAGGTCTAGGTATCTGCTTATCTTCCCCGCGTAACCGTAAGGAAGTTTTACTCCTACGAGGCAGGTGAAAAACTGCTCGATCTCCTCCTGACTTAGAGTGAAGCACGCGGGAGGGTAGTCATTTCCGGTCTTCTTGGCCTTTTTGCCTTTGCGACGACTTTCCGTGTCCTGCTTCGCCTCATCATCATCATCATCATATATAGTGTGAAGCTCCTGCCTGATGCCCATTGATTTCAAGTCTGCCCTTGCTTTCGGCCCATCTTTGGTCCTCTCTGGCATGTTGAGCAGGGTACCAAGCAGACTCTCGCACACGTTCTTCGTGATATGCATGACATCAAGGCTGTGAGGCACACGGTGGATCTTCCAGTATGGCAAGTCCCAGAAAACAGACCTCGTTTTCCATACCTTCAGCAGCGGCTCTGGCGCCTTTCGCTTCTTTCCCGGCTCTGGCGCCTTTTGCTTCTTTCCCGGCAGTGGGCAGTCTTTCCAATTTTTCAACAGCTCGTCTATTTCCTCGCCGCTTCTCGTACGCGGGCGTCCTCGGGGTTCGGTTTCACCATCGAATAGATCCTTGCGTTTTCTCCACGGGTCATCGTCGCGAAGCCACCTTCGATGTCCCATGAACACGGTTTTCGAAGACCCGGGATCTCTATCTGGCTGGCGATACGTTGTGTCATCCATGCACCTGACGCATCCAGAAAATCCGTGGACCACCTGCCCCGCGACATATCCGTAACCGAGATAGTCGTGCACCGTCGTGAGCAGCGCGGCTCTCATAGGGAAATATTCTTTCTCTGCGGCGTCCCACGTATTGGCTGGCGTTTTCCACAGCGTGTCAAGCTCCTCTTTCAGCAGCCCCAGATACAGATTGATGTCGTTCCCTGGTTGTTTCGGTCCTTCAATTAGCATACTCATGTGAATGTACTTCCTCTTCATGCACAACCAGGGGGGAAGGTTGTACATCCACACAAACACAGGCCAGGTGCTATGTGTGCTTCTCTGGCTGCCAAACGGATTGACTCCATCGGTGCTCGCGCCCAGCACGATGTTCCTTTGATCGTTCCCAAATTCTAGGTCTTCGAAGTTCAACGCTTGCCACTGGCTCGCATCCTTAGGGTGACTCAGCATCTTGTCTTTTTTATCTATCTCCGGATCATTTGCGTCATCTTCTCGCTTCTTCTCCTCCCTATCCGCGTGCCAACGCTGGAGCTTTGCTACCATAGGGTCCGCGAAATACCGCTGCAGACGAGGAGTGATCGGAAAGTACCACACCACTTTTCGAGGAGCTTTCTTCCTCTTCTTGTATCGAGTGACGCCGCACACCGGACATATGGTAGACTCCGCGTGCTCGTCCCGATAAATGATGCAATTGTTCATGCACACATGGTATTTCACGTGCGGTAAATCCAGAGGACACACGATTTTCTTCGCCTCCTCCAAACTGGTCGGGCACTTGTTCCCCTTGGGAAGACGTTCGTGCCAGAATGACATGTTCTCGTCGAAGCATGCGTCGGTCATTTTGTGTTTTACCTTCATCTCCAGAGCCATGAGCATTACTTTCAGGCGGGTATCCTCAGGCCTGCATCCTTCATACAATGGAGTAACCGCGTCTAACTCAAGTTGATCCATCTTGGCTTTCTCTCGGGCGGCAGCTCTTGCGTTATCCGTCTGCTTGAGAAGCAGCTCTTGAATATGAGGGTCCTGCACCCAGCCCATCGATGGTCCAGCGTCGTCTGCCCCGCCAGCATCATCATCTTCATGATCATGCCCGTCGTCTGCTCCGGCATCTTCCTCATCATCATGTCCTGCATCTTCTACAGGATGACTGTGTACAGCATCACCGTCGTGATCATCTCCTGGGGATTCTTCGTCTTCTCGCCCGCCCGAGCCGCGGTGGTTGTCTTGCTGCCCTTCCTCATTTCTTGCCCGGCCCCCATGGACGACTTCATAGTCATCTTCATCACCTTGCCACCGATAGCCATCCATGAAACCACGCAAGAGCAGGTGGTCCCGCACCTGCCCGGATTCCAGGTCCGCAATAAGGCTCTTCAGCTTGCATCTTCGACACGGACATCTTATCTCCGTCTTGTTCTTTTGAAGCATCTCGGCCTTCGCGGACCTCAAAAACCTATTCACGATGCCTTCGGTCATCATGCGGACCATGGTCGCCTGCGGGGTAGAGCAAAACGATATTTTAGAACCAAGAAAAAATTTGGCATGACTTTCCCTAAAAATAGGACCAAAAAGAATGCTTAATGCCAAAATTCTCGCCGAAACGGAAATGAATCAACATTCCGGCAAAATATTGGCAACTATCGCATTTCAAATACCGGTACACCTCCAAACACAAACACATATGCAACACCACAAACATATGCAACACCACGAACATACATAGATCTAGCTAGGCCATAAAAAGTGCATGTGCACATTGTTGTAGGGAGAACAACATAAATATAGCTTCCCCCCT
This sequence comes from Aegilops tauschii subsp. strangulata, assembly GCF_002575655.3. Taxonomy (NCBI): domain Eukaryota; kingdom Viridiplantae; phylum Streptophyta; class Magnoliopsida; order Poales; family Poaceae; genus Aegilops; species Aegilops tauschii. Next base: position 625,512,617 of record NC_053041.3, on the reverse strand, counting down.
TACTTACCTATCAAAACAAGGTAATTTAACCACTTAAATTGAATGAATCTATGGTGGAAATGAGGTGAAAAAGAGGAGGCACCCGAGACAAGGAGGAGGTGGAGAGAATGAAGTGGGGAGAAAGTGAGTGTGGGTAGGAGAGGCTGTCCAAAATATCTTGTTGCTGCCCACTTACTAATGGCGCATCAACTCTAAATGCGCCATTAGTAATCCAGGTTACTAATGGCGCACCTTCTGGTGGTGCGCCATTAGTAGTTTTGCAAAAAAAAAACATACTAATGGCGCACTGTTCCACAGTGCGCCATTACTAGTTTAAACTAGTAATGGCGCACGGTGGAAAAGTGCGCCATTAGTAGTTTTGCAAAAAAGGGAATAAAAAATATAATAGAAAAAACAACATTAGTGGCGCACTTTCCGGCAGGTGCGCAATTACTAGTTACAACTAGTAATGGCGCACTGTGTCTGGATGCGCCATTACTATGTTTGGACAGGCGCACTAGTTAAAAACAAATTTGATACTAATGGCGCACCCTGGGCCAGGTGCGCCATTAGTAGTTTCAACTCTAATGGCGTATCAGAAGGTGGTGGGCCATTAGTATATACTAATGGCGCACCGCTTGTCTGGTGCGCCATTAGTGTCAATCCCATCTATAGCCCTTTTTCTAGGAGTGAGTTGGTCGACCTGGGTGCAAGAAAACTTCTCGCCTCAGACAGATCGCACCATAGCTAGACAAGACTGGTGCCGTCGTTTGCGGCTAGAACCCAAACCGGAGGGGGCGCGGAGAAGGAACTACCCGGAGTTGACCGAAGTAGTTCTCAATGGCCTTGACCAAACTTCAAATATCTGCTTTTTTGTGTCCCCCGTGTCGTTTTCTTTCTTTTTGCGCCCAACCCAAACCCTACTGTCCCCATCGCTAGTCACCCTCCCTCTTCCCCCGCTTTGCCGTCACCAGAGAGACTGCCGGCAAAGTCCGTGCACGTCTCATGGAGGGCGGCGGCGGGCTGTTCCCATGGCATTTTGGTGGCATGTGGCGCGGTGGCCACAGGGTGCTGGTGGTGCGGGCCATGGTCGGCTCCGGGGGCGTCGGCCTCGCCTGCAACAACGAAGGAGGTCATCATCATGGTGAGCGCGTTTGTCGGTGCGCAAGCCTGGGTGCTCGCAGATCTGACATTCATCTGGATCTGGCGGCCCAGGGTTTGCACTAGTACGAAACCCCCCATATTAGCAGCGTTCTTTATGGCTTTCTAGCAGCGTTCGGGGGCGCGCTGCTAGTATGACGGCAATGGTAATATACTACTAACGAAGCCCGCGTCGAACGTTGCTAGTGTGTATTTCTCCAACATCATGCAATATTGCATGCTGCTAGAAGTTTAAATAATATTAGTGTGCCTGCTGTACATGAGCGCTCTAAACAGTGAGGAAACCTTGTACCGTTTGTCGTTACATGAATGCAGCTGGCAGATTTTGCCCGAAAAAAAAATCATTTTTGCGAATTAATAGCATGGATCCAAATTTACCACATAGTTCCTACATCATAACTGATTTTAGTGCCCTAATTTTGCTACCATGGTATCATTGTGAGCAAACACTAGTAGAAAACATGGCTTTGGTTCGGGCCTGGCCAGCCCATTAGTCCCGGTTCTGCACGAACCGGGACCCATGGGGGGCATTCGTCCCGGTTCATAAGCCCAGTGGGCCGGCCGGGCCTCGTGGGCATTGACCCCGGTTCGTCTGGACCCATTTGTCTTGGTTCTTGGCACGAACCGGGACCAATGGGCTGCCCCCTGGCCCACAGCCATTGGTCCCGGTTCTTGACTAGAACTGGGACAAAAGGGGGAGATTTAGTCCCGGTTCCAGCCACGAACCGGGCATGTTGTGCCTGACAAAGGATTTGAGAAGCTACTGAAAATATTGAAGAAGAAGCTTCCAAAGGATAACGAATTGCCCGACAGTATGTACGCAGCAAAGAAGGTCGTATTCCCTCTAGGATTGGAGGTGCAGAAGATACATGCAGGCCCTAATGACTGCATCCTCTACCGCGGTGCGTACGAGGATTTGAACGCATGCCCAGTATGAGGTGTATTGCGGTATAAGATCAGACGAGAGGACCCTGGTGATGTTGACGGCGAGCCCCGCAGGAAGAGGGTTACTGCGAAGGTGATGTGGTATGCTCCTATAATACCACGGTTGAAACGACTGTGTAGAAATAAAGAGCATGCCAAGTTGATGCGATGGCACCGTGAGGACCGTAAGAAAGACGGGAAGTTGAGAGCACCCACTGACGGGTCGCAGTGGAGAAAAATCGAGAGACAGTACTGGGCTGAGTTTGCAGGTGACCCAAGGAACGTATGGTTTGGTTTAAGCGCGGATGGCATTAATCCTTTCGGGGAGCAGAGCAGCAATCACAGCACCTGGCCCGTGACTCTATGTATGTATAACCTTCCTCCTTGGATGTGCATGAAGCGGAAGTTTATTATGATGCCAGTTCTCATCCAAGGCCCTAAGCAACCCGGCAACGACATTGATGTGTACCGAAGGCCATTAGTTGAAGAACTTTTACAGCTGTGGAATGGAAACGGTGTACGTGTGTGGGATGAGCACAAATAGGAGGAATTTAACCTATACGTGTTGCTGTTTGTAACCATCAATGATTGGGCCACTCTCGGTAGCCTTTCAGGACAGACAAACAAGGGATACCACGCATGCACGCACTGTTTAGCTGACACCAAAAGTATATACCTGGACAAATGCAGGAAGAATGTGTACCTGGGCCATCGTCGATTTCTGCCGACCAACCATCAATGTCAAAAGAAAGGCAAGCATTTCAAAGGCGAGGCAGATCACCGGAAGAAGCCCGCCATGCGTACCGGTGATCACGTACTTGCTATGGTCAATGATTTACACGTAATCTTTGGAAAGGGTCCCGGCAAACTAGCTGTTCCGAATGACGATGAGGGACGCGCACCCATGTGGAAGAAGAAATCTATATTTTGGGACCTAGCCTACTGGAAAGACCTAGAGGTCCGCTCTTCAATCGACGTGATGCACGTGACGAAGAACCTTTGCGTGAACCTGCTAGGCTTCTTGGGCGTGTATGGGAAGACAAAAGATACAGCTGAGGCACGGGAGGAGCTGCAAGGTTTGCATGAAAAAGACGGCATGCCTCCAAAGTAGTATGAAGGTCCTGCCAGCTACGCTCTTACCAAAGAAGAGAAGGAAAACTTCTTTGAATGACTGCTTAGTATGAAGGTCCCGACTGGCTTCTCGTCGAATATAAAGGGAATAATAAATATGCCAAAGAAAAAATTTCCAGAACCTAAAGTCTCATGACTGCCACGTGATTATGACGCAACTGCTTCTGGTTGTATTGAGGGGGCTTCTACCGGAAAACGTCCGATTAGCCATTGTGAAGCTATGTGCATTCCTCAATGCATCCTCTCAGAAGGTGATCGATCCGGAAATCATACCAAGGCTAAGGAGTGATGTGGCGCAATGTCTTTTCAGTTTCGAGCTAGTGTTCCCACCATCCTTCTTCAATATCATGACGCACGTTCTAGTTCATCTAGTCGACGAGATTGTCATTCTGGGGCCCGTATTTCTACACAATATGTACCCCTTTCAGAGGTTCATGGTTGTCCTAAAGAAATATGTCCGCAACCGCGCTAGGCCAGAAGGAAGCATCTCCATGGGCCATCAAACAGAGGATGTCATTGGGTTTTTAATTGACTTCATTCCTGGCCTTAAGAAGATAGGTCTCCCTAAATCGTGGTATGAGGGGAGACTGACTGGAAAAGGCACGCTTGGAGGGGACTCAATAATTTGCAGGGACGGGCATTCTTGGTCTCAAGCACACTACACAGTCCTACAAAACTCTACCTTGGTGACCCCGTATGTCGATGAACACAAGAACAGTCTGCCCTCCAAACACCCGGAGTAGTGTGACGAATGGATTACATGCCCACACACCAGGAGTTTCAGCAGTTGGTTGGAAACACGTCTCAGAGGTGACAACACTGTTTGTGATGAGCTGTACTCGTTGTCCAGGGGACCATCTTCGACTGTATTGACTTACAAAGGATATGAGATAAATGGGAATACATTTTACACGATCGCCCAAGATCCAAAGAGCACCAACCAAAACAACGGTGTCCGCTTTGATGCAGCAACCAAGAGGGGGAAGGACACATATTATGGTTACATTGTGGACATATGGGAACTTGACTATGGACATGATTTTAAGGTCCCTTTGTTTAAGTGCAAATGGGTCAATCTGCCAGGAGGCGGGGTACAAGTAGACCCACAGTACGGAATGAAAACAGTGGATCTGAACAATCTTGGGTACACTGACGAACCGTTCGTCCTAGCCAATGATGTGGCACAGGTTATCTATGTGAAGGACATGTCTACCAAACCGAGAAAAAGAAAAGATATGGAAGCGAATACATCATACGATGAGCCAAAGCGCCACATAGTTCTTTCAAGAAAAAGGGACATCGTGGGAGTGGAGGGCAACACAGACATGTCCGAAGGTTATGAAAAGTTTTTAATTACTAAAAATCATATTCGCAAAAAAGTTAAAAGACAATTAAAACAAGTTGTACCACTTCATGATAATTGAAAATAGAACTTAACAGAACAATAAGATAAAGATATAGAAAACAAACTTCTTTTACAATGAGAATCATAGTAACCTAATACACCATTGTAATTTCATAATCAATTTAACAGAGGATAAAGATGATGCTCGCGCATCAAACATGCCTAAGATAAAACTATGTTTGTAAATGGCTCATATTTGTGAATGTGATCATGTTTGGTTCCAACTTTCTTTAGGAAAATTAGATAATATGTTCTCATGATACAACTTAAAATTCTACAATGTTGGTAAAAAGCAAGAACAAACAAGCATCTTTTAACACATTCATTCTTTTATTATTTATTCAAACAAACCATATAGATGTAACATAACAATAGGATACCAAAATTTTACTAAATTAAAGTAATATGTCAAACTTGCACAGTGTTAGAAAATTTACATAATCCTACATAGATTCAGTGACAACTATTAAATTTGGGTTGAAAGAACAAAAAATACAATGCACCATGATGAAGATTATGGAAAAATGATATAGATATGATTCACAAAATGCGGTTGACATATAAAATAGAGTTAGTACTGCATGCATAATTAGAAGGTAAATGATAAATGGATAACATATATATTAGAAATAAATAAAATCCAAGCACGCTTTTGATAAAACCATGTTATCAACAGTATTATATTTGTAAATTTATCAAATTTGGTTCCAATTTTTAATAAAAAGTTAAGTAATATGTTCTCATTTTTCAACCTTTTAAAACTCTAGCCCGCACATCAAGCGGGCCACTGTGCTAGTTGAGAAAACAACAACCTGCTTCAACGTGACCGAACCTCAGTGTGGCTGCATGTTTGCGTGCATGACAGGCTTCATGTACATGACATGAGGAAAGGATTAACAGCCCGGAGATGTCATGAGAATTACAACAACAATATGATGTAACTGGTTTTACACAAATCCTCAAAAAAACTGGTTTTATACAAAACAGGGTACTAGCTCACAAGCTATTTCACTAAATTACAGATGAGTGTTGCGTGGGCCTGCCTTCTGTAACTCAAACTAGCTAGCTAGCTAGCGATGCATGGCGCTGAGTAGTGGAGTTAGCACTGATTCGGTGCTGCATGTTGGGATGGTGGTCCGAACTTCCTCCGGCGTGACAACAACGAGGCAGCAGCGAACAACGAGGCGGTCGTCCTGCGTGGGCCATGTTCCAGTGTACTTCAGATGGTAGTAGAAGTCATCGTTGTCACGGTCAAACGTGTGCCTCGTCTTCTGGGACTCCAAGTTCACCAGCCCCTCGAACTCGAAGCTGAACTCCGCCGTCGTCGGTGTCATCTCGTCCCCCTTGCTTGCGAAGACGAGCCACAGGATACCCGATTGGAGCCATCTTGGGCAGAATTTGAGGTACCATGTGCTCCCCCCAACAGCGAAGTGCGTGGAGTAGATGCACTCCCCGTTCCTCAGCGTCGCGCTGAGCTTGGAGACACTGCACACGGTGAGCGTGTGGGACCCAACCATGGCAACTTTCGGTGGCTCCAAGACGGCGTTGGATTTGCACAAGCTTCCAAAGAGGCACCGCCGCTTTGTTGCCTGCTGCATCTTCTTCAGAGTGCATCTGACGGTGAATTTGTCGTAGCGGGCAGACACGCACGACGACGCCTCCAGCTCCCTCCTCCTCACGCACAGGATAAAGCTACCCATGTTTTGTTTATCTATCGTGTCCCGGCTGCTGTCCTTGTGGAAGACGGTGTGCTCTCCGGTCTCGTCGAGGATTTCAAGGGTGATGTGGGTGCCGGCATACGATTTGAAGCCATGCAGCATGAAGTTGATGACGACCGAGACGACCAAGGTGTCCGCTAGGCCGTTCTCGTCGAAATCCATCGACTGCACGTGTATGTCCCACAAGAGGTCACGGAAGAGGAGGTTGTCCAGAGTCAGCCGGTCAGGTGATCGCAGCAGCTTGGAGTACCCGCGGACCGGCACGGAGAGCGTCACCGGCGCCGATCGGCTCGTGGTAGAACCCATTGACCACGTACCAAGCTATCAGGCAATCAAGTATACCCGCGCACGCGTATATGTAGGACGGCCGGGGAGGGAGTCTTGATCGTGTCCGGAGTGGAGTCTTCCACGATACAAACCCGGCAAGTTGTAGGAAGACGCAACCGGAGTGGGATTCGGATCACGTCCTTTTAGCTACGCTGAGCTGTACTATACTATAGAGTACAGTAGATTTTACCATGCATGCTTTTGTCATGCATGATTGGAGCGACTGGGACTACCCAAATTGTATATTATTCATTCAGGCATTTGGAGGACACGTAAGTTGGTTGGTCATGCAAAGATGATCTTCATATCATCTAACCGTCAAAAACAAAGAGAGAATCTCTTCATCTAGCTGGGTCATCATTAGCAAGGGTGCCAGCTCTTTTAATCATCTCACGGGTCCCTGCATCCTCACCACCACAGCGTACACTTTTCTCCCACGCAATTGGTACCAAAAAATCACTGAGCAAAGCTGAAAGAACTTCCCCTCAGAGCGGATCCGGTCAGTTGGTCGACCTGGGTGCAAGAAAACTTCTCGCCTCAGACAGATCGCACCACAGCTAGACAAGACTGGTGCCGTCGTTTGCGGCTAGAACCCAAACCGGAGGGGGCGCGGAGAAGGAACTACCCGGAGTTGACCGAAGTAGTTCTCAATGGCCTTGACCAAACTTCAAATATCTGCTTTTTATGTGTCCCCGGTGTCGTTTTCTTTCTTTTTGCGCCCAACCCAAACCCTACTGTCCCCATCGCTAGTCACCCTCCCTCTTCCCCCGCTTTGCCGTCACCAGAGAGACTGCCGGCAAAGTCCGTGCACGTCTCATGGAGGGCGGCGGCGGGCTGTTCCCATGTCATTTTGGTGGCATGTGGCGCGGTGGCCACAGGGTGCTGGTGGTGCGGGCCATGGTCGGCTCCGGGGGCGTCGGCCTCGCCTGCAACAACGAAGGAGGTCATCATCATGGTTAGCGCGTTTGTCGGTGCGCAAGCCTGGGTGCTCGCAGATCTGACATTCATCTGGATCTGGCGGCCCAGGGTTTGCACTAGTACGAAACCCCGCATATTAGCAGCGTTCGGGGGCGCGCTGCTAGTATGACGACAATGGTAATATACTACTAACGAAGCCCGCGTCGAACGTTGCTAGTGTGTATTTCTCCAACATCATGCAATATTGCATGCTGCTAGAAGTTTAAATAATATTAGTGTGCCTGCTGTACATGAGCGCTCTAAACAGTGAGGAAACCTTGTACCGTTTGTCGTTACATGAATGCAGCTGGCAGATTTTGCCCGAAAAAAAAATCATTTTTGCGAATTAATAGCATGGATCCAAATTTACCACATAGTTCCTACATCATAACTGATTTTAGTGCCCTAATTTTGCTACCATGGTATCATTGTGAGCAAACACTAGTAGAAAACAGGGCTTCGGTTCGGGCCTGGCCAGCCCATTAGTCCCGGTTCTGCACGAACCGGGACCCATGGGGGGCATTCGTCCCGGTTCATAAGCCCAGTGGGCCGGCCGAGCCTCGTGGGCATTGACCCCGGTTCGTCTGGACCCATTTGTCTTGGTTCTTGGCACGAACCAGGACCAATGGGCTGCCCCCTGGCCCACAGCCATTGGTCCCGGTTCTTGACTAGAACTGGGACAAAAGGGGGAGATTTAGTCCCGGTTCCAGCCACGAACCGGGCATGTTGTGCCTGACAAAGGATTTGAGAAGCTACTGAAAATATTGAAGAAGAAGCTTCCAAAGGATAACGAATTGCCCGACAGTATGTACGCAGCAAAGAAGGTCGTATTCCCTCTAGGATTGGAGGTGCAGAAGATACATGCAGGCCCTAATGACTGCATCCTCTACCGTGGTGCGTACGAGGATTTGAACGCATGCCCAGTATGAGGTGTATTGCGGTATAAGATCAGACGAGAGGACCCTGGTGATGTTGACGGCGAGCCCCGCAGGAAGAGGGTTACTGCGAAGGTGATGTGGTATGCTCCTATAATACCACGGTTGAAACGACTGTGTAGAAATAAAGAGCATGCCAAGTTGATGCGATGGCACCGTGAGGACCGTAAGAAAGACGGGAAGTTGAGAGCACCCACTGACGGGTCGCAGTGGAGAAAAATCGAGAGACAGTACTGGGCTGAGTTTGCAGGTGACCCGAGGAATGTATGGTTTGGTTTAAACGCGGATGGCATTAATCCTTTCGGGGAGCAGAGCAGCAATCACAGCACCTGGCCCGTGACTCTATGTATGTATAACCTTCCTCCTTAGATGTGCATGAAGCGGAAGTTCATTATGATGCCAGTTCTCATCCAAGGCCCTAAGCAACCCGGCAACGACATTGATGTGTACCGAAGGCCATTAGTTGAAGAACTTTTACAGCTGTGGAATGGAAACGGTGTACGTGTGTGGGATGAGCACAAATAGGAGGAATTTAACCTACACGTGTTGCTGTTTGTAACCATCAACGATTGGGCCACTCTCGGTAACCTTTCAGGACAGACAAACAAGGGATACCACGCATGCACGCACTGTTTAGCTGACACCAAAATTATATACCTGGACAAATGCAGGAAGAATGTGTACCTGGGCCATCGTCGATTTCTGCCGACCAACCATCAATGTCGAAAGAAAGGCAAGCATTTCAAAGGCGAGGCAGATCACCGGAAGAAGCCCGCCATGCGTACCGGTGATCACGTACTTGCTATGGTCAATGATTTACACGTAATCTTTGGAAAGGGTCCCGGCAGACTAGCTGTTCCGAATGACGATGAGGGACGCGCACCCATGTGGAAGAAGAAATCTATATTTTGGGACCTAGCCTACTGGAAAGACCTAGAGGTCCGCTCTTCAATCGACGTGATGCACGTGACGAAGAACCTTTGCGTGAACCTGCTAGGCTTCTTGGGCGTGTATGGGAAGACAAAAGATACAGCTGAGGCACGGGAGGAGCTGCAAGGTTTGCATGAAAAAGACGGCATGCCTCCAAAGTAGTATGAAGGTCCTGCCAGCTACGCTCTTACCAAAGAAGAGAAGGAAAACTTCTTTGAATGACTGCTTAGTATGAAGGTCCCGACTGGCTTCTCGTCGAATATAAAGGGAATAATAAATATGCCAAAGAAAAAATTTCCAGAACCTAAAGTCTCATGACTGCCACGTGATTATGACGCAACTGCTTCTGGTTGTATTGAGGGGGCTTCTACCGGAAAACGTCCGATTAGCCATTGTGAAGCTATGTGCATTCCTCAATGCATCCTCTCAGAAGGTGATCGATCCGGAAATCATACCAAGGCTAAGGAGTGATGTGGCGCAATGTCTTTTCAGTTTCGAGCTAGTGTTCCCACCATCCTTCTTCAATATCATGACGCACGTTCTAGTTCATCTAGTCGACGAGATTGTCATTCTGGGGCCCGTATTTCTACACAATATGTACCCCTTTCAGAGGTTCATGGTTGTCCTAAAGAAATATGTCCGCAACCGCGCTAGGCCAGAAGGAAGCATCTCCATGGGCCATCAAACAGAGGATGTCATTGGGTTTTTAATTGACTTCATTCCTGGCCTTAAGAAGATAGGTCTCCCTAAATCGTGGTATGAGGGGAGACTGACTGGAAAAGGCACGCTTGGAGGGGACTCAATAATTTGCAGGGACGGGCATTCTTGGTCTCAAGCACACTACACAGTCCTACAAAACTCTACCTTGGTGACCCCGTATGTCGATGAACACAAGAACAGTCTGCCCTCCAAACACCCGGAGTAGTGTGACGACTGGATTACATGCCCACACACCAGGAGTTTCAGCAGTTGGTTGGAAACACGTCTCAGAGGTGACAACACTGTTTGTGATGAGCTGTACTCGTTGTCCAGGGGACCATCTTCGACTGTATTGACTTACAAAGGATATGAGATAAATGGGAATACATTTTACACGATCGCCCAAGATCCAAAGAGCACCAACCAAAACAACGGTGTCCGCTTTGATGCAGCAACCAAGAGGGGGAAGGACACATATTATGGTTACATTGTGGACATATGGGAACTTGACTATGGACATGATTTTAAGGTCCCTTTGTTTAAGTGCAAATGGGTCAATCTGCCAGGAGGCGGGGTACAAGTAGACCCACAGTACGGAATGAAAACAGTGGATCTGAACAATCTTGGGTACACTGACGAACCGTTCGTCCTAGCCAATGATGTGGCACAGGTTATCTATGTGAAGGACATGTCTACCAAACCGAGAAAAAGAAAAGATATGGAAGCGAATACATCATACGATGAGCCAAAGCGCCACATAGTTCTTTCAAGAAAAAGGGACATCGTGGGAGTGGAGGGCAACACAGACATGTCCGAAGGTTATGAAAAGTTTTTAATTACTAAAAATCATATTCGCAAAAAAGTTAAAAGACAATTAAAACAAGTTGTACCACTTCATGATAATTGAAAATAGAACTTAACAGAACAATAAGATAAAGATATAGAAAACAAACTTCTTTTACAATGAGAATCATAGTAACCTAATACACCATTGTAATTTCATAATCAATTTAACAGAGGATAAAGATGATGCTCGCGCATCAAACATGCCTAAGATAAAACTATGTTTGTAAATGGCTCATATTTGTGAATGTGATCATGTTTGGTTCCAACTTTCTTTAGGAAAATTAGATAATATGTTCTCATGATACAACTTAAAATTCTACAATGTTGGTAAAAAGCAAGAACAAACAAGCATCTTTTAACACATTCATTCTTTTATTATTTATTCAAACAAACCATATAGATGTAACATAACAATAGGATACCAAAATTTTACTAAATTAAAGTAATATGTCAAACTTGCACAGTGTTAGAAAATTTACATAATCCTACATAGATTCAGTGACAACTATTAAATTTGGGTTGAAAGAACAAAAAATACAATGCACCATGATGAAGATTATGGAAAAATGATATAGATATGATTCACAAAATGCGGTTGACATATAAAATAGAGTTAGTACTGCATGCATAATTAGAAGGTAAATGATAAATGGATAACATATATATTAGAAATAAATAAAATCCAAGCACGCTTTTGATAAAACCATGTTATCAACAGTATTATATTTGTAAATTTATCAAATTTGGTTCCAATTTTTAATAAAAAGTTAAGTAATATGTTCTCATTTTTCAACCTTTTAAAACTCTAGCCCGCACATCAAGCGGGCCACTGTGCTAGTTGAGAAAACAACAACCTGCTTCAACGTGACCGAACCTCAGTGTGGCTGCATGTTTGCGTGCATGACAGGCTTCATGTACATGACATGAGGAAAGGATTAACAGCCCGGAGATGTCATGAGAATTACAACAACAATATGATGTAACTGGTTTTACACAAATCCTCAAAAAAACTGGTTTTATACAAAACAGGGTACTAGCTCACAAGCTATTTCACTAAATTACAGATGAGTGTTGCGTGGGCCTGCCTTCTGTAACTCAAACTAGCTAGCTAGCTAGCGATGCATGGCGCTGAGTAGTGGAGTTAGCACTGATTCGGTGCTGCATGTTGGGATGGTGGTCCGAACTTCCTCCGGCGTGACAACAACGAGGCAGCAGCGAACAACGAGGCGGTCGTCCTGCGTGGGCCATGTTCCAGTGTACTTCAGATGGTAGTAGAAGTCATCGTTGTCACGGTCAAACGTGTGCCTCGTCTTCTGGGACTCCAAGTTCACCAGCCCCTCGAACTCGAAGCTGAACTCCGCCGTCGTCGGTGTCATCTCGTCCCCCTTGCTTGCGAAGACGAGCCACAGGATACCCGATTGGAGCCATCTTGGGCAGAATTTGAGGTACCATGTGCTCCCCCCAACAGCGAAGTGCGTGGAGTAGATGCACTCCCCGTTCCTCAGCGTCGCGCTGAGCTTGGAGACACTGCACACGGTGAGTGTGTGGGACCCAACCATGGCAATTTTCGGTGGCTCCAAGACGGCGTTGGATTTGCACAAGCTTCCAAAGAGGCACCGCCGCTTTGTTGCCTGCTGCATCTTCTTCAGAGTGCATCTGACGGTGAATTTGTCGTAGCGGGCAGACACGCACGACGACGCCTCCAGCTCCCTCCTCCTCACGCACAGGATAAAGCTACCCATGTTTTGTTTACCTATCGTGTCCCGGCTGCTGTCCTTGTGGAAGACGATGTGCTCTCCGGTCTCGTCGAGGATTTCAAGGGTGATGTGGGTGCCGGCATACGATTTGAAGCCATGCAGCATGAAGTTGATGACGACCGAGACGAGCAAGGTGTCCGCTAGGCCGTTCTCGTCGAAATCCATCGACTGCACGTGTATGTCCCACAAGAGGTCACGGAAGAGGAGGTTGTCCACAGTCAGCCGGTCAGGTGATCGCAGCAGCTTGGAGTACCCGCGGACCGGCACGGAGAGCGTCACCGGCGCCGATCGGCTCGTGGTAGAACCCATTGACCACGTACCAAGCTATCAGGCAATCAAGTATACCCGCGCACGCGTATATGTAGGACGGCCGGGGAGGGGGTCTTCATCGTGTCCGGAGTGGAGTCTTCCACGATACAAACCCGGCAAGTTGTAGGAAGACGCAACCGGAGTGGGATTCGGATCACGTCCTTTTAGCCACGCTGAGCTGTACTATACTATAGAGTACAGTAGATTTTACCATGCATGCTTTTGTCATGCATGATTGGAGCGACTGGGACTACCCAAATTGTATATTATTCATTCAGGCATTTGGAGGACACGTAAGTTGGTTGGTCATGCAAAGATGATCTTCAAATCATCTAACCGTCAAAAACAAAGAGATAATCTCTTCATCTAGCTGGGTCATCATTGGCAAGGGTGCCAGCTCCGTTTTTAATCATCTCACGGGTCCCTGCATCCTCACCACCACAGCGTACACTTTTCTCCCACGCAATTGGTACCAAAAAATCATTGAGCAAAGCTGAAAGAACTTCCCCTCAGAGCGGATCCGGTCAGTTGGTCGACCTGGGTGCAAGAAAACTTCTCGCCTCAGACAGATCGCACCATAGCTAGACAAGACTGGTGCCGTCGTTTGCGGCTAGAACCCAAACCGAAGGGGGCGCGGAGAAGGAACTACCCGGAGTTGACCGAAGTAGTTCTCAATGGCCTTGACCAAACTTCAAATATCTGCTTTTTATGTGTCCCCGGTGTCGTTTTCTTTCTTTTTGCGCCCAACCCAAACCCTACTGTCCCCATCGCTAGTCACCCTCCCTCTTCCCCCGCTTTGCCGTCACCAGAGAGACTGCCGGCAAAGTCCGTGCACGTCTCATGGAGGGCGGCGGCGGGCTGTTCCCATGGCATTTTGGTGGCATGTGGCGCGGTGGCCACAGGGTGCTGGTGGTGCGGGCCATGGTCGGCTCCGGGGGCGTCGGCCTCGCCTGCAACAACGAAGGAGGTCATCATCATGGTGAGCGCGTTTGTCGGTGCGCAAGCCTGGGTGCTCGCAGATCTGACATTCATCTGGATCTGGCGGCCCAGGGTTTGCACTAGTACGAAACCCCGCATATTAGCAGCGTTCGGGGGCGCGCTGCTAGTATGACGACAATGGTAATATACTACTAACGAATCCCGCGTCGAACGTTGCTAGTGTGTATTTCTCCAACATCATGCAATATTGCATGCTGCTAGAAGTTTAAATAATATTAGTGTGCCTGCTGTACATGAGCGCTCTAAACAGTGAGGAAACCTTGTACCGTTTGTCGTTACATGAATGCAGCTGGCAGATTTTGCCCGAAAAAAAAATCATTTTTGCGAATTAATAGCATGGATCCAAATTTACCACATAGTTCCTACATCATAACTGATTTTAGTGCCCTAATTTTGCTACCATGGTATCATTGTGAGCAAACACTAGTAGAAAACAGGGCTTTGGTTCGGGCCTGGCCAGCCCATTAGTCCCGGTTCTGCACGAACCGGGACCCATGGGGGGCATTCGTCCCGGTTCATAAGCCCAGTGGGCCGGCCGGGCCTCGTGGGCATTGACCCGGTTCGTCTGGACCCATTTGTCTCGGTTCTTGGCACGAACCGGGACCAATGGGCTGCCTCCTGGCCCACAGCCATTGGTCCCGGTTCTTGACTAGAACAGGGACAAAAGGGGGAGATTTAGTCCCGGTTCCAGCCACGAACCGGGCATGTTGTGCCTGACAAAGGATTTGAGAAGCTACTGAAAATATTGAAGAAGAAGCTTCCAAAGGATAACGAATTGCCCGACAGTATGTACGCGGCAAAGAAGGTCGTATTCCCTCTAGGAGTGGAGGTGCAGAAGATACATGCAGGCCCTAATGACTGCATCCTCTACCGCGGTGCGTACGAGGATTTGAACGCATGCCCAGTATGAGGTGTATTGCAGTATAAGATCAGACGAGAGGACCCTGGTGATGTTGACGGCGAGCCCCGCGGGAAGAGGGTTACTGCGAAGGTGATGTGGTATGCTCCTATAATACCACGGTTGAAACGACCGTTTAGAAATAAAGAGCATGCCAAGTTGATGCGATGGCACAGTGAGGACCGTAAGAAAGACGGGAAGTTGAGAGCACCCACTGACGGGTCGCAGTGGAGAAAAATCGAGAGACAGTACTGGGCTGAGTTTGCAGGTGACCCAAGGAACGTATGGTTTGGTTTAAGCGCGGATGGCATTAATCCTTTCGGGGAGCAGAGCAGCAATCACAGCACCTGGCCCGTGACTCTATGTATGTATATCCTTCCTCCTTGGATGTGCATGAAGCGGAAATACATTATGATGCCAGTTCTCATCCAAGGCCCTAAGCAACCCGGCAACGACATTGATGTGTACCGAAGGCCATTAGTTGAAGAACTTTTACAGCTCTGGAATGGAAACGGTGTACGTGTGTGGGATGAGCACAAATAGGAGGAATTTAACCTACACGTGTTGCTGTTTGTAACCATCAACGATTGGGCCGCTCTCGGTAACCTTTCAGGATAGACAAACAAGGGATACCACGCATGCACGCACTGTTTAGCTGACACCAAAAGTATATACCTGGACAAATGCAGGAAGAATGTGTACCTGGGCCATCGTCGATTTCTGCCGACCAACCATCAATGTCGAAAGAAAGGCAAGCATTTCAAAGGCGAGGCAGATCACCGGAAGAAGCCCGCCATGCGTACCGGTGATCACGTACTTGCTATGGTCAATGATTTACACGTAATCTTTGGAAAGGGTCCCGGCAGACTAGCTGTTCGGAATGACGATGAGGGACGCGCACCCATGTGGAAGAAGAAATCTATATTTTGGGACCTAGCCTACTGGAAAGACCTAGAGGTCCGCTCTTCAATCGACGTGATGCACGTGACAAAGAACCTTTGCGTGAACCTGCTAGGCTTCTTGGGCGTGTATGGGAAGACAAAAGATACAGCTGAGGCACGGGAGGACCTGCAACGTTTGCATGAAAAAGACGGCATGCCTCCAAAGTAGTATGAAGGTCCTGCCAGCTACGCTCTTACCAAAGAAGAGAAGGAAAACTTCTTTGAATGACTGCTTAGTATGAAGGTCCCGACTGGCTTCTCGTCGAATATAAAGGGAATAATAAATATGCCAGAGAAAAATTTCCAGAACCTAAAGTCTCATGACTGCCACGTGATTATGACGCAACTGCTTCTGGTTCTATTGAGGGGGCTTCTACCGGAAAACGTCCGATTAGCCATTGTGAAGCTATGTGCATTCCTCAATGCATCCTCTCAGAAGGTGATCGAGCCGGAAATCATACCAAGGCTAAGGAGTGATGTGGCGCAATATCTTTTCAGTTTCGAGCTAGTGTTCCCACCATCCTTCTTCAATATCATGACGCACGTCCTAGTTCATCTAGTCGACGAGATTGTCATTCTGGGGCCCGTATTTCTACACAATATGTACCCCTTTCAGAGGTTCATGGTTGTCCTAAAGAAATATGTCCGCAACCGCGCTAGGCCAGAAGGAAGCATCTCCATGGGCCATCAAACAGAGGATGTCATTGGGTTTTTAATTGACTTCATTCCTGGCCTTAAGAAGATAGGTCTCCCTAAATCGTGGTATGAGGGGAGACTGACTGGAAAAGGCACGCTTGGAGGGGACTCAATAATTTGCAGGGACGGGCATTCTTGGTCTCAAGCACACTACACAGTCCTACAAAACTCTACCTTGGTGACCCCGTATGTCGATGAACACAAGAACAGTCTGCCCTCCAAACACCCGGAGTAGTGTGACGACTGGATTACATGCCCACACACCAGGACTTTCAGCAGTTGGTTGGAAACACGTCTCAGAGGTGACAACACTGTTTGTGATGAGCTGTACTCGTTGTCCAGGGGACCATCTTCGACTGTATTGACTTACAAAGGATATGAGATAAATGGGAATACATTTTACACGATCGCCCAAGATCCAAAGAGCACCAACCAAAACAACGGTGTCCGCTTTGATGCAGCAACCAAGAGGGGGAAGGACACATATTATGGTTACACTGTGGACATATGGGAACTTGACTATGGACATGATTTTAAGGTCCCTTTGTTTAAGTGCAAATGGGTCAATCTGCCAGGAGGCGGGGTACAAGTAGACCCACAGTACGGAATGAAAACAGTGGATCTGAACAATCTTGGGTACACTGACGAACCGTTCGTCCTAGCCAATGATGTGGCACAGGTTATCTATGTGAAGGACATGTCTACCAAACCGAGAAAAAGAAAAGATATGGAAGCGAATACATCATACGATGAGCCAAAGCGCCACATAGTTCTTTCAAGAAAAAGGGACATCGTGGGAGTGGAGGGCAAGACAGACATGTCCAAAGATTGTGAAAAGTTTCATGAAATTCCTCCCTTCAAAGTCAAGGCTGGCCCAAGCATCCTAATAAACGATGAAGATTATCCATGGTTACGGCACAATAAACAAAGGACACAAGCGAAGAAAAAGTGAAGACTTTCTCTCCATAACTATTATGATGATGCCATGCCAACTTTCAACCTTTTCATAATTCATTTGAAATGCCTGTTATAACAGATGAGTTTCCGTATGAAACCGTGATATCTCGAAAGAGATTGTCCGTTTTGTACACGAAGTGCATCCAGTTTTTGCCGTAACCCTCTCAACTTTTCAGCACATGCTATGTGGGTGAAATGATGATACCATGCCAACTTTCAACCTTTTCGTAGTTCATTTGAAATGCTTTTCAATTTCAGGGTCTTATAGCTCAAAAACATCAGTAAATGCATGAAAAATAACAAGTGGAGACAGAAAGGGTTGAAAATTGATGATGTGGCTTTAAATATCGCATTTTGAACACACAAGAAGTCCGAAGTTGTAATAAGTTATTAAAAATGAAAGAGAGGCGCAATGCTCACCTGCACGTTGCTTAGCTTTTATAAAGCTCTAGTATTATTGAAACTAAAATTATATAGAATTTATGCAACAAAAATTATCAAAGTATTTTTTGTTCAAAACATTAAAAGCAAAAAAGAATTTTCATAAAGAACTTTTTTTGTTAGAAACTTTAATAGCAAAATGGATTATCATAAAGATTTCTTTTGTTAGAAACTAAAATTGGAAAATTAATGGCACAAACAGAAGTTTATAAGTTTTATTACCTAAAACCAAAAGGAATAACTGAAAAACTAGTAAGTATTTTGCTGTAAGTAGAAACAAAATAAAAGAAATAAAGCAAAAAAGAAAGCAAAAAAATGGAAAAAATTAATGGCACTAACAGAAAGTTTATAATTTTTATTACCTAAAACCAAAAAGAATAACTGAAAAACTAGTAAGTATTTTAATGTAAGTAGAAACAAAATAAAATAAATAAAACAAAAAAGAAAGCAAAAAAATGGGAAAAATTAATGGGACTAACAGAAAGTTTATAATTTTTATTACCTAAAACCAAGAAGAATAACTGAAAAACTAGTAACTATTTTGCTGTAAGTAGAAACAAAACAAAATAAATAAAACAAAAAAGAAAGCAAAAAACTGGAATTTTTTTTAAAAAAGTGCCACCTACTGGGCCACCACGGCCTACATACGACTTGAAACCCACTACTACGGCCAGGATGCAGGCCCGCAGTAGGCCCAATAGGCCCACAGGCACAGAGAGTGGATTTAGGCCCGTAAGCCTGCAGTAGAGAGGAGCTCGAAGTGGTCGGTTCGGCAGGGCTTATAAACCACTCCGAGCCCCTCTCGGCTAGCAAGGTGGGACAAAATATAGCAACGCACCGCGCCAGTTCCAGCACACGACCTTTGGTCCCGGTTGGTGCCACAAACCGGGACTACTGGGTGGCATTGGTACCGGTTCTTAGCACCAACTGGGACCAATGCCCCTCTTTGGTCCCGGTTGGTGCTACCAGGGAACAAAGGTCTCTGTTTCCACCCCTTTGGGCTGCTGAAAAGTGGCCTTTGGTTCCGGTTGGTGGTACCAGCCGGGACCAAAAGGGTGCACTGGTCCCGGTCCGTGACAAGAACCGGGACTAAAGCTTCATGTATATAAGGCACACTTGTGAAAATTTTGGTTTGCATCTTGCAGTTCGCCCCCGACGACGTGCGCGGAGAGGACGCCGCCAGGCTGCTGGACGCCGTCGCCGTCACCCCCGCCCCGGAGCCCACGCCGACGCCGTCCGCCGCCCACGTCGTCGCCCGTGCCCTGCCCCGCGCGCCCGCCCGGATCCTCTGCACGCCGACGTCGTCCGCCGCCCCCACCATCGCCGCCCCCGCCGTCGCCCTCGCCGGCCGGCCCCGCTGTGAGCCGCCGCCGCCCCGGCTCTCTTTTTTTCATTTTTTTTTCATATATGCATTTTTTCCATGTATATATATATATACTAGTAAGTGTTTAATAAAATCAGTTAGATTAGTTGAATTAGATGTTTTTTAGATTAGTTGAATTAGATGTTTTTCCATGTATTTTAGATTAGTTGAATTAGTGCATTTTAGGTTATTAGTTCTACTATTAGTGCATTTTAGGATAGTACATTCTAGGTTAGTGGATCAGAGAGGAAAAAGTAAAATAATGAAAAGGAAGAAAAGAGGAAGAAGGAAGAAGTAGAAAAAGAAGGAGAGGAAAAAGGAAAATAAGAAGAGGAAGAAGGAGAAGAAGAAGGAGAAGAAGAGGAGAGGAAGAAGTGGAGAAATAAACAAGAAGACGAAAAAAGAAGACAAAAAAGAGGAGAAGAAGAAAGGAATTGAGGTGAGCCTCTATTCCTTTCTTCTTCTCCTCTTTTTTCTTTTTCTTTTTTTTCTTCGATCTTCTCCTCTATTCCTTTCTTTTTCTCCTGTTTTTTTCTTCTTCTTCCTCTTCTTATTTTTTACGGGTATGTCGTTGTCGATATACCCCCTCCCCGATAACTTCCACATGGGGGGGGGGGGGGGTCGATAAATAATAGAACTAGTTAAACAAGTTTATTTTTAGTAAGTGCTTAGTAGTTGAACTAGTTGACTTAATAAAACTACTTTATTTTACTATAGAAGTTGTTTATTTTTATTAAGTACTACTTTATTTTATTTATAGTAAGTGCTTAGTAGTTGAACTAGTTGATTTAATAAAACTACTTTATTTTACTATAGAAGTAGTTTATTTTTAGTAACTACTAGTTTATTTTATTTATAGTAAGTGCTTAGTAGTTGAAATAGTTGATTTAATAAAAATACTTTATTTTACTATAGAAGTAGTTTATTTTTAGTAAGTACTACTTTATTTTATTTATAGTAAGTGCTTAGTAGTTGAACTAGTTGAGTTAATAAAACTACTTTATTTTACTATAGAAGTAGTTTACTTTTAGCAAGAAAATTAATAGAACTAGTTTATTTTTTTAGTTCAAGCAATTATTCCCGCATCGGCGTCAATGATGCCTATCCCGCATCCTCGTCGTCGACTCGGCGGAGGAGGCCGGCTTGCTCAGAGGGGCCATGTCCGGGACTGGGCTCCGCCGGGCTGGTATTGGGAGGTGCTACCTTCCAGGGGCGTTGGTTGGTGAGGAGCCAGCCCGTCGTTGACCCGATCCTTGTTTGGTGGCGGTCGCGTGGGCCAGTGACGGTGCCGAGACTTCCGGACACCGCAGAGGTGGTACGTCACCGTGTCAGCGAGGAGGACGAGCACGTCCGTCGCTACATGGTTGCGTTGGAGGGCAGGTTCGACAATACCTGACAGGTTCTTTAGGGATCTCACTGGAGCTATGATCCTGTGATGGTTCCTTCTCTTTGGGGGTCCACCGCCTGCGTCGATACCCGTCGGGCGCTACGGTTCTAGCTATATTAGTGATGCTATATGTATGATAGTATTCGAGGTGTATTAGTGATAATAATCGACGATGTATGGACGCAAGAGATGATGTAGTTTTTCTTATAATTGAATGCATGCTAATTTGAATACTACTTTATTTTACGATTTGGTTTTGCTTATTGAATGCTCAAATTGGAAAAGTACTCCTACTTTGGATGCTAAAATTGGAGAGCACTATGCAAGGCGTATGCATTTGATTAGTTGATAGCTTATAGGGTTTTTGTTTTTGCATAAATCTAGGAGCCCCCTCCATCATCCCCGTCGTCGTCCCCGTCACCGACCCCCCTCCGACCTCGAGGTGAGACCAGCCAAATATCCATGTCAATATGAGTCCTATAAGATATTTTGAAATGTTTTTGCTCATATTTTCAACCAATGAAATGTAATGGCCATCAAGTTTGAATGCTCATATGATGTAGATAAAAACATGTATATTTCCGTTCCGGCAAATTTCAGGCGCTCGATATGTCCTTTTTTAGAAAGATAATTAAACGATATTTCGGGTTGACTTTAAGTCTGTCGAGTCTCCACCAAATATGAGAGGACGAAGAATCCCGACTGTTGTCGTGGGGGTAGCTTCTCCTTCGTTCCCGTGTGCTAGACAATTTGGTGTAATGCACTCAGGAACGAAAGGAGCAGCTACCATCACCGACGATCGCAAATGTCAGAGAGGAATCAGTGAGGGAGTCTCCACCATATATATATGAGAGGACGAAGAATCCCGACTGTTGTCGTGGGGGTAGCTTCTCCTTCATTCCCGTGTGCTAGACAACTTGGTGTAATGCACTCGTGAATGAAAGGAGGAGCTACCATCACCGACGGTCGAATATGTACACCACGTGAGCTGAGAGTTTTCAAGAAAAGACTCGACAGACCGATAGTCAACCCGTGTTGAATAATAATGATTTAATTTAGGTTTTTTAATACATATATTTAATTGTACAAGTTTAATATTTGAATTATGAAAATAAGAAATGTTGTACTCGGATGACGAAAGTTTTCCGGGGGAGTGCGACTGGTGCCACGACGACCGAGGTCTGTGCGACAGGCCTCACCTGGACGAAGATCGGCGCTTCAGCATTAAGCTAGAGGAGACCTTCGATGTTGAAATGGTACGCACCGACGACAAGTGTTATTTTTTCGTAATTAAGCACGACTTCAACTATTTCAACGTGTAATTTTCATCTTTTACAAGTCGACTAGCTTATCCCATGCCGTGCAAGACGCTATGTCTTGGAGAGGATGGGTTTTGAAGACCATGAAAGTATGGAAACAAAGAAAATTCACCTAAGGACCCATCATGATATGGATTTTTAAGTAAATCTGTATAATTCTGAGAGCGTAACCCATTTTGGTTGCAAAAATTGGCAAGCACTTTGCAAGATGTATGATTTTGATGAGGGTATGCTTGTCACCATGGAGCTTGGTGATCCTGACATCGACCAAGACAATATGGACATTTGGGTCCTTGTTGATACGTCTCCAATTCTACTGCTATGTGAGTTTCTCAAACATAGTTATTAATTAATTTATATTGTTCATTTCAAAATAGTTGATAGCTTATCCATGGTAATTACTTGGGAGTCTATAATTAGTATAGGTATAGATAGATGGGTACACAGAAGTGTACCCAACGTTAAGCAACAGATGCTCACAAGGGGCCCAGTTAACTGTGTGAACTGCCTAGTCAGCAGAGACTGACTGGTGGGGCCAGGGGCTGAGTCGCCTGCCTAGTCAACAGTCAACAGTTTGACCTTGACTAGTCAAAGCTAATAGGTGGGTCCCACTAGTCAGAGAGACACTGAGTAAACATGTTTTATTTAAACCTAAGTAGTCTAATTAAACTGTGTGGCCATGCTGTCAGTGTCTTAATTAATTTTCAGAATTAGTTTTAAAAGAACCTAATTATCTACATGGGCCCACGTGTCAGGGGTGTTAGTGGGGTGGTTAGCGGGGCTAAATAGGCTGGCCTGACGGCCCGGGCCAACCTCGCAATTGCCCAAGATGGAGGCGCGCCGGCGGTGGCACTCCGGCGAGGCGGGTTGCGGCAGTGGTGGCCGGAAAATGGTCTCCGTCAACTATTTGGACGACGGAGTAGTGTGTTCGAAAGAGGGAAGAATCGTGAGTCGTTTGGCGCCAGCGGGGGGGGGGTGTGCTAGGATGCCCGGAGCTGACCGGAGCATCGACGGCAGCGGCGGACGGAGCACGGGGGTCGAAGGATTCGAGCGCAGAGGCTCGGCCTCTAGCGGGACAAGTGGCTCCTAAACGAGGCCATGAGCACGGTGGCGTGCTCGCCATGCTCGGGAACAGACGATAGCGGCGGGGCGAGCTCATCTGCTGCGCTAGGAGCTCCGGCCTCGGCGGCACGGTGGCTAGAGACGAGAGAGAGAGATAGATAGATAGATAGATAGAGAGAGAGAGAGAGAGAGAGGAAGGGCGCAACCGACGCGGCGGCTCACAGTGAGGATGGCGGGCTGGGAAGTGGGCTCAGAGAAGGCTTGAAGACGACAATCCTCGGCGGGGATCCACGGCGGCTGAAGGTGCAAGACGGAGCCGATCCCGTCGATGTAGGGCTCCGTGCTCGAGCCCGATGGCGTAGGCGATGTTGCGGACGGCGGCGGTTCTCCCCGACGTGATCTCAGGCGAGAGAGAGCATGGCAGCCGCGTCCATGGCGACAACACGGCGACGGATGCGCTCGGTGAGGGCGGAGAGGGCGAGGAAGAGAGCTGCAAGTGGGAGAGAAGGGGGAAGTGAGTGGGAGAGAGGATCGAGGGGGCACGGCTGGCCTTATCCTCTCGCCGGCGTCGTGGCAGTGTGGTGGGGGGTCAGCGGGTTCGACGGGATTACAGGGTTCGGTCGGAGGAACAGAGCGGGGGAGGAAGACGATAGAGAGAAGGGGTGGGCTGGGCCTGCCTGTGGCCAGCTGGGCTAAGGCCCAGGAGGAGCAGGGGTTTTCCTTTTTATTTGTTGTCTTTATGTTTTCAGTTTTTCTCTTTAAAACAAAGAATCTTAGTCTTCTAAAATATAAAAATAGTACCTGAATTAACGTTTTAAAGTAAGCTACTGCTACCTTAAGTTTAGCATTTAAATAAAATAGTTTAGGATTTTTATTTTTTAAAGCATTTAAATAATTGTTTTCCCTGCTATTTTAATTATTTTAGGACATCTAAATACTTTATTAAATGTTGAATTCTTCACCAATATTCTTTATGGATTATTTGTCACATTTCGAACACTTCAGTTTTGCTATTTGAAAACTTTAATTGTTTGACATTATTTTTAAATTTGAATTTTGAACTGATTTGAATCAACGTGAGACCGCGCAACAGTAATAGTGGTGACATGGCAACATTAGCAATTGACTACCGTAGCTTAATTATCCGGGCGTTACACTCCGGTAGCGGAGCTGGAGAGACTGGCGGCTGCGCTGCATTGGCCCGTGGCGGCGGCTTGGTGGAGAACGGAGAGGGCGCACGGATTGCCGCTGCGAGATCCCATTCGGGAGCGGCGAGGTAGGCAATCCGCCCCTCCTGGATGCGATTGCTACCGGCGATGACCAGAATGGGTGGGGTGTGGCGAGACGGTGGCTCTGCCATCGGAGAAACAGAAGGGGTGGTGAGGGGGAGAGAGAGAGTGCGTGTGAATTGCCGAGTGTGGTGACGGTACCGAGGGAAGAGAGTTATGAGACGTCCCGTCGTGTCCCGCGCTTCCCCACACGTGCAGGCGCTCGCCACGCGTGGCTCAAGAGAGTCTGGCTCGCCAAAAAACGACCGATTCGGCCGTTCCTCCGGGCCAGGCCAAGACCTATTTTGAGGTTCATGCGGGCCAGGTTTTAGATGCAACCCAGACAACTAAATGGGCCAAAAACTGCCAGCACGGGCCTGGCTGGACTTAATGTAGCCTACCAAACGCATCCCTAGTGTTTTGATCGCCTCATGGATCTTCATATCCACGGATAGATGGGCCCAATGGGTATGGGCATCGGTAGCATTTGTGAGCCATGGATACATTCATGGGTGGGCAATGGACAGGCTCATGGATATGGGTATGGATCTGGATCAGCTCAGCCCGTCCAAACCCGCCAGAAGTACGGTTACACTTCCATTATCAGTTTAAGTAGGTAGTCACGCTCTAATGTGTTCAGAAGCCATGAGCTCGTGTCCTTTGGCATGGATCAACCCACGTTTCCGGCTATTGGAGGAATTGAGTTGCTAGCTTCTCTCTGCGTGCTAGGCTCCTGGAGAAATAAATCAAGGAGCTCTCTTTACTAGCCCTGTTTACTAGCTTCGTTTCAGGTATGTACTGTTTTTTACTGTTTTTGGCCGGGCGAACAATTGGTCGGCAAGCTTACTCCAACGCGCCGATTCAAACGGTACCGCGTGTCCGTTTGAGTCAAAACAAACATAAAAATCGTCCCAACGTGTGTGCTTGCGGAAACGGACTCACCTCCGCGTTTTGTTTGCGCGGCCCATTTGAGGCACAAATTGGGGCCGTGTTTGCGTCGGCACGGACACGCAGCGGACACACGCCATGCCCGTCCTTGTCCTTTCCATGGCCCGCTAGTCGGTGGCATGTTGACCATTCCCCCTTCCTTCCATCGACAGCAAGCACACCCAGCCGCCCCACCCCGTCGCCGTCGCTGCCCGGTTCCGGTGCCCAGGCCGGCCACCCGCACCCACATACCTCCCCAGCAACACACCACCCCGTCATCGCAGCTCCCTGACGTTGACGCCGCGACCCCCCTCGCGTCCCCTGCCGGCGGCACGCAAGCTCGGCTACCTCGCTCGCCGAACGCCACCACATTCGCCTCCATGCTGACAGACTTGCTACTACCTGGTCTCGGAGATGCGTGAGGCTCTTCACCGGCCGGCTTCTTCAACGATGCCCGCGAGGTGTTTGACGGTTTGCCCAGAAGGTACAAATGGACTCCGGCGATGAGTATTTTCTGCATAATTTGATTTGCAATTCCGATGATTCTTCGTCCGATGATGTGGTTGCAAATCGACCACAAGGACGAAAATGCATACGCGTGTTGGCACACTGTCGACCCAAACACGAAAAGGGACGGACACATCGATTCAAATGAAAAAAATGAACAAAACACACGTCCATTTGCGTCACCCGATTGGAGTTACTATTATGGAAAACAATCGCCAACCAGCGACCTGATATAGTAGAGCATGCAAGAACGCTGCAAAGTAATCTGTGGTTCAGGACAGTGCCAACACCGGAGGAGCCCTCAACCACATAAACCACACCCTGCAAAAAGGGTCACAGACGAAGGGGTAGTCAAAGTCAAATACAGAGCCGAGAGAAATCTATGAGATGTTAGAGTATCTATACCCGGATTTGGCAAATCCGATCCCTCAAATGCCCGCGTACGCGACTGGGTGCGTCCATGGATAGTGACCAGTTATATCTCAAATTAGTCATTCTGTATCGAGTCTCTCATATTTCAACCTCTATATGTATACAAAGCATGCAAAAGAAATCCTACGTACTACATATTACGTACTACCCCTATGTACTACATATTACGTATATATTACCCTAACTAATCTTCGTCGTCGAAGATGTCCACGATGTTCGTGCCGGACGCCGTGTGGACTGGCGCATACGAGGGCTCCGCCTCATCCTCCTCTTGCTCGACCTCGTCCATATAGGCGAGCATCTCTGCCTCCTCCGCGGTCTGCTACGCCTCCATCTCCTGCCGGCGACGGCGTCTGGCCTCCGCAGCCAACTCCGGGCGGAGTGAATTGAGCATGGTGTGTTTCTCCGCCCACAGATCCGCGCCGCCAGCGTCCCCCACATCCTCCTCCTTCTCAACCTCCTCCTCCTTCGGATCCACTGCATCTGGGGGTAGCCCAAAGGCGATCTGGGCTTTACGCCTTGATCGGATCTACTCAAGGAGCTCCAGCCGACAGTCCGGTGTTAGAAATGGGCAGCTCCTCACCCGACGGCGTGGTAGCATGACTACTACTGGTGGCGGACGGGGAGTGGAAAGTGGCGGCAGTGGCGGGCAGGCGCAGGAAAATGTGTAGGGTAGGATTTCAGTGCCGGCGGTCTACTTAAATAGCTGGGCTAGGCACTACGCGGCCCGCCGATCGGTTCGATGGAGGAGATGAGCTTCGAACTGCCGTGTTTCCGGACGATTCCACGTGAGACCCCGCCGTCAGCCCGATGTGCCGGACGCATCCGAGCTCCCCATATCTGCATCATATTTAGGCTGGATATGTGGAGCGTCTTGCAGCCGGGCATTTGAGACCCGTTTGAGACGCCCATCTAGATCAAAATTTCATGACCGATCAGTGACCGAGCGGGCTGCCCGGGCACTTGAGGCCGGTTTTGGGCCCTCTGGTTGTAGATGCTCTTATGGCGAGGCTACGTGTGTTTATTGGACCATAAAGCTAGGGTTAGGTCGTCCCAAGCTCCGTTGCCGGCTGTTAATCACCACCTTCCACGTCCAGCGTGCTACCTATGTAACGAGAGGGGCTTGTTCTTCCCACCCCGAGTGCCGGCTAGGGTTGCCGCCGCCGCCGCTGCCGCCGCCCCAATCCTGCTCTGCCCGTCTCGTCTCGCCTCGGAGAGGAGGAAGAGTTTCTCTTCCATGGCTCGCAGAGGAGCCGTCGCCCCCGCCGCCACGATGGAGATGGAGTACCTGGACTGGAAGAAGTGCGCGCCCGTGCTCTACGACCTCGTCATGTCCCAGCCGCTCGAGTTTCCCTCGCTCACCTTCCAGTGGCTCCTCTCAGAGTCGCCAGCCTCCACCCGCTCCCACAGCCTCGTCCTCGGCACCCACACCTCCGATGACTCCCCCAACCACCACATGCTCGTCGACGCCGTGCTCTAGCTCCTGCCGCGCCGCCCCGTCCGTGTCCATCGGTCACTCAGCGCCGCATAAGGGCGAGGTCAACAGCGCCGGGTGCATGTCTACCGCCTTGGGGAGGACGGCGATCTCAAGGCCGGGAATCGAGCCCCAGTTCTAGATGCACAACAGGTGTTTGAGGTAATGTCCCAGCAGATGCTCCTGTGCTTTGAATACTATATACTGTGATGTTATTAGCTACGTTTGAATGAGAATTAATTAATACTTCCGCCTTCATAAGACATCCAGGACCGCACCATGAAAGAGCGGGAGATGCCGAGCTACATCAGGATGCCGTTCCCTCTGACGCCTCTCGCGTCTCTCTTTTCTGCCCTTACTTCGATTCGATTCGATTTGGATGTTGCGTTGTTGTTACTCATGAAGGTCCGATTTGCTTTACTTCCTGATACGGTCACGCAGGTCGCTGTTAAGGCCTCGAGTTGGCTGCGACCAAGCACGGCCTCTAGCTCGCCCTGCACCGCGATTGCAGTCGCGCGGCTGATGACCACGGGCTGCTCCACGCACGGACGACAAGCACGACATCCGCGATCAAGGTGCTCTTGCCCCTCTTCTCTTCCCGGTGGTTCTATCCACCCCCCCCCTGTTTTATTCGGCTGTCATTCCAGATTGTTAGTTGCTAATTGGAGTAACTCTATTGGTTAGAATTATTTAGATGTAGCGTTTCGGATTTGCAGTGCGTAGTAATCCTGTCGAAGGCATGCTATTGTGTTTCTTCAAGTTCCCACTATGATTTTAATTTGGGGCTAAGCAAGTGAAGAGATTTAGGTTCGTTATGTTCTCACAATTGCTAGGGCTTTCAGGCTAGACGGACATTTCTATGCGACATGGCAATGTGAGAGTTTTCCTACTTCTTATGTTTAGTTCCTGAATCTCAATAAAATAAAACTATAAAAATCCTGAGCTACCTCTACACTCACAGAGCTTGCAAGTTGGCATAATTAGGATGAACACACATCTTTACCTTATCAGCGTGACCCCCCAACAGGAAGTAGCTTCGCATCTAATGAGAAGTGATACGCGCAACCTTGTTTTATGCTTGCTCGAACTGAAGAGATCTCTCGGAAGATAAATGTTGTGTAAAATGCACATGGAACTTAATATAGAACAAAGTAATGATAGTTAACCACTTAATTAGCAGTAAAAAAACAGTCTACACTGTACTGAAATATAAAGGTTTAACCACTTAATTAGCAGTAAAAAACAGTCTACGCTGTACTGAATATAAAGGTGGGAACCTGGATGGCTGTACTTATCCACGTCAGCACGCGGAAATGGCCGCCGTCCCCCTCCGTCGCACTAGCCTGTCTAACCCTACCGCCAGAACCCCTCGCGGTAGGGTCCGGACAGTTATTTTGCCCGAAACCCCCGCGCCCCTGCCCATCTCCCCACCCCTCCCCCTCCCCCCGTCGGCAGTTCCTCATTTTCTCCCCCAAGTCGCCCCTCTCTCCCTCTCTCATCTCCTCCACTCCCCCCTCGGATCTTCATCGTTTCTTCACCGTTTTTGCGGATTGAGATGGCCCCGAAGAGAGAAACGTAAGCTCCTCCAATCCCTCCAATTAGTTTTTGCAAACTTGCTTCCAATTCGACGCATTATTTGCTTCAAATCCCTCATATTTTTGAACTTAGATTGGATTTTTTTGTACCTAAGATTGTTTTAGCTTGATTGTAGTTGTAGTTCTTAGTTCTTTAGTAAGTAGTGGTATTGAATATGAACTCTAATCAATATTCATATGTTAGTGTGAAGATGAACCCTAGTTCATACATTTTTTTGTTAAAAAATTATGATGTAATGCATGTGGGAGGACTTGATAGTAGTTTTATGATGCATGTTGATATGATGATATGAAGATGTTGGAGGATTTTTTTATGATATGATGCATGTTGATATGATGCATATTGGAGTAAACAAACTATATATGATGCAAGTAGTGGATTTGGTTGGAGTAAATATGATATGGTATGATTTTGCATTTGACACATCTTGATATATGTATTTTATTTATTTGATCCATATGTGTAGGTCTGGAACAATGGCGCAACCATTGCCCATTCATCTCCAACATGACCCGTCCGGCTTGCCACTTCCGTACGTGTACGAGTCCTTCCCCGAGCTTCTGGTGCCGGTGACCGCTTTTTCAAACGAGTTCCTACAGGAGACGAGGGCAGTGCGGTGGCACGAGAGGGCAGAACGGATCGCCGACAATGTGAAGTGTTGGTCGCAGAGTGTGAAGGAGTGGAAGAGAGTGAAGGCAGAGATGGAGGGAGATCCAACTATCTGCCGTGAACGCC
The DNA here is from genome assembly GCF_002575655.3 of Aegilops tauschii subsp. strangulata. Classification (NCBI taxonomy): domain Eukaryota; kingdom Viridiplantae; phylum Streptophyta; class Magnoliopsida; order Poales; family Poaceae; genus Aegilops; species Aegilops tauschii. The sequence continues at coordinate 625,482,537 of NC_053041.3, read as the reverse complement.
GGGAAGGGACCATTGAAGTTGCCAAGCAGCACTCCAACTGGGAGCTGCGCAATTTGGGCCGAAGGATCTAGTTCGAGAGCACTGCGGAGGAGAGAGCCAGGATGCCGCCCCCAAGTGCATCGACGTTCGATATCATCAGTTGGGGAAGGGCGGAGGCGAAAACTCCAGCGGGCAAGGCAAGGTGGGAGTGCTTGAACGGTCGGATGCCGACCAGCGTTCCGCCTCGGCCTGAACCGGTGGATCCGCTGCCGTATCTGTCTCCACGGCCAGACCTAACATACGAGGGGGGGAGGTTTATCCAACCTATAAACATGTCTATTGGATATGCATCTATGTTTTAGTACGGGTTGTCAATCTTTGGGACAAGTTTGCTATTTGCTATTTCGTACTTATGAATCTATGTGTAAACTCTTTGATATTTGCTATGTGGGACCTTTATTAATATGTGAGCTCGTATTTTGCTATTCGTGAAACTATGTGAAACTTGTGACAAAACAAACAATCAATAAAATTTGTAAAAACCTAAACCCACGGGACCCACCGCCAGGGGACGTGGCGGTAGGATCAGACAGCCTACCGCCAGCCCCCATGGCGGTAGGGTGAACCCTACTGCCAGGGCCATTGCACATTTCGTTACAGAAGGTTTGTACGGCAAAACCCTGCCACACCCTACCGCCAGGGACTCTGGCGGTAGGGTTAGACATCCTACCGCCAGGGCCCCTGGCGGTAAGGTACTTATCCACGTCAGCACAGCCAAACGGCCGCCGTCCCCCTTCGTCACACCCTACCGCCAGGGGCTCTGGCTGTAGCCTGTCTAACCCTACCGCCAGAGGGCCTGGCGGTAGCAAAAGGGTCAAATCCCGAAAATATTTCAAACCAGGGTCAGATCCTGATTTTGTTAGGGAAAATGGTCAAAACACGAAATTTCGCCTCTCTCACCCTCCCTCTGCTGCTGCTGCAGCAGCAAACAACATAAGCGAGTAGAGTAGAGATGAAATCCACAATGGAATCCCAACTTGGTATGGGGAGAGGCGTTGGAACACCAGCCCAACACAGTGGCTTTCGTCTTTGGTCCGGCCATCCGCACAATCCCGGGCTCTCGTGGACGAACTGCACCTTTGCTGCACTCGCGCAGACAAGGCTGGCAAGCAAAGGATGGCTAGCGTACGCCATGCACGTGACCTCAGTAACTACGCAAGGATCACGGGCCAGTAGTACTACGCGACAGGCGACACCACCGAGACCAACTTTTCACTTCACAGTCAAACAGGTAAAATCGGCAGAGCGGAACGAGGCTGTGTGCGCTCAGAGTAATCACACAATAATTTTTTGCTCATGGGACTAACTTTATGTTTAACTCATGGCATCGTCTTTCTTCATCCGAAATGTTTTTTTCTTAATACAAATTTTGTGTCACTCCGGTTCTTGAATCAATAAGTTTTCATGTGCAATTTAGTGAATCTGTAATAGTCTACTTGCCTTTATTTTCCTAGAAAGAGATATGTTTTTTGTTTCTTGGTTTGGTCAGGAACCATTCGAAAATAATTTTGTGATATGAGAATTTGTCTTCATTATCTGATTTGTATTTTGGCAAACGAGTGTAACCAACTTCTGTTGAGCAATGTGATGGCTATAGAACATATCATGAGAAACAGATCTTGTGCGGGCTATGGGTGGCATTTCGTACTTCCTCCGTCCGAAAATACTTGTCGTACAAATGGATAAAATTGGATCTATCTAGAATTAAAATATGTCTAGATACATCCATTTCCCCGACAAGTATTTCCGGACGAAGGGAGTACATCGAATATAAATAAAACTACCATCGAAGCTGATGGTTAACTAGCTTGATCGATTAGCTAATTTTAAGTGGCACACTAAGACAAGACTTAAAGTATACTCCCGCGTCTATTCTGTTTGAGTATTTTCATAAGAGGCCGGGGGCATCAACTCGTCATTAGATTTTCAAGGAGCCTACTAAATCCTGGTGTATGGGACAGCATATAAAGCTTCCGTTATACAGATTTACTGCCAATAAAAAATGCACCATCTAAACATATCACGATGTGAAACAGGATTCCCAGCCCCAATTAAATTTTTCGTACTACCGGGGCTATGACTAGGTACTCCTTGGTACGTATCAATTGCGTGGGCTAGTATCCAGTACGCAGTACTACCTGCTACATACTAGGCTGCAATGGCTTCAACTGGAGCCTTTCCCATCTTTGACTCGTCTCCGCCTCTGCCATTTCGCACGCACAAAGCGTTACGTTGATGACCACGTGCTTAACTCTTAACTCTTGATCGACAAGTCTTATCTTGCTGCGATTTGCTAACTACCCCTTCTGTCCCAGCATAACTGTGAAAACTGATCTTATATTTTAAAACGGAGGGAGTAGTTTACGTGGACGGTCTAAATGTTGCGACAGAGTCCCGCTCGTCGTCTCAAGATTCCATGCATGCAGATGCAGTGGATGCCCTCGGTTTGTGCGCCATGCGGTCAGTGAACCCCCCTGCCCTGCCCCTCATCAAGATGCCATGCATGCAGCGGAACCCAACCAAGTGCTGGCCTCTGTGCTGCCTGATGCATCTTGGTCGACCGAGCCGATTCCCTTTCCGGTTTCGGCAAGGATTCGCCTGCCTCCCGCATCGGTGGAGGCGCTGCCATCCCGTTTTGAGCGGCAGCGGCCTTTAGGCGCAGCACGCCTCTGCATATTGCTCGGCTCGTCCCGCCTCTCTGGTCCAGCTGCAGCGAGTGGGATCTCCTGTTCCCGGATGGTCCACCGCGTCACAACTGAGCGGCAGCCTGCGCCGTGCTATGCTCCGTCCCTCAACGGTGCCTTAATTTTACATCACGAGTGCTGCAACTCGTTAAACTAACCAGTGTCTGTGTCCGGCATTCCTATGTGCATTGTCGTGTGTGGAGCAGTTTCGTTGGGCAAATCATTCAAGGGTGATGCAATTACGACTAGCCATCATCAAAACAAAAAGAATGAATTGCCTCCTAATTAGGCGTAGGCTTTTGTCCTAATCTTGATAGTTCTCTAGGCAAATTTGGTGTTGAAATCTTGTTCAACATCTAGGGCTAATCCTTGCTTTGGTTCCTATTTATCTTTCCACATTCAACCCTGAATCTGTGAGATCTATCTAGCTCCCATTAGTCGGGTTGTGCTTGTAGAAACACTACAAACTTTTACACGTCTACCTATCTGTCTAACTTGAACAAGAAAAACAATGGAAAAGCTAGCCATCAGGTAGCATACCATTGTTCCTTACATGAATTTCAATCGGCAGCTACAATCCTATCATATACTCCCTCCGTTCCTAAATGCAAGTCTTTTTAGAGATTGTACTATAAACTACATACGGATGTACATAGACATATTTTAGAGTGTGAATTCGCTCATTTTGCTCCGTATGTAGTCCATAACGGAATCTCTTCAAAGACTTATATTTAGGAACGGAGGGAGTACACAATAATTAAAGTGGCTAAGATAGCTTGCCCGCCATGCATTTCAAGTGTTGGGCATGAGCTCTTGTGTGACTGACATGTGTACCTTTTTCTCAATCTGCTTCACTTCTGGTTTAGTGATGGTTTTTGTCTATATTTCCTGTTCTAGGACGGTTTTGCTGATTTTCTGTTATTTACTTTCCCGTATCCCATGGTCAGTAAGACTCCGGGTAAATATATGACACCGCCCGCTCCATCGCTCTACACATATATAGAAAGGCTCTTTCTTTCGGCCTCCTCATCGAGGGCACTCCAATTATGTCTCCCCGGATATAGCTATAGTAGAAATCACCGACGCAAAAGATGCTCCGGTAGTCAGTCACCAACTGTGGCGCCTCCAGATTCCTAACATCCCTGATGACCCTCCCGCCCACACAGTGGCGCGCCTGAGTGAGCGCGCAGGCTTAGGGTCATGGACGACCATGGACGCATCATTTCATGCCGAAAATATGTCAGGAGCTTGCGGTGCTGTAGCCAGGGATGAACATGGTAACTTCCTTACGGCGGCCTCCTGGACATTACTGCACGTTTCGTCGGCAGAATCCGCAGAAATCAGGGCCATTCGAAGTGGAATTACTCAAGCATCTAATATCGGTTGTAACAAGGTCATAACGGAATATGATTGCATGAACGCTTTGGAGGCAATTGCGCACCCGAAAGCATATATGGGACCTGATACACCAATCATTACAGAAGCCACTCTTGTAGATTTGGAGTTCTCTGCTATTACTTTCGTCCACTGTGACAGGAAAGCAAACGTAGTGGTGGATAGGTTAGCTAAGCATTGTTTTAGTATTACATTTGTCTGAATTTTGGGACGAGAATGCCCCTGACTTTATTCTTCCTCAGATTGTAAATGATATGGCTATTTTTTGAGGAATAAAGTTTTGAATTGTTCAAAAATAAAAAACACCCTGTGAATAGTAAAATAAAAAATACTAGAAAGTTAAAAAAACATTTTTTTTCTCGTCCAAGGTGCTCAGATGTGTGATGTACGTGCAATATTTCAGGGTGTTTGGACATTTGAGGAGCTTGTGGCTCCTGGAATGTCCAAACTTCACCAAATTTTGCACGGACATCACGCACAAGAGCATCTTGCACTCCAGAATAATCTGATTTTTAATTGTTTTTCCTATTTATTATGATTTTACTGTTCATCTCCGGGCCCTTCTGAGCCCTGGTGCAGATTAGCTGCATCCAATATCGGTAATTCAATTCCAGGCATCTATCTATCATGAGTATGTATATACTGTATCATGCATGAAACATATGCCGCACGCCACAAAGCTTCATTTCTTTAGAGCACTATTTTCTGGTCAACTGAATAGTGCTTTGAGCAAATTCACTCAAATGTGTTTTTTTTAGCATAACACAGTGAGGATGGCCCATACTGGTGGCCCAAATGTGCTAGCGAATATAACAAAACAACCAATATAATCAATTCAAAAGAACCTTCAAAATTCACATAAAGGAATAGACTTCTATACAAAAAATGCTTAATTTTATTACAAACATTGGTATACCATTTGGCATTTGCTATCTGTACTATGTTTTCCATCCTTCAAGCAATGGTATGAATCTCGGCTAATTTATTTGTAGTATCTACTTTCATCTATGTATCTTATGCACATGTCTTCTAAGTTGATTTGTTTATATTACAAGCAACATATTAATCCCACGATTGGGAAATATATAATTAAGTAATGATAGGTCGACTGTCTCTTTCATAACATGGTATTTTATAGTTAACATTTGTCTCGACTCCTATTAATTATGTTTTAAAAAGTTATCTCATAATCAAACATTTTATATTGTTACATGGCAGATGTTAGTCACATTTTAGCCTAAAATGGCATTGTGGTATGTTCAGATTAAATACTATTGATGTTCAGTTTTTTATTGCGATCATTAGTCAGTTCTTCAAGTTAAATGTTTGAATGAGTTGGTAACAAATTATACTCCACTCTGTTTACTCCTCCTATCTAAAGGGAAACTTTTTAAAGTTTTGCCACATTTATAGTTGAATTATCAACATCTGCAACACCAAATAATACTATATGAAATCATGTACCTTCATGGATATTGATCTCTTATTGTGAATGTGAATACTCCCTCCGTTCCTAAATATAAGACCTTTTAGAGATTCCACTATAGACTACATACGGAGCAAAATGAGTGAATCTACACTCTAAAGTATGTCTATATACATCTGTATGTAGTCCTAGTGGAATCTCTAAAAGGTCAGGAACGAAGGGAGTATTATTTTCTAAAAAAACATGAAAATTGACTTAAGATAGAACTAACATCCGAAGGAAAAAAAACGTATGGAGTATGTCGATACAGACTAAGAAAATCATATTCAAATATTATAATTCTCAGTCCATTTATAATTAACATTCTTGAAATATTTTATGAATATATTTATCTTTTATCCTTTTCTTTCATGCTCTTCCATAAAATAATGTTGAAGCATTACAATCTTCCTTACTCTTACTTATCTAATTTAGCAACAAAAATTAAGACATTTTGAAAGAATTCTATAAAAATAATCTTTTGAAAAAATTTAATATAATATTTCTCTCTAATAATTTTTGAATGTCAAGAAGCCAATACAAATGTGTTCAACTGTTTCCAGGAAACATGATGACACATACTTGGCTTTCATAAGATTTAAAGGTTAGCTAGAGGCATCCATATATTTTAGGTACTGTATTCTTAGTCATACTTTAGCATTTCTATTTTTTTCCCTTTTCAATAGTATTTTGCTAAAGTAAGTTATTAGAGATGGATTTGGTTATGTATTGTTTACCATTTCCAATCCAAGTTACATGTCATTTCTGAATATTACCCGACAAATAATTTTCTATGTTTGATCATATATAAGGAAATAAGTACTTGCGCCTAAAACATCAAAAGGATGTCGCTATATTTATTTTGAAATATGCTTCTGTAAGATATAGCTATATTATGTGACAAAACATGTTGGTTGAGAAAATGATGATCAACATTTGATCATGAAGAATATACCATGTCATATAGTAATTCGATGTGATTTTTCTTTGTGAGGGTACAAATTTTATTGTATTGATGTTGTCATGTATAATGTAGCTCAAAATTAGAAGGTGATGCGATGAAATGACCAGCAACTTAGGTTGTTAGTATTTCCATGCCAACAAAACTACAACGTATAAGAGGGAATTTTAAAATAAAATGAAATAATTGTGAGTGCTCGAGATGGAGACCCCTGCTATTTCTCATTTTCCATTATACTTGATTTTTTATGGCAAAAGCTAGGATGTATGCAATCAACTTAGACAAAAGGGAGGAGACATGTGACACAGAGAACATTGCATTCTAAGTTGCGTGACATAACTATTTTTCTGAAATCACATGAAATTTTAGTCATATATCTCTTCTTGCAAAATGATAGCTTGAAAATCCATTATATTTGTACTTGATGATGAATATTTATCGCCAATAGGTGGTTCCTCTTTTGGGCATACTTAGGAAAACAACAACCATGTCTTTATTTCATAAATTATGATCCCTGGAAGAAGTACCATCAAATGTGTGTATTCTGTATATGCATTTACATCTATTAATATTTATCAACATGCAAAATCATAGAAAAAGTACATGAATATAATTATGAGAGAAGTGAAAGCCAATATCCGAATGCGTAAAGATATATTTTGGAAATGCATTGTTTTCAACTTAAATTGACCACATTAATCCAATTCAATATCATACTATTGGCAACCTTTTCTTTTTGATATTTTTAAAATTAAACTCTAAATGTGGAAAATTATGCTACACATCTCTATGTAATTAACAACCATTTTATGCTGCGTCTCATTAAATAAAACAATTAATTGCTTTGCACATGCGAGGATCTATCTCCACAGACCTATGCAATGTCACACACTAACTAACTCCTACCTTGGGATCTAAACTTTGATTATTTATGTACAAATAAATCATCACAGCCAAATGAATACAACCAATATTATTATCTACAAAATACTCTATTTATTTCTAAACACTCGACATGCTAAAGATGATGCCCTCACATTTGGTTCAACAATCTAAAGATGATGCCCTCGCATTTGCGAGGGCGACTATGCTAGTAATAAAAACAGGAATTTCAGAAGAAAAAAGAAAAGGAGAAGTCAAGAAATCAGAAAAAACAAAAGAGAAGAAAAAGGAAAAATTGAACCAATCATAAAGAATCAGCCATTCGATGACCGACCGATGGCAGATTAAAAACGGAATGTTCTTCCTCGTCGTTTATGGCAACAAATTTATAGTTTTTTTAGGGTAACAAATTTATAGTTTGTTAGACTAGATATATGAGGCACAAACAAAACAATGACATGTATGGTGATGGCTGATGATTATATTTAAACAACAGGGCGCAATTATATTTATAGGTTCTTGGTAACGTGGGAACCCGGGCCTTGCCTTGGCTGGGTCTCATTGGGTGAACAGAGTCCCGCGCATCGTGGCCTCCCCTGCCTGCATGGAAACATGCACCAACGGGCTGGTGCGCATCTCCTCCGTCTGCCTGGGCGTGGGCATGCATGCTGGGGCTGGGCGTGGTCCCTCTGCCCACCCGCCTGCCTCTCGCGTTGGTGGCGGCGCAGCCCTCCCGTTTTGAGCGGCAGCGGGCCTTTCGGCGCAGCACGCCTCTGCATCTTGGCCGCCTCGGCCCCCAGTTTTTGTTCAGCTGCACCTGCAGCGAGTGGGATCTCCTGTTCCCTCCAAGCTACAGCGCGCGTAGCAACCTGCGCCGTGCTCCTCCTCTCAACGCTGCATCACGAGTACGAGTACTACTGGAGCTCGCCAAACTAACCCGAGTGACATTCCTACGTGCATTCCATGCAAACGAAGCAAGGCAGGTGCGATTACGGCTGGCCATCAAAAAGAAGAAGAAAAGAATGGATAAACTTGTGGAACAGTAGTACAGTACAGCCTCTTCGTCTCTGCTCTTCGAAACCCACCCTCAGAGTCCCATGCCTCATGCTCCCATTAGCCCCTCCCAGCATGACCTTCCCGCTGACGCCTCTGCCCTCCCCTCTCCCGGTTACTCTCTGGCGGCAAAGCTTCCCTTCCCAAATCCCTCGGCGACTTCCCCATCACCCAATTCATCCCGTACAAGCTTGATCCCACCGCAAACAACTACTCTCGCTGGCGTCGCTCCATGACCTTCTTCCTCAACACTTTTCATGCCCGCCGATGCCTGGCGGGGTGCAGACGTCGACATCATCCTCTAGATGCACGCCACTGTCTGCGACGATCTCATCGATGTCATCATGGAGAACAACGAGTCCGCCTTCGCCGCCTGGCACGCCATCTGGCTTTTCTTCCTCGACAATCAATCGGCGCAACTCTTGCACCTGAGCAAGGAGTTCCACGCCATTGTACAAGGTGAGATGACTATCCGGCCTACTGTGGCCGCCTCAAGCATCTTGCTGACGCCCTCGCGGACCTGGGCGAGCCCATCTCGGATCGAGCACTCACTGAATAGATGGTGGACGGGCTGGGAGAGAAATTGGAGGTACAGGCCAAGATCTTCCAATCCCTTGATCCCTTCACCAAGTTCGTGCAGGCTCGCGCGCTTCTCCAGCTTGCCGAGGTGTCCATCGACAAGAAGGCACGCGCTGACAGCAGGTGCTCACGATCCAGAACGACTACGGCGCTGGTCGCGGCGGCGACCGTAGTGACCGCGGACCCCTCTCTGGGGACCAGACTGGTGGGTGCAGCGGCGTGGAGTCTGGTGGCCCCACTACCGGAATAGGGGCCAGTGCCGACGGCCCCCGTCGGCCTACTCCGGGAAATGCCGACAGCCGGTTCCAGGCCGTCGGCGTACAGAGGTCGTCGGGCTTACCGAGCTATGCCGACGGCCCCCGTCGGCACAGATTAGCCGTCGGCTTATCCCAGCCTACGCCTACAGCGGCCGTCGGCATACATGAGCCGTCGGCATAGTTATGGGCCCGGCGGCCCGGTTCGTGACGAGCGGCTAACGGCGTCCGATCTATAACGACAGCCTCGACGGGCGGCCGTCGGCATAGAGGCGCGTGCCATGTCATCGATCCGAGGCGCACCGACCATCATCTATGCCGACGGCTACCGTCGGCATAGATGCCACGTCATCGATCCGCGGCGCGCCGTTCATCTGCCCCTGGCCTCAGCTATGCTGACGGCTTTGCCGTCGGCATATATATATATATATATTCTTTTCATATAGATTTTTTTGTTCTTTTACGTATTATTTTTAATTAACTTACATGTAGCATGTGTTAATATAATCATAAATACCTTACTTTTCGATAATATATGGAGGCCGACATGTGGAGGGGGAAACAGCCGCATCGGGGCTATACGGAGGGGACGTTCCTCCCAAGTGTTTATATGGGATGACCTACCACAACCGGGTGGTGTGGTGGCATGTCTGAAGAGGCGGCACGCGTCTCCGGGGTGTGGCCCCCCTCACGGATGACGCCGCCGCCGGCACCTGGAGGGGGAAACGGACGCGTCGGGTCCACACGGAGGGGATGTTGCTGTGGGTTTGGCCTGGATGTTGCTCCTAGATGTCCCTATGGGTTGACCTAACACAACCGGGTGGAGAGGTCCACTGGTCAAAGCCCGTCCGTGGGAAGTCAAAGGGCTAGATTTCGTGGTCAACCGCTCCAGGGTTAGGCGCGGGGGCCCGGGGGTAGCAATGCCACCAGAGCGTCGCACCGGGCCCTCATACATGCGCGCGCGTGGGGGGGTGGCATGTATGAAGAGGCGGCACGTGTCTCCGGGGTGTGGCCCCCCTCATGGATGGCGCCGTGATGTCTACTACACAACCTTCTTCTTGTAGATGTTATTGGGCCTCCAAATGCAGAGGTTTGTAGGACAGTAGAAAATTTCCCTGAAGTGGATGATCTAAGGTTTATCAACACGTGGGAGGCGTAGGATGAAGATAGTCTCTCTCAAATGACCCTGCAACCAAATAACAAAGAGTCTCTTGTCTCCCCAACACACACAATACAATGGTAAATTGTATAGGTGCACTAGTTCGGCAAAGAGATGGTGATACAAGTGCAATATGGATGGTAGATATAAGTTTTTGTAATCTGAAAATATAAAAACAGCAAGGTAACTAATGATAAAAGTGAGCACAAACGGTATTGCAATGCTAGGAAACAAGGCCTAAGGTTCATACTTTCACTAGCGCAAGTTCTCTCTACAATAATAACATAACTGGATCATATAACTATCCTTCAACATGCAACAAAGAGTGACTCCAAAGTCACTAATAGCGGAGAACAAACGAAGAGATTATCGGGGCTTCATCAGACCCATGCCTCTTACAACAAATACACCCCGCTTTGCCCAGTGCACCAAGTGAGAGAGGGAGAGGAGCCTCGCTACACGCAACGCTGCACAGGTTTCACCTGGGTGCGCCTTGTGGCGAAGGGGGGGGGAGGCAGCCCGATGGTGGTTGCCCTAGGCTTCCTCCCTTGGCGATTGCGGCGGGCATCGCGGGAGAGAAGTTTTTCATTGTTAATACCATGGGACTAGTATTTTTTAAATGAAACTCATGTTAAAGTGGCAAGAGAATTTTTTTTTGAGTTGGCCTTTTTTTGTGTGAAAAGGATGAGATCTATTGTAAAAGATCATCGAAAGTATAAATCATCTTAAATATAATAAAAATTACATCGAGATTTCAAGACCATCGAATAACCACTGTTACTGTCAGAAAGAGCCGCCGACGCGTTGATGTCGTCGCTCCCCTACCAGAGCCGACCTGACCTTGTCGATGACAATGAGTCTTCGTGCACATGCCCCTAAGGGCCAGCGCCCTGGAGCCATAGTCGTCGCGGTTGAACCCTTGCATAGATCTGAAGCATCGGACACCAACTCTCGGCACATGACAGGAAACTCTAACCTCAGCGCCCCAAGGAGACGGCAAGAATCTATGCCGGAGCTTCGTCGACTACGTCCAAAAGTACCAACTCCAGGAGGATCGAAACTCGGAAGACAAACTCAAAGAAGAAGCGTCGCCATCCTTCCGAGTGCCGCACCTACGAGGACTAAAAATCCTAACCTGAACTGCCAACCGAAGTGGAGGCACCAGGATTCTCCTCCCCGTCACCGGCCGCCGGAGCGTCATGCAAAGGGAAGGCGAAACCACGGGCTCGGCGGTGAAGTCTGGAGGGGAGAATTTGCGCCAACCATCTAGGGTGAATCCACAAGCTCGTGGATGAAGTCTGGGGAGAAAAGTTTGCCCTAACCACCTAGGGTTAAGGGAAAAAATGAGAGCAAGTCCCTGGAAAACAATAACCTCTTGTTTGAGTTGGTTCTCTCTTGGTTTACCCAATCAAACTTTTTATATATGGCCTCACAAGAATATCATTCAAGATAATGCAGCATCCGAAGATTAAAAAAGAAAACATCCGTGTTTTGCTTCTCCCGAAGGAAGAGAAGACCGAAAAGAGTGTCGTTTGGATTTACAGCGAGCTTGCCCATTGTCCTTTGGATTTACTCGTTGGAGAATCACGAGCTGAACCGAGCTGCCGATTGCGGATCTTTTGCTTGCGCTGCAAATCCGGGACAGTGCAGGTAGTCAGCGCTGCGAATTAAAATCGCTTTCGGGGTTTCCTTTTCGTTGGGCGCGCCGGACGAGTGAAAATCTGTTCTAGCATGTACAAGCTTGTTAGATTGTATTTTGGGCGGTGTCGACTGTATTTTGGACACGGTTGACTATAGTATTTTGGACTTGTGGGTGAACTATAGTCTTTTGTGGCCTATGTGTACTAGTAAAAGGGCCAACTCTATGTACTTGAATGATTATGTAAGAACAATTTTCAATGTCAAGTGCTTTAAAAATTAGTTTGTTCAGACTTGCAAAAGAATCTGTATTGTGTTCAACTTTCTGCTGTTGTGTTGTGCTTAAGCTTCTAGTAAGTTTAGGAAGTTGTATCTGTATTGAAGTGTTGGGACGTACTCCTTTTTTGTTGAAGTTTGCTAAACTGAACTATACTGTATTGTGTTAACTGAACCAATGGTCTGCTCTATTCTTTGTCTGAAGAAACTGCACTCTGTTTTTTGTTGTTTTGTCCACTCATTCAGTTTCTTTTGGCTGTGAACTGCTGCTGGTCGCTGGATCAATTCCAACAGTGGATGAGAGGGGGCAAGGTACGCTGTGCCTTGGCCACAGTAAGGCACTGGATCTCAGTGCGTTGAAGTCATAGCTCACCGAGCGAGGAAATTTGCCTTATAGACGAAATCAAATCACAGAATGAACTATCCGTGAAACTATTTCACGCGGCTGATCTTTTTGTGTGACGCCCGACACGAAGGCGCCACACTACACTGTGCAACGCCTCACAGATAGGTGCTACACGGCCAGCGTCGCACCCGTGTGATCAGAAAATTACTAAGTCAGTGTGCAGCGCCTGAGAGCTAGGCGCTACACTATATAGTGTGGCGCCTAGCTCCTAGGCGTTGCACTGGTGCAACGCCTAGCTCCCAGGCGTTGCACTAGTGCAGCGCCTGAGAGCTAGGCGCCACGGGTCAGCCGTGTGAAATAGTTTCACGGACAGTTCATTCTGTGATTTGATTTCGTCCATAGGTCAAATTTGTTAAATTTGCCAGCGAGGAGAGGGCTGAGTAATGTAGCATGAGTAAAGGTGGTGACTGTGCTGCCTAAAGCATGCATGCGTGGATAACAGGAACATTAGTGGTTCTTAACAAATATAGTAGATGAGCAAATACAAGACTAAGAAAAAACGCTCGCCATCGTCTCCGTTCCGGTAAACAAAGACATTAGAAATATGGTGGCCGAGCGGTTTTATAGTGGCACAGCTCAACTGACAAAACGGTGGACGTTGTAGATATCGCCGGCTCTGAGGCACGAGGCAGTGTAATTTTGCATCTGGCCACGGTGAAAAGAAAACAATAATGCAACGACATTTCTCCATCAAAGTTCTGGTTTCACTGCGGTCACAGTCAATTGTGTGCGACAGCATGGTGTACACTACACACGTATTGCATCGTACTAGTACTCCCTACACACTACTTATACCAACAAGATGCTTATGAATTTTTACAGCGAGGGTAGAGGCTAGCTGGAGTACTGCCACTATCTACTAGTCATACTCATAGCCCTAGACGTAGACTGGCTACTACGACAGGCAGTGGCGGAGCCAAGGGGGGGCGAGCAGGGGCCTGCCCCCCCTATCGATCGTCGAAACGTTAAAGCAGGTAGGTCTAACTAGCGATAATATATGTGATTTTCCATACTCGGCTCCCCCTAAGCGTAAATTCTGGGAGACAATGAAAGCCCATGAGAGAAAAAAGGAAAAGCCAATGAGAAAGCCCAATTGACAGATCGACCACCTCCGCTCCTAGTCTCCTAGGTCCTGGCGTCAAGCGTTGCATCTGTGATCTGTTCTGTGATTAGCACATGAGGGCGATTAGGTTGCGCCGCTGCTCTCCTACTGCCTCCAGCCCTCCCCCAAACTGCTCGCGATCAGATTTGACGGCGACCCAAGTGCTGCAACGGGGCGCGCTGCACTCACCAATTTTCCACACTCCAACTAAAAGGTGAACACTATCCAGTAACCTGTCTATGTTTTTCTTTCTTTCTTGCGGGGAGTAATCTATCTCAATTACATGTAGAATAATCCCTCTCAGTTCTCATCCCTTTGGTGTCAAATTTATACATCAGATGCAAGTCCTGAGATTTGTAGCTTGACAGTTAATTATGAAGAGAAAAAGAAAATCAGATTAATTCAGGCTTTTCAATCCTGGGACGCCCCATCTAGCTTCAGTGTGGCAGGCTTTTTAGGGTATATATAAATTAATTGACTTGTTATGGCTGCAGATTATTTCCTTGTCATGGCCGTAGAACTATAGTCTTCATGATATTGTCGTTGGATCACAAGACAGATGTTACATTATATATTCTTATTACATTATATATTCATACTAAGATTTATCATATTTCTACATTATGTCGCTTATCCGATCATTGCTTCTTGGTCCCCCGGTCATTGGATTTTTGGCCCCCCCTATGCTCAAATCCTGGCTCCGCCCCTGACGACAGGTGAAGATAAGGATGTAGACATGCATGGGCTGTGCCTCAGCTGGAGTACGGACCGGGCAAAAGATTTCCTCACCTCAGCAACCAACACCCCCCCCTCTCACTTTTTTCTACTGTGTGTGTCGAGAGAGGTGGCTTCCGTTTCTTTACTCCACTACACGTTTTTACTGTTTGCAGGAGAGGGAGAGGGCGAGAAAGACCAACTCCCCACGATACTTTGCTGCTGCTGAGTTGCTTGTGCTCGTGACTTGGTTGAGTAGGAGTAGTAGTGTAGCATCCGCCTACATAAACGCCCATACAGCAGTGTAGTCCACTCCACACCACATCTTTTTTACTCCCTCTGTATAGGTGTGTAAGTCACCTTATGAAAACAAAATAATCCCAAAACACTTAGGCACGGTACATTAACTCCCTTCTCGTTTTTTATTTTTTGACATATTAACCAATAAGAGATGTGGGCCGTGCATTCTTTCAATGACTTGAGACTACCAAACATGATATGCAGTGGTTAGTTCATTGCATGCAATGCTATTAATTTTCAAAAAGACATTAAGTTTTCTCGTTTTCCTCTCCGCCTTGATCGCGGTGCATAACGTAAGATGACTTACACACCTAGACGGAGGGAGTATCAAACATGACATGCAGTGGCTAGTTCATTGCATGCAATGCTATTAATTTTCAAACATGACATGCAGTGGCTAGTTCTTTTAGTGCGCTGGCCCATTAGGACGCTATGGGAAAAATCACTAGTTGAGTACTCCTTCCAAAGATGTGCGTCGCTTGTCGCAACCTGTGACTTTTCCATTTTTTGTAGACCCATTTATTCAAAACGTTTTCTCTCTTAAACCGTGCGTCCAAATCTTGAACCGTTTTCACCATTGGATTCCCTACGTCAAGATCTTCAAAACTAGATCTCATGTTGATAGGTTTTGACGACATTTTTTCACGAAAAAAACCGAACGAAAAACCAAACCGAAAGCAAAACCGTGCCTCTCGCGTAAACAAAATCATTCCTTTCACGGAAGAAAAAACAAAGAAATTTTTTTTTTCGTTTCCGAGAGGCACCGCCGTGCCTCTCGCGGAAGCAAAACCGTGTCTCTCATGAAAGAGAAAAAAAAGAAAAAACGTGTCATGGAAAAAAATAAAGAGAAAACGCGTTTCTTTCCTTTTCCGTGAAGCACAGACGTGCTTCTCGCGGAAGCAAAATATTAATCAAGCATTTGAAAAGAGTTTAAAGTTTGTATAGGAAATAAGTTGCCCATGTATATAAAAAATGTTAAACTTGTACTTGTAAAATGATAATCAAGCATTTAAAAAAATTAAAAATGTGTCTAGAAAAAATGTTTTTATCTATTAAAAAATGTTAATGTTTTACTTGAATTTTTTACCATGCATTAGAAAAATTGTTGGTGACATATAAAAATGTACAATGAAAACCAAAAGAAACGAACAAAACAATAAATGTAACCCAAAAATATAAAATAAAATAATCAAAGAACGGAGAAGAATAAAAGAAGGAAAATGAGAAATAAAAAAGTAAAAACGATGCAAAAACAAAAAGGAAAAAATGAAGTATAATGACAAAAATATATAGTCAGAAAAGAAATAAGAAAAGCAAACAAATAACCAAAGAAGCCAAAGAAAAGGAGAAATAAAAAAATTCTCTACTACCTCAAGTAGTGTGAGCCTCCTATGTAAACACGAATGTGTCAGTTGCATAGTGTCTAGCGGCTCCACGCACAATGGAAACGACCCATGTTTGAATCACCTCGCGCCGCTATTTTCTTTCTCTATTTTTGTATGTGTTAGTGGGCCGGTTCGATTAGTCAAGACGTTTTAGTGAGAGGACCTTCGGTCTCGCTGAACGTGAGATATAGGGCTGGCGCGAAGGCAACAGAATACAGACAAAACGAAAAACCCAGCTTAGTGGCCCCACTTGACGAGCAGCAGAAAAATATCTCTTCTAGTGCGCTGGCCCATTAGGATTTTCGCGGAAGCAAAACCATGCCTCCCACAAAAAAAACACTTTTTTGCGTAAAAAGAAATTCAAATTTTTTTATCAAAAAGCTAAGAAAGACCGATGGAAAAATGAAAAGTAAAAAAAAAACCTATCTAAAAAGCAGTAAACGCGTGTGGAAACAAGAAAACAAAATCCGAAGGGAGCGTCCAACCCACCCCATGTGATCATTGGGGAGGCTCCCGAAGAAGCGCTCCTCAATTAGTTGCTCTCGTTATTGCGATACTCTGCTTGATGCGGGGAGTGAAGCTCGGTGTCGCCCGCGCATGCTCTGGCTGTGCCGGCACATCAAACGACTATCCGCGAGTGAGCGTTGTGGCATGCCACGTTTACGCGGGTTTGGCCGGAATTTGTTTTTTTTTTGTGTTTTTGACATTTTATTTTATGTTTTACATGCTAATATAATTTTTTTGCGGGTAAATGTTAATATAATTTAAGATTGCATTAACGTACTTTTGTATAATGTTCATAAAACTTAAAAGTGTGTTTGTGTTTCTTTTCTAATTGTCCGTACATTTTTTAAAAATGTTTGTGAATGTTTCCAAAAAAAGTCGTGACAAACTAAAATGTTTTACCATCTTTTTAGAAATATTCATGTATTTCTTTATTGTTTTAAAGAAAGATTCATGTGTTATAGAAAGGACTCATGCAATCAAGAGAAGTTCGCATGTTTTTTTTAATGTTCAAGAATTTTGAAAAGATGTGAATACATATTTTAAAAAGTGTTGGCATCTTTAAAATGTTGGTGTGATTTATAAAAAATTGACGCACTTAAAAACATGTAATTTTAGAAAATGTTCCATGTAATTTGACATATATTCATACTTTTAAGAAAATATACATGTACTTTAGAAAGTGTTTGCGCGTTTAAGATATAATGCCCTTGTAATTTATAAACTTGTCCCGCCTTTTAAAAAATCATCTATTTGAAAAGGTGTTAAATGCACGATTTAATATTAAATAAAAAACCCAGAAAACCAGGGAACATATAAAAAAATGGAGAAAGAAAAAAGGATAAGAAGAAAAAGCCTAAACTCAGATAAAACAATAATAGAAATGGGAATTTCAGAAGAAGAAACGAAAAGGAGAAATCAAGAAATCAGAAAAATCCAAAAAGAAAAGAAAAAAGAAAAATTGAACCAATCATAAAGAATCGGACGTTGGATGACCGACTGATAGCAGATTAAAAACGGAATGTTCGTCCTCATCATTTAAGGCAACAAATTATAGTTCGTTAGACTGGATACACGAGGACAAACAAAACAATGGTATGTATGCTGATGGCTGATGATTATATTTAAACGACATGGCGCAGTTATATTTACAGGTTCTTGGTAACGTGGGAACTCGTCAGGGCCATCCGCGCAATCACCTCTGCTGCACTGCGCAAGACAAGGCTGGCAAGCAAAGGAGGGGTAGCGTATGCCATGGACACAAGGACCGCAGGCCAGTTGTACTACGAGACACCGCCAACGCCAAGAACAACTTTTCATTTCACAGTCAAACAGGTAGAACAGGTGTGCTCAGTGTAATCACACAACAATTTTGTTCATGCGACTAACTTTATGTTCAACTCATGGCAGCATCTTTGTTCATCCAAAATGGTTTGTTCTTTCTACAAATTTTGTGTCTCTCCGGTTTGTGAATCACTAAGTTTTCGTGTGCAATTTAATAGATCTAAAATAATCTACAGTACTTGCCTTTATTTTTCTTAGGAAAAGAGATATGCTTTTTTGTTTCTTGGTCTGGTCAGGAACCATTCGAAAATAATGGTGTGAATATGAGAATTTGTCTTCATTATCTGATTTGTATTTTGGCAAACTTCTGTCCAGCAATGCGATGGCTATACAACATATTATGAGAGACCGATCTTGTGCTAGCTATGGGTGGCGTGTTCTACATCGAATATAAAACTACCACCGAAGCTGATGGTTAACGAGCTTGATCGATTAGCTAATTTTAAGTGGCACACTAACACAAAATAGCAGGTCAAGAAGACAAGACTTGAAGTATACTTTCTTTTATAGGGCATCAAATATAAAGGACGCCGTGTGAGAGGACCGTGTCAGTTCTGTTTGAGTATTTTCCTATGATGAGGGGGCATCAAATCGCCAATAGGTGGTTCCTCTTTTGGGCATACTTAGGAAAATAACAACCATGTCTTTATTTCACAAATTATGATCACTGGAAGAAGTGGTACCATCAAATGTGTGTATTCTATATATGTATTTAAATCTATTTAATATTTATCAACATGCAAAATCATAGAAAAAGTACATGAGTTGAATTATGAGAGTAGTGAAAGGAAAGATCCGAATGCGTAAAGATATATTCTGGAAATACATTGTTTTCAACATAAATTGACCACCATTAATCCAATTCAATATCATACTATTGGCAACCTTTTCTTTTTAATATTTTTAAAATTAAACTCTAATTGTGGAAAATTATGCTACACATCTCTATGTAATTAACAACCATTTTATACCGCATCTCATTAAATAAAACAATTAATATTGTTGTGCACATGCGAGGATCTATCTCCACAGACCTATGCAATGTCACACACTAACTAACTCCTACCTTGGGATCTAAAATTTGATTATTTATGTACAAATAAATCATCACACTCAAATGAATACAACCAATATTATTATTTACAAAATACTCTATTTATTTCTAAACACTCGCCATGCTAAAGATGATGCCCTCACATTTGGTTCAACACTCTAAAGATGATGCCCTCGCATTTGCGAGGGCCACTATGTTAGTAATAAAAACAGGAATTTCAGAAGAAAAAACGAAAAGGAGAAATCAAGAAATCAGAAAAAACAAAAAAGGAAAAATTGAACCAATCATAAGAATCTGCCATTGGATGACCGACTGATGGCAGATTAAAAACGGAATGTTCTCCCTCGTCATTTATGGCAACAAAATTTATAGTTTGTTAGACTAGATATATGAGGCACAAACAAAACAATCACATGTATGGTGATGGCTGATGATTATATTTAAACAACAGGGTGCAATTATATTTATAGGTTCTTTTTTTTTGAAACGGAGGCAAAAGATTTGCCTCATCCATTAATTAAGCAGAAGAGAATTGCCCAGTTAATCAAAGGAAAACCGGGCAAAAACCGTCACAAACCGCTGAGCAGCACACCAAGATATCCCACGCACACCTTTACAAAAAGTGCCTCGTCAAGCTAGCACACAAGCGTCATCGTCATCACTTCTCCCAACAGGCGTCATCGCCATCCCTAATCCCCGAGCAAGCGACTCCGACTTCGCCGTAGATGAACGTCGAACCAACACTCACCACAGAGGCTGTGTAGGAAAACATGAAGATCCATGCCAGAACTCAACCTCCCGCATCGAGGGCGACGCAACTCCGACTCTGAAGCAAAGATCCAAAGGAGAACTACGCAAGACTGACGTCGTGGAAGACCACCTAACGGACCACATGCTGCCTGTCATCGTTGCCACAGGGGCCCCGCCGCCGCAGCTCAGACTTCACCATAACAACCAAACCGAGGTAACCCACGAACACGCCGAAGAAGAGCCAACTACCACTGCAATGTCTCCGACTTCACTTGCCCTATCGTCGTTGCCACAGAAGCCTCGACGCCAGACCAATGCATACCACCAACCTCCCAACACACCATCTGGTCCCTCTGACCAGATTGAACTCCAAAATCGATGCCCTCGAGAGGGAAACGACGCCAACATGGTGCCAACGACCGACCCTCCGGGTCTGGGGTTTCGCCCGGAGCTGTCCCTTGCAGAGGAAGAGAGAGCATCCTGCCGATGCCTTCAAGAAGGTTACAGCATCCACAGACGCCGCCGTCACAGGCTCCGGCCATGGCCAGAGACGGGCTTTCACCCAGCCCTCGTAATCCTCTGGTCGACAGCCAATCCGGCATCTCCACATGTCCTCCACCTCGACAGCCAAAAATTGCAGCCTCTTCACCGCATCAGGAAGAGATATCTCGTCTGCAGGTCGCAGCCTAGAGCCGCCACCAGGCCGGACCTGATGTAGAGAGGCCGACGGAGTCCGCCCTAGCCGCCAACCCAAGATGCGCGCCTGCCGCATCCGCACCGCGCCTCGTTGGCGCCCCTGCCAGAGCGCCTGAAACCGCGCCAACGCGCACTGCACGACCTTGCCACACCTGTGTCGTGAACCGCCGCCCCTTGCCACATCGCATGAACCGCACGGTAGGCTCTGCAGATATGCGTGCACCGCGCTCTGGAGCCTCCGTCGTGGCCTCGAGTGACCGCGTCGCTCCTTGCCGTCGTTAGAACGACGAACCCTTTGACGGCGTCCCCGAATGCCAGATCCCGCGCCGCTTGAGGCCGCCACGAGCCAACCGACGCGTCGCCCCTCCGCTCGGACCACCGGAGCCTCGTCAGCTCGCGCCGGAACTTCGCCAGCCCGCGCCGGAGCCACGCTCGCGCGCCTGCCCAAGGCCGCCACGCCACCACGCTAGATGCGCCCTTGCGCCTTGCGAAGAGATGCCCCCCGCCGCCCTGCTGGAGCCTGACCGGGCTTTGCCGGTGGCGTCCTCAGGCGGCGGCGAGGTTGTTGTTGCCGTAGCCTCGCCTTGCCTCTCACCGGAGCTCTCACTCTCTCTCGCGTGGACGTAGAAGAAAGGAGGAAGAAGAGCGAGGCGCACACAGCAGATATATCCGGCGCACGAACACCGCCCGGCTGCACGAATAGCCATTTTTTCACTCAAGCCACAAACTCAAGCACTTGCTACAACACGCAGAACGGGGCTTATACACGCGCGTGCACCAACGCCCCGTCCGCTCCCGCCGCAGCCCCGCTGCCCACTTGCCCACGCCCCTGCGCTCCATGGCCTCCCGCGCCCGCCGCGCACGTACGCCTAACGGGACGCGACTGGGTCCAGCGCCCTACGCGGTCACACCCCGGCACATTCGTCTAACTAACACACACACGCACACACTCCCTCCACGGACCCGATGCAGCTTCGACGCGTCCGGTGCGGGCACGCACACGCACCCGACGTGGTCGCCACCGTGAGAAGCATGGCTTGCTGCTAACAGAGGTGAGGGGTGGAGGGAGGTGGGAAGGAGGCGGCGGCGGAGGGGTTCCCCCGTGCCGCCAGAGAGAGGCGACGCGGGGGTGGAGTTTAGTCGCAATGCCATTTTTATATTTATAAGTTCTTGGTAACGTGGGACCCAGCGCCTTGGCTTGGCTGGGTCTCTCTGACGGTTTCCCCCTCCCCCTGCTGCAGCAGCTGCACAACAAATAACATAAGCGAGTAGAGTACAGGAAATGAAATCCAATGCGATGTGACCACACACAATGGAACACCAGCCCAACTTGGTATGGAGAAAGACGTTGGGAACACCAGCCCAACTTGGTATGGAGAAAGACGTTGGGAACACCAGCCCAACACAACGGCTTTGTCTTTCGTCCGGCCATTAGCGCAATCAAGGGCTCTCCTCGATGGACTGCACCTTTGCTGCACTCGCGCACACAAGGCTGGCAAGCAAAGAGGGGTAGCGTACGCCATGGACGTGACCTCGTTAACTACGCAAGGACCGCAGGCCAGTAGTACGTACGAGACAACGCCAAGATCAACTTAGAGCGGAACGGTGTTGTGTACGCTCAGAGTAATCACACAACAATTTTGTTCATGCGACTAACTTTATGTTCAACTCATGGCAGCATCTTTGTTCATCCAACGAGTGTAACCAACTTCTGTTGCAATGCGATGGCTATAGAACATATATGAGAGACCGATCTTGTGCTCGCTATGGGTGGCGTGGAGTGAAGCTCGGTGTCGCCACTGCGCGCTCTGGCTGTGCCGGCACATCAAGCGACCTTCCCGGAGTGATCGATTGAACGTTGTGGCATGCCACGTTTATGCGGGTCTGTCCGGAATCTGGTTTTCCTTTTTATGTTATTTGTTGCATTTTGATTTTATGTTTTAAATGTTAAGATAATATAAGATTGTATTCACGTATTTTTTTATAAAATGATCATAAGTTCATAACATTTTAAAAATGTGTTTGTGTGTTTTTTTTAATTGTCTCTAGACCTTTTAAAAATATATGTGAATGGTTCTAAAAAATCATGAAAAACTAAAATGTTATACCATCTTTTGAAATATATTAGTGTATTTAAAAATATATATGTTTTTAAAAAGGTTCATGTGTTATAGAAAGGCACTCATGCAATAAGGAAAAAGTGCTCAGTGGCTTGCAGCTCCACGCACAATCGAAACGACGTGGCGAATCCCCTCGTGCCGTCATTTTCTTCGTACTTTTTCTATTTAGTATGTGCTAGTGGGCCGGCCTGATTAGTAGAGACGCTTGAGCGAGAGGACCTTCGGCCTCGCTGAATGCGAGATATAGCGCTCGCACGAACGCAGCAGAATACACACAAAATGGAAAACCCAGCTTAGTTGGCCCACTTGACGAGCAGAAGAAAAATATCTCTTCTAGTGCGCCGTCCATTAGGACGCTGAGGGCAATACATAGCATTTACAGAGGAAACATCGGTTGTTGATATCACTGCTTGATGCGGTGAGTGAAGCTCGGTGCCGCCTGCGCGCGCTCTGGCTGTGCCTGCACATCAAGTGACCATCCCTGAGTGGTCGAGTGAGCGTTGTTGCATGCCACGTTTATGCAGGTTTGGCCGGATTTTTTTATTTTTATGTTATTTGTTGCATTTTAACTTTATTTTTTTAATGTTAAGATCATTTAAGATTATATTCAGGTATTTTTATAAAATGATCATAACATTTCAAAAATGTGTTTGTGTGTTTTTTCTAATTGTCAGTAGACTTTTTAAAAATATTTCTGAATGTTTATAAAAAAATCATGAAAAACTAAAATGTTTTACCATCTTTTGAAAAATATTAGTGTATTTAAAAATATGTTTTTAAAAAAGTTTCTTGTGTTATAGAAAGGCACTCATGCAATCAGGAAAAAGTGCTCATAAATTTTGAAAAGATTTTAATAGAAATTTGAAAAAGTGTTGGCATCTTTAAATGTTCATGTGATTTTTAAAAACTATTTACGCACTTAAGAATATGTAATTTTAGGAAGTGCTCCATGTAATTTGACAAATATTCATACTTTTAATAATATATTCATGTATTTTAGAAAGTGTTTGCGCGTTTAAGATATAGTGTCCTTGTAATTTAGAAATTTCTCCCTGCTTTAAAAGTTTCATGTATTTGAAAAGATGTTAAATGTACTAGTTAATATTAAATTGAAAAAATCCAGAACACCAGGGACACAAATAAAAAATGGAGAAAGAAAAATGGGTAAGACGAAAAAGCCTAAACTCAGAGAAAACAATAATATAAACTAGAATTTCAGAAGAAAAAATGAAAAGGAGAAATCAAGATATCAGAAAAAACCTAAAAAAGAAAATTTGAACCAATCATAAAGAACCGGACGTGGCAACCAGCACGAGCGTCCCGTCCTTCCGTTGTGCGTTGCTGTATAGCGGGTTTTTTTTAAACCACATATTCATCATTGGATATGCATCTATGTTTTAGTACGGGTTGTCAATCTTTGGGACAAGTTTGCTATTTGCTATTTCGTACTTATGAATCTATGTGTAAACTCTTTGGTATTTGCTATATGGGACCTTTATTAATATGTGAGCTCATATTTTGCTATTCGTGAAACTTGTGACAAAACAAACAATCAATAAAATTTGTAAAAACCTAAACCCACGGGACCCACCGCCAGGGGACGTGGTGGTAGGGTCAGACAGCCTATCGCCAGCCCCCATGGCGGTAGGGTGAACCCTACTGCCAGGGCCATTGCACATTTCGTTACAGAAGGTTTGTACGGCAAAACCCTGCCACACCCTACCGCCAGGGACTCTGGCGGTAGGGTTAGACATCCTACCGCCAGGGCCCCTGGCGGTAAGGTACTTATCCACGTCAGCACAGCCAAACGGCCGCCGTCCCCCTTCGTCACACCCTACCGCCAGGGGCTCTGGCGGTAGCCTGTCTAACCCTACCGCCAGAGGGCCTGGCGGTAGCAAAAGGGTCAAATCTCGAAAATATTTCAAACCAGGGTCAGATCCTGATTTTGTTAGGGAAAATGGTCAAAACACGAAATTTCGCCTCTCTCACCCTCCCTCTGCTGCTGCAGCAGTAGCAAACAACATAAGCGAGTAGAGTAGAGATGAAATCCACAATGGAATCCCAACTTGGTATGGGGAAAGGCGTTGGAACAGCAGCCCAACACAGTGGCTTTCGTCTTTGGTCCGGCCATCCGCACAATCCCGGGCTCTCGTGGACGAACTGCACCTTTGCTGCACTCGCGCAGACAAGGCTGGCAAGCAAAGGATGGCTAGCGTACGCCATGCACGTGACCTCAGTAACTACGCAAGGATCACGGGCCAGTAGTACTACGCGACAGGCGACACCACCGGGACCAACTTTTCACTTCACAGTCAAACAGGTAAAATCGGCAGAGCGGAATGAGGCTGTGTGCGCTCAGAGTAATCACACAATAATTTTTTGCTCATGGGACTAACTTTATGTTTAACTCATGGCATCGTCTTTCTTCATCCGAAATGTTTTGTTCTTAAAACAAATTTTGTGTCACTCCGGTTCTTGAATCAATAAGTTTTCATGTGCAATTTAGTGAATCTGTAATAGTCTACTTGCCTTTATTTTCCTAGAAAGAGATATGTTTTTTGTTTCTTGGTTTGGTCAGGAACCATTCGAAAATAATTTTGTGATATCAGAATTTGTCTTCATTATCTGATTTGTATTTTGGCAAACGAGTGTAACCAACTTCTGTTGAGCAATGCGATGGCTATAGAACATATCATGAGAAACCGATCTTGTGCGGGCTATGGGTGGCATGTCGTACTTCCTCCGTCCGAAAATACTTGTTGTACAAATGGATGAAATTGGATATATCTAGAATTAAAATATGTCTAGATACATCCATTTCCCCGACAAGTATTTTCGGACGAAGGGAGTACATCGAATATAAAATAAAACTACCATCGAAGCTGATGGTTAACTAGCTTGATCGATTAGCTAATTTTAAGTGGCACACTAAGACAAGACTTAAAGTATACTCCCGCATCTATTCTGTTTGAGTATTTTCATAAGAGGCCGGGGGCATCAACTCGTCATTAGATTTTCAAGGAGCCTACTAAATCCTGGTGTATGGGACAGCATATAAAGCTTCCGTTATACAGATTTACTGCCAATAAAAAATGCACCATCTAAACATATCACGATGTGAAACAGGATTCCCAGCCCCAATTAACTTTTTCGTACTACCGGGGCTATGACTAGGTACTCCTTGGTACGTATCAATTGCGTGGGCTAGTATCCAGTATGCAGTACTACCTGCTACATACTAGGCTGCAATGGCTTCAACTGGAGCCTTTCCCATCTTTGACTCGTCTCCCCCTCTGCCATTTCGCACGCACAAAGCGTTACGTTGATGACCACGTGCTTAACTCTTAACTCTTGATCGACAAGTCTTATCTTGCTGCGATTTGCTAACTACCCCTTCTGTCCCAGCATAACTGTGAAAACTGATCTTATATTTTAAAACGGAGGGAGTAGTTTACGTGGACGGTCTAAATGTTGCGACAGAGTCCCGCTCGTCGTCTCAAGATTCCATGCATGCAGATGCAGTGGATGCCCTCGGTTTGTGCGCCATGCGGTCAGTGAACCCCCCTGCCCTGCCCCTCATCAAGATGCCATGCATGCAGCGGAACCCAACCAAGTGCTAGCCTCTGTGCTGCCTGATGCATCTTGGTCGACCGAGCCAATTCCCTTTCCGGTTTCGGCAAGGATTCGCCTGCCTCCTGCATCGGTGGAGGCGCTGCCATCCCGTTTTGAGCGGCAGCGGCCTTTAGGCGCAGCACACCTCTGCATATTGCTCGGCTCGTCCCGCCTCTCTGGTCCAGCTGCAGCGAGTGGGATCTCCTGTTCCCGGATGGTCCACCGCGTCACAACTAAGCGGCAGCCTGCGCCGTGCTATGCTCCGTCCCTCAACGGTGCCTTAATTTTACATCACGAGTGCTGCAACTCGTTAAACTAACCAGTGTCTGTGTCCGGCATTCCTATGTGCATTGTCGTGTGTGGAGCAGTTTCGTTGGGCAAATCATTCAAGGGTGATGCAATTACGACTAGCCATCATCAAAACAAAAAGAATGAATTGCCTGCTAATTAGGCGTAGGCTTTTGTCCTAATCTTGATAGTTCTCTAGGCAAATTTGGTGTTGAAATCTTGTTCAACATCTAGGGCTAATCCTTGCTTTGGTTCCTATTTATCTTTCCACATTCAACCCTGAATCTGTGAGATCTATCTAGCTCCCATTAGTCGGGTTGTGCTTGTAGAAACACTACAAACTTTTACACGTCTACCTATCTGTCTAACTTGAACAAGAAAAACAATGGAAAAGCTAGCCATCAGGTAGCATACCATTGTTCCTTACATGAATTTCAATCGGCAGCTACAATCCTATCATATACTCCCTCCGTTCCTAAATGCAAGTCTTTTTAGAGATTGCACTATAAACTACATACGGATGTACATAGACATATTTTAGAGTGTGAATTCGCTCATTTTGCTCCGTATGTAGTGCATAACGGAATCTCTTCAAAGACTTATATTTAGGAACGGAGGGAGTACACAATAATTAAAGTGGCTAAGATAGCTTGCCCGCCATGCATTTCAAGTGTTGGGCATGAGCTCTTGTGTGACTGACATGTGTACCTTTTTCTCAATCTGCTTCACTTCTGGTTTAGTGATGGTTTTTGTCTATATTTCCTGTTCTAGGACGGTTTTGCTGATTTTCTGTTATTTACTTTCCCGTATCCCGTGGTCAGTAAGACTCCGGGTAAATATATGACACCGCCCGCTCCATCGCTCTACACATATATAAAAGGCTCTTTCTTTCGGCCTCCTCATCGAGGGCACTCCAATTATGTCTCCCCGGATATAGCTATAGTAGAAATCACCGTCGCAAAAGATGCGTCCGGTAGTCAGTCACCAACTGTGGCGCCTCCAGATTCCTAACATCCCTGATGACCCTCCCGCCCACACAGTGGCGCGCCTGAGTGAGCGCGCAGGCTTAGGGTCATGGACGACCATGGACGCATCATTTCATGCCGAAAATATGTCAGGAGCTTGCGGTGCTGTAGCCAGGGATGAACATGGTAACTTCCTTACGGCGGCCTCCTGGACATTACTGCACGTTTCGTCGGCAGAATCCGCAGAAATCAGGGCCATTCGAAGTGGAATTACTCTAGCGTCTAATATCGGTTGTAACAAGGTCATAACGGAATATGATTGCATGAACGCTTTGGAGGCAATTGCGCACCCGGAAGCATATATGGGACCTGATACACCAATCATTACAGAAGCCACTCTTGTAGATTTGGAGTTCTCTGCTATTACTTTCGTCCACTGTGACAGGAAAGCAAACGTAGTGGTGGATAGGTTAGCTAAGCATTGTTTTAGTATTACATTTGTCTGAATTTTGGGACGAGAATGCCCCTGACTTTATTCTTCCTCAGATTGTAAATGATATGGCTATTTTTTGAGGAATAAAGTTTTGAATTGTTCAAAAAGAAAAAACACCCTGTGAATAGTAACATAAAAAATACTAGAAAGTTAAAAAACATTTTTTTCTCGTCCAAGGTGCTCAGATGTGTGATGTACGTGCAATATTTCAGGGTGTTTGGACATTTGAGGAGCTTGTGGCTCCTGGAATGTCCAAACTTCACCAAATTTTGCACGGACATCACGCACAAGAGCATCTTGCACTCCAGAATAATCTGATTTTTAATTGTTTTTCCTATTTATTATGATTTTACTGTTCATCTCCGGGCCCTTCTGAGCCCTGGTGCAGATTAGCTGCGTCCAATATCGGTAATTCAATTCCAGGCATCCATCTATCATGAGTATGTATATACTGTATCATGCATGAAACATATGCCGCACGCCACAAAGCTTCATTTCTTTAGAGCACTATTTTCTGGTCAACTAAATAGTGCTATGAGCAAATTCACTCAAATGTGTTTTTTTAGCATAACACAGCGAGGATGGCCCATACTGGTGGCCCAAATGTGCTAGCGAATATAACAAAACAACCAATATAATCAATTCAAAAGAACCTTCAAAATTCACATGAAGGAATAGACTTCTATACAAAAAATGCTTAATTTTATTACAAACATTGGTATACCATTTGGCATTTGCTATCTGTACTATGTTTTCCATCCTTCAAGCAATGGTATGAATCTCGGCTAATTTATTTGTAGTATCTACTTTCTTCTATGTATCTTATGCACATGTCTTCTAAGTTGATTTGTTTATATTACAAGCAACATATTAATCCCACGATTGGGAAATATATAATTAAGTAATGATAGGTCAACTGTCTCTTTCATAACATGGTACTTTATAGTTAACATTTGTCTCGACTCCTATTAATTGTGTTTTAAAAAGTTATGTCATAATCAAACATTTTGTATTGTTACAAGGCAGATGTTAGTCACATTTTAGCCTAAAATGGCATTGTGGTATGTTCAGATTAAATACTATTGATGTTCAGTTTTTTATTGCGATCATTAGTCAGTTCTTCAAGTTAAATGTTTGAATGAGTTGGTAACAAATTATACTCCACTCTGTTTACTCCTCCTATCTAAAGGGAAACTTTTTAAAGTTTTTCCACATTTATAGTTGAATTATCAACAACTACAACACCAAATAATACTATATGAAATCATGTACCTTCATGGATATTTATCTCTTATTGTGAATGTGAATACTCCCTCCATTCCTAAATATAAGACCTTATAGAGATTCCAGTATAGACTACATATGGAGCAAAATGAGTGAATCTACACTCTAAAGTATGTCGATATACATCTGTATGTAGTCCTAGTGGAATCTCTAAAAGGTCAGGAACGAAGGGAGTATTATTTTCTAAAAAAACATGAAAATTGACTTAAGATAGAACTAACATCTGAAGGAAAAAAACGTATGGAGTATGTCGATACAGACTAAGAAAATCATATTCAAATATTATAATTCTCAGTCAGTCCATTTATAATTAACATTCTCGAAATATTTATGAATATATTTATCTTTTATCCTTTTCTTTCATGCTCTTCCATAAAATAATGTTGAAGCATTACAATCTTCCTTACTCTTACTTATCTAATTTAGCAACAAAAATTAAGACATTTTGAAAGAATTCTATAAAAATAATCTTTTGAAAATTTGTAATATAATATTTCTCTCTAATAATTTTTGAATGTCAAGAAGCCAATACAAATGTGTTCAACTGTTTCCTGGAAACATGATGACACATACTTGGCTTTCATAAGATTTAAAGGTTAGCTAGAGGCATCCATATATTTTAGGTACTGTATTCTTAGTCATACTTTAGCATTTATATTTTTTCCCTTTTCAATAGTATTTTGCTAAAGTAAGTTATTAGAGATGGATTTGGTTATGTATTGTTTACCATTTCCAATCCAAGTTACATGTCATTTCTGAATATTACCCGACAAATAATTTTCTATGTTTGATCATATATAAGGAAATAAGTACTTGCGCCAAAAACATCAAAAGGATGTCGCTATATTTATTTTGAAATATACTTCTGTAAGATATAGCTATATTATGTGACAAAACATGTTGGTTGAGAAAATGATGATCAACATTTGATCATGAAGAATATGCCATGTCATATAGTAATTCGATGTGATTTTTCTTTGTGAGGGTACAAATTTTATTGTATTGATGTTGTCATGTATAATGTAGCTCAAAATTAGAAGGTGATGCGATGAAATGACCAGCAACTTAGGTTGTTAGTATTTCCATGCCAACAAAACTACAACGTATAAGAGGGAACTTTAAAATAAAATGAAATAATTGTGAGTGCTCCAGATGGAGACCCCTGCTATTTCTCATTTTCCATTATACTTGATTTTTTATGGCAAAAGCTAGGATGTATGCAATCAACTTAGACAAAAGGGAGGAGACATGTGACACAGAGAACATTGCATTCTAAGTTGCGTGACATAACTATTTTTCTGAAATCACATGAAATTTTAGTCATATATCTCTTCTTGCAAAATGATAGCTTGAAAATCCATTATATTTATACTTGATGATGAATATTTAGCGCCAGGTGGTTCCTCTTTTGGGCATACTTAGGAAAACAACAACCATGTCTTTATTTCATAAATTATGATCCCTGGAAGAAGTACCATCAAATGTGTGTATTCTGTATATGCATTTACATCTATTAATATTTATCAACATGTAAAATCATAGAAAAAGTACATGAATATAATTATGAGAGAAGTGAAAGCCAATATCCGAATGCGTAAAGATATATTTTGGAAATGCATTGTTTTCAACTTAAATTGACCACATTAATCCAATTCAATATCATACTATTGGCAACCTTTTCTTTTTGATATTTTTAAAATTAAACTCTAAATGTGGAAAATTATGCTACACATCTCTATGTAATTAACACCCATTTTATGCTGCGTCTCATTAAATAAAACAATTAATTGCTTTGCACATGCGAGGATCTATCTCCACAGACCTATGCAATGTCACACACTAACTAACTCCTACCTTGGGATCTAAACTTTGATTATTTATGTACAAATAAATCATCACAGCCAAATGAATACAACCAATATTATTATCTACAAAATACTCTATTTATTTCTAAACACTCGACATGCTAAAGATGATGCCCTCACATTTGGTTCAACAATCTAAAGATGATGCCCTCGCATTTGCGAGGGCGACTATGCTAGTAATAAAAACAGGAATTTCAGAAGAAAAAAGAAAAGGAGAAGTCAAGAAATCAGAAAAAACAAAAGAGAAGAAAAAGGAAAAATTGAACCAATCATAAAGAATCAGCCATTCGATGACCGACTGATGGCAGATTAAAAACGGAATGTTCTTCCTCGTCATTTATGGCAACAAATTTATATTTTTTTAGGGTAACAAATTTATAGTTTGTTAGAATAGATATATGAGGCACAAACAAAACAATGACATGTATGGTGATGGCTGATGATTATATTTAAACAACAGGGCGCAATTATATTTATAGGTTCTTGGTAACGTGGGAACCCGGGCCTTCCCTTGGCTGGGTCTCTCTCCCCCTCCCCATGCTGCAGCAGCTGCACAGCAAATAACATAAGCGAGTAGAGTACAGAAAATGGAATCCAATGCGATGTGACCACACACAATGGAACACCAGCCCAACTTGGTATGGAGAAAGACGTTGGGAACACCAGCCCAACACAATGGCTTTGTCTTTCGTCTGGCCATTAGCGCAATCCCGGGGTCTCGTGGACGGGCTGCACCTTTGCTGCACTCGCGCACACAGGGCTGGCAAGCAAAGGAGGGGTAGCAGCGTACGCCTTAGGACGAGACCTCCTTAACTAGGCAAGGACCACGGGCACCCCCAAAATCAACTTTTCATTTCACAGTCCAATAGGTAGAACCGGCAGAGCCGAACGATGTCACACAGTAGATGAACGTCGAACCAACACTCACCACAGAGGCTGTGTAGGAAAACATGAAGATCCATGCCAGAACTCAACCTCCCGCATCGAGGGCGACGCAACTCCGACTCTGAAGCAAAGATCCAAAGGAGAACTACGCAAGACTGACGTCGTGGAAGACCACCGAACGG
Source organism: Aegilops tauschii subsp. strangulata (assembly GCF_002575655.3). Taxonomy (NCBI): domain Eukaryota; kingdom Viridiplantae; phylum Streptophyta; class Magnoliopsida; order Poales; family Poaceae; genus Aegilops; species Aegilops tauschii. The sequence continues at coordinate 625,450,203 of NC_053041.3, read as the reverse complement.
ACCACATGCTGCCTGTCATCGTTGCCACAGGGGCCCCGCGGCCGCAGCTCAGACTTCACCATAACAACCAAACCGAGGTAATCCCACGAACACGCCGAAGAAGAGCCAACTACCACTGCAATGTCTCCGACTTCACTTGCCCTATCGTCGTTGCCACAGAAGCCTCGACGCCAGACCAATGCATACCACCAACCTCCCAACACACAATCTGGTCCCTCTGACCAGATTGAACTCCAAAATCGATGCCCTCGAGAGGGAAACGACGCCAACATGGTGCCAACGACCGACCCTCCGGGTCTGGGGTTTCGCCCGGAGCTGTCCCTTGCAGAGGAAGAGAGAGCATCCTGCCGATGCCTTCAAGAAGGTTGCAGCATCCACAGACGCCGCCGTCACAGGCTCCGGCCATGGCCAGAGACGGGCTTTCACCCAGCCCTCGTAATCCTCTGGTCGACAGCCAATCCGGCATCTCCACATGTCCTCCACCTCGACAGCCAAAAATTGCAGCCTCTTCACCGCATCAGGAAGAGATATCTCGTCTGCAGGTCGCAGCCTAGAGCCGCCACCAGGCCGGACCTGATGTAGAGAGGCCGACGGAGTCCGCCCTAGCCGCCAACCCAAGATGCGCGCCTGCCGCATCCGCACCGCGCCTCGTTGGCGCCCCTGCCAGAGCGCCTGAAACCGCGCCAACGCGCACTGCACGACCTCGCCACACCTGCGCCGTGAACCGCCGCCCCTTGCCACATCACATGAACCGCACGGTAGGCTCTGCAGATATGCGTGCACCGCGCTCTGGAGCCTCCGTCGTGGCCTCGAGTGACCGCGTCGCTCCTTGCCGTCGTTAGAATGACGAACCCCTTGACGGCGTCCCCGAATGCCAGATCCCGCGCCGCTTGAGGCCGCCACGAGCCAACCGACGCGTCGCCCCTCCGCTCGGACCACCGGAGCCTCGTCAGCCCGCACCGGAACTTCGCCAGCCCACGCCGGAGCCACGCTCGCGCGCCTGCCCAAGGCCGCCACGCCACCACGCTAGATGCGCCCTTGCGCCTTGCGAAGAGATGCCCCCCGCCGCCCTCCCTGGAGCCTGACCGGGCTTTGCCGGTGGCCTCCTCAGGCGGCGGCGAGGTTGTTGTTGCCGTAGCCTCGCCTCGCCTCTCACCGGAGCTCTCACTCTCTCTCGCGCGGACATAGAAGAAAGGAGGAAGAAGAGCGAGGCGCACACAGCAGATATATCCGGCGCACGAACACCGCCCGGCTACACGAACATCCATTTTTTCACTCAAGCCACAAACTCAAGCACTTGCTACAACATGCAGGGAACGGGGCTTATACACGCGCGCGCATCAACTCCGACGTCCGCTCCCGCCGCAGCCCCGCTGCCCACTTGCCCACGCCCCCGTGCTCCCCGGCCTCCCGCGCCCGCCGCGCACGTATGCCTAACGGGACGCGACCGGGTCCAGCGCCCTACGCGGTCACACCCCGGCACATTCGTCTAACTAACACACACACGCACACACTCCCGCCACGGACCCGATGCAGCTCCGACGCGTCCGGTGCGCGCACGCACACGCACCCGACGTGGTCGCCACCGTGACAAGCATGGCTTGCTGGTAACATTCACGCCCCAAGCCATGACCTTGCACATGTCAGGCTCGTCGTCAACGTCGCGCCGTGGCCTCTCCTACGGCCTCCTCGATGCTTGACGCTGCCTCCATGTTATTCCTCGACGATCGCACGCCGAGCTTCTTCTCCACCGGCCACGTCGAGGTCCTCGGCGACCACGCCCTACACGCCCCGGCTCGCGCACACGATCACACACGTACTGACGTGATCGACGCGGCTGCCCTGCGCTCCGCTGGACGTGTTCTCCTCCGGTGATCCGCACGCCCTCAGCTCACGCACATGCCACACCCTGACGCAAGCAACGTGGCCGCTCGAGCTGCCTCACCCGCCGCACGAACGGCTTCTCCTCCACGCCGCCGAGCAGCCAGCGACAAACGCCGGAAGGATCAAGGATGTAGCCGAACTCGAGCACGGACTCGAGCACAACGGCGACATACGCCTCCACCCAACGTCAACCGCGCGCTCGTACGCGCGCCCGCGGTCCCGATGCGCCCGACGCGTCCAGTGCGCACCCATAACACGCACCGGTCGCGCCCGGCTCGCCGCCGCGGCTTATTGTCCTGCACCGCTGCGGCCTCAACTGCAGCACAACACCTCCATGCCGCCATGCCGCTGTGTGTCGTTGAAACCGCCACCACGCAGGTCCTCTGCGGCCTCCTCACCGTGCCGCCGCAGCCACCGCGGCCTCCTCGCCGCGCCGTGCACTTCCATAGACCGACACACGGCCCGAAGCATCGCGCAGCGGCGAACTCCGCCACCGCCGGCACGCCTCTGGCAAGGAGAACGACGCCCAAGATGAACCAGCTCATGATACCAAATGTTGTTGCCGTAGCCTGGCCTTGCCTCTCACCGGAGCTCTCACCCTCTCTCTTGCGGACATAGAAGAAAGGAGGAAGCAGAGCGAGGCGCACACAACAGATATATCCGGCGCACGAACGCCGCCCGGCTGCACGAACATCCATTTTTTCACTCAAGCCACAAACTCAAGCACTTGCTACAACACGCAGAACGGGGCTTATACACACGCGCGCACCAACGCCCCGTCCGCTCCCGCCGCAGCCCCGCTGCCCACTTGCCCACGCCCCTGCGCTCCACGGCCTCCCGCGCCCGCCGCGCACGTACGCCTAACGGGACGCGACTGGGTGCAGCGCCCTACGCGGTCACACCCCGGCACATTCGTCTAACTAACACACACACGCACACACTCCCGCCACGGACCCGATGCAGCTTCGACGCGTCCGGTGCGCGCACGCACACGCACCCGACGTGGTCGCCACCATGAGAAGCATGGCCTGCTGCTAACAGAGGTGAGGGGGTGGAGGGAGGTGGGAAGGAGGCGGCGGCGGAGGGGTTCCCCCGTGCCGCCAGAGAGAGGCGACGCGGGGGTGGAGTTTAGTCGCAATGCCATTTTTATATTTATAAGTTCTTGGTAACGTGGGAACCCAGCGCCTTGGCTTGGCTGGGTCTCTCTGACGGTCTCCCCCTCCCCCTGCTGCAGCAGCTGCACAGCAAATAACATAAGCGAGTAGAGTACAGGAAATGAAATCCAATGCGATGTGACCACACACAATGGAACACCAGCCCAACTTGGTATGGAGAAAGACGTTGGGAACACCAGCCCAACACAACGGCTTTGTCTTTCGTCCGGCCATTAGCGCAATCACGGGCTCTCCTCGATGGACTGCACCTTTGCTGCACTCGCGCACACAAGGCTGGCAAGCAAAGAGGGGTAGCGTACGCCATGGACGTGACCTCGTTAACTACGCAAGGACCGCAGGCCAGTAGTACGCACGAGACAACGCCAAGATCAACTTAGAGCGGAACGGTGCTGTGTACGCTCAGAGTAATCACACAACAATTTTGTTCATGCGACTAACTTTATGTTCAACTCATGGCAGCATCTTTGTTCATCCAACGAGTGTAACCAACTTCTGTTGCAATGCGATGGCTATAGAACATATATGAGAGACCGATCTTGTGCTCGCTATGGGTGGCGTGGAGTGAAGCTCGGTGTCGCCACTGCGCGCTCTGGCTGTGCCGGCACATCAAGCGACCTTCCCGGAGTGATCGATTGAACGTTGTGGCATGCCACGTTTATGCGGGTCTGTCCGGAATCTGGTTTTCCTTTTTATGTTATTTGTTGCATTTTGATTTTATGTTTTAAATGTTAAGATAATATAAGATTGTATTCACGTATTTTTTTATAAAATGATCATAAGTTCATAACATTTTAAAAATGTGTTTGTGTGTTTTTTGTAATTGTCTGTAGACTTTTTAAAAATATATGTGAATGGTTCTAAAAAATCATGAAAAACTAAAATGTTATACCATCTTTTGAAAAATATTAGTGTATTTTAAAATATATATGTTTTTAAAAAGGTTCATGTGTTATAGAAAGGCACTCATGCAATAAGGAAAAAGTGCTCAGTGGCTTGCAGCTCCACGCACAATCGAAACGACGTGGCGAATCCCCTCGTGCCGTCATTTTCTTCGTACTTTTTCTATTTAGTATGTGCTAGTGGGCCGGCCTGATTAGTAGAGACGCTTCAGCGAGAGGACCTTCGGCCTTGCAGAATGCGAGATATAGCGCTCGCGCGAACGCAGCAGAATACACACAAAATGGAAAACCCAGCTTAGTTGGCCCACTTGACGAGCAGAAGAAAAATATCTCTTCTAGTGCGCCGTCCATTAGGACGCTGAGGGCAATACATAGCATTTACAGAGGAAACATCGGTTGTTGATATCACTGCTTGATGCGGTGAGTGAAGCTCGGTGCCGCCTGCGCGCGCTCTGGCTGTGCCTGCACATCAAGTGACCATCCCTGAGTGGTCGAGTGAGCGTTGTTGCATGCCACGTTTATGCAGGTTTGGCCGGATTTTTTTATTTTTATGTTATTTGTTGCATTTTAACTTTATTTTTTTAATGTTAAGATCATTTAAGATAATATTCAGGTATTTTTATAAAATGATCATAACATTTCAAAAATGTGTTTATGTGTTTTTTCTAATTGTCAGTAGACTTTTTAAAAATATTTCTGAATGTTTATAAAAAAATCATGAAAAACTAAAATGTTTTACCATCTTTTGAAAAATATTAGTGTATTTAAAAATATGTTTTTAAAAAAAGTTTCTTGTGTTATAGAAAGGCACTCATGCAATCAGGAAAAAGTGCTCATAAATTTTGAAAAGATTTTAATAGAAATTTGAAAAAGTGTTGGCATCTTTAAATGTTCATGTGATTTTTAAAAACTATTTACGCACTTAAGAATATGTAATTTTAGGAAGTGCTCCATGTAATTTGACAAATATTCATACTTTTAATAATATATTCATGTATTTTAGAAAGTGTTTGCGCGTTTAAGATATAGTGTCCTTGTAATTTAGAAATTTCTCCCTGCTTTAAAAGCTTCATGTATTTGAAAAGATGTTAAATGTACTAGTTAATATTAAATTGAAAAAATCCAGAACACCAGGGACACAAATCAAAAATGGAGAAAGAAAAATGGGTAAGACGAAAAAGCATAAACTCAGAGAAAACAATAATATAAACTAGAATTTCAGAAGAAAAAATGAAAAGGAGAAATCAAGATATCAGAAAAAACCTAAAAAAGAAAATTTGAACCAATCATAAAGAACCGGACGTGGCAACCAGCACGAGCGTCCCGTCCTTCCGTTGTGCGCTGCTGTATAGCGGGTTTTTTTAAACCACATATTCATCATTACATAAAGTTTAAAAATACAACATATGTGGACCACATTGAACAATACCAGTGAGGACAGCCATCTTGGCACATAAACAAAAAACTTCTCACATAAAAAAAATTACATATAGGCTTTTCAGGGAGTCGATTGCTGAACCAAATCGTCGCCGTCCACCAACCACCAGCAACACCATTGACATCGCCATCGGAGGAGGAGACATGCACCGCAAACCGAAAAACTGTCAGAGCACTATCGCATCACTGCTTTGTGAGCCTAAGAAAGCACTACCGTAGATGAAAGAGCATTTATCACTGTGGCGCGTCGACCGGGGTTCAACCCCGTGCTCCTTGGGCCTTAATTAGATCTGCCGTCTCCGGTCGACGTAGTCGACGAAGAACACCGGATCTGCCTGCCTGCAGTCTGCAACCCAATGCGAAAACAACAATCACACTGAAGAAACCATCGTCGCCATATGAAGCAACATCCGATGGCAAACTCCTGCACAAGACGCTTTCCGCACACTCCTCAGAGCCTTTCGAAGAAGAAGCCCTGCGATGGGACCGGAGTGAGGAGCACATTATTCTCCACGGCTGCATCGTCGCCATCAAGACTAAAAACGGAATGTTCTTCCTAGTCATTTCAGGCAACAAATTTATTGTTTGTTAGACTGGATATATGAGGACAAACAAAACAATGGCATGTATAGTGATGGGTGATGATTATATTTTAAACGACAGGGCAAGTGATGGCAAATATTCACAGGTTCTTGGTAATGTGGGAACCCGGCGCCTTTGCCTGGCTGGGTCTCTCTCAACGGCAAAATTTCGTGTTTTGACCCTTTTCCCTAACAATTTTACGATCTGACCCTGGTTTGAAAATATTTCAGGATTTGACCCTTTTTCTTACCGCCGGGGGAGCTGGCGGTAGGGTTATACAGCCTACCGCCAGGGGACCTGGCGGTAGGGTACTTATCCACGTCAACACGCGGAAATGGCCGCCGTCCCCCTCCGTCGCACTAGCCTGTCTAACCCTACCGCCAGAGCCCCTCGCGGTAGGGTCCGGACAGTTATTTTGCCCGAAACCCCCGCGCCCCTGCCCATCTCCCCACCCCTCCCCCTCCCCCCGTCGGCAGTTCCTCATTTTCTCCCCCAAGTCGCCCCTCTCTCCCTCTCTCATCTCCTCCACTCCCCCCTCGGATCTTCATCGTTTCTTCACCGTTTTTGCGGATCGAGATGGCCCCGAAGAGAGAAACGTAAGCTCCTCCAATCCCTCCAATTAGTTTTTGCAAACTTGCTTCCGATTCGACGCATTATTTGCTTCAAATCCCTCATATTTTTTAACTTAGATTGGATTTTTTTTGTACCTAAGATTGTTTTAGCTTGATTGTAGTTGTAGTTCTTAGTTCTTTAGTAAGTAGTGGTATTGAATATGAACTCTAATCAATATTCATATGTTAGTGTGAAGATGAACCCTAGTTCATACATTTTTTTGTTAAAAAAATTATGATGTAATGCATGTGGGAGGACTTGATAGTAGTTTTATGATGCATGTTGATATGATGATATGAAGATGTTGGAGGATTTTTTTTTATGATATGATGCATGTTGATATGATGCATATTGGAGTAAACAAAATATATATGATGCAAGTAGTGGATTTGGTTCGAGTAAATATGATATGGTATGATTTTGCATTTGATACATCTTGATATATGTATTTTATTTATTTGATCCATATGTGTAGGTCTGGAACAATGGCGCAACCATTGCCCATTCATCTCCAACATGACCCGTCCGGCTTGCCACTTCCGTACGTGTACGAGTCCTTCCCCGAGCTTCTGGTGCCGGTGACCGCTTTTTCAGACGAGTTCCTACAGGAGACGAGGGCAGTGCGGTGGCACAAGAGGGCAGAACAGATCGCCGACAATGTGAAGTGTTGGTCGCAGAGTGTGAAGGAGTGGAAGAGAGTGAAGGCAGAGATGGAGGGAGATCCAACTATCTGCCGTGAACGCCGGGAAGGGACCATTGAAGTTGCCAAGCAGCACTCCAACTGGGAGCTGCGCAATTTGGGCCGAAGGATCTAGTTCGAGAGCACTGCGGAGGAGAGAGCCAGGATGCCGCCCCCAAGTGCATCGACGTTCGATATCATCAGTTGGGGAAGGGCGGAGGCGAAAACTCCAGCGGGCAAGGCAAGGTGGGAGTGCTTGAACGGTAGAAAGTTAAAAGAACATTTTTTTTCTCGTCCAAGGTGCTCAGATGTGTGATGTACGTGCAATATTTCAGGGTGTTTGGACATTTGAGGAACTTGTGGCTCCTGGAATGTCCAAACTTCACCAAATTTTGCACTGACATCACGCACAAGAGCATCTTGCACTCCAGAATAATATGATTTTTAATTGTTTTTCCTATTTATTATGATTTTACTGTTCATCTCCGGGCCCTTCTGAGCCCTGGTGCAGATTAGCTGCGTCCAATATCGGTAATTCAATTCCAGGCATCTATCTATCATGAGTATGTATATACTGTATCATGCATGAAACATATGCCGCACGCCACAAAGCTTCATTTCTTTAGAGCACTATTTTCTGGTCAACTAAATAGTGCTTTGAGCAAATTCACTCAAATGTGTTTTTTTTAGCATAACACAGTGAGGATGGCCCATACTGGTGGCCCAAATGTGCTAGCGAATATAACAAAACAACCAATATAATCAATTCAAAAGAACCTTCAAAATTCACATGAAGGAATAGACTTCTATACAAAAAATGCTTAATTTTATTACAAACATTGGTATACCATTTGGCATTTGCTATCTGTACTATGTTTTCCATCCTTCAAGCAATGGTATGAATCTCGGCTAATTTATTTGTAGTATCTACTTTCATCTATGTATCTTATGCACATGTCTTCTAAGTTGATTTGTTTATATTACAAGCAACATATTAATCCCATGATTGGGAAATATATAATTAAGTAATGATAAGTCGACTGTCTCTTTCATAACATGGTACTTTATAGTTAACATTTGTCTCGACTCCTATTAATTATGTTTTAAAAAGTTATCTCATAATCAAACATTTTGTATTGTTACATGGCAGATGTTAGTCACATTTTAGCCTAAAATGGCATTGTGGTATGTTCAGATTAAATACTATTGATGTTCAGTTTTTTATTGCGATCATTAGTCAGTTCTTCAAGTTAAATGTTTGAATGAGTTGGTAACAAATTATACTCCACTCTGTTTACTCCTCCTATCTAAAGGGAAACTTTTTAAAGTTTTGCCACATTTATAGTTGAATTATCAACATCTACAACACCAAATAATACTATATGAAATCATGTACCTTCATGGATATTGATCTCTTATTGTGAATGTGAATACTCCCTCCGTTCCTAAATATAAGACCTTTTAGAGATTCCACTATAGACTACATATGGAGCAAAATGAGTGAATCTACACTCTAAAGTATGTCTATATACATCTGTATGTAGTCCTAGTGGAATCTCTAAAAGGTCAGGAACGAAGGGAGTATTATTTTCTAAAAAAACATGAAAATTGACTTAAGATAGAACCAACATCCGAAGGAAAAAAACGTATGGAGTATGTCGATACAGACTAAGAAAATCATATTCAAATATTATAATTCTCAGTCAGTCCATTTATAATTAACATTCTCGAAATTTTTTATGAATATATTTATCTTTTATCCTTTTCTTTCATGCTCTTCCATAAAATAATGTTGAAGCATTACAATCTTCCTTACTCTTACTTATCTAATTTAGCAACAAAAATTAAGACATTTTGAAAGCATTCTATAAAAATAATCTTTTGAAAAATTGTAATATAATATTGCTCTCTAATAATTTTTGAATGTCAAGAAGCCAATACAAATGTGTTCAACTGTTTCCAGGAAACATGATGACACATACTTGGCTTTCATAAGATTTAAAGGTTAGCTAGAGGCATCCATATATTTTAGGTACTGTATTCTTAGTCATACTTTAGCATTTATATTTTTTCCCTTTTCAATAGTATTTTGCTAAAGTAAGTTATTAGAGATGGATTTGGTTATATATTGTTTACCATTTCCAATCCAAGTTACATGTCATTTCTGAATATTACCCGACAAATAATTTTCTATGTTTGATCATATATAAGGAAATAAGTACTTGCGCCAAAAACATCAAAAGGATGTCGCTATATTTATTTTGAAATATACTTCTGTAAGATATAGCTATATTATGTGACAAAACATGTTGGTTGAGAAAATGATGATCAACATTTGATCATGAAGAATATGCCATGTCATATAGTAATTCGATGTGATTTTTCTTTGTGAGGGTACAAATTTTATTGTATTGATGTTGTCATGTATAATGTAGCTCAAAATTAGAAGGTGATGCGATGAAATGACCAGCAACTTAGGTTGTTAGTATTTCCATGCCAACAAAACTACAACGTATAAGAGGGAATTTTAAAATAAAATGAAATAATTGTGAGTGCTCCAGATGGAGACCCCTGCTATTTCTCATTTTCCATTATACTTGATTTTCTATGGCAAAAGCTAGGATGTATGCAATCAACTTAGACAAAAGGGAGGAGACATGTGACACAGAGAACATTGCATTCTAAGTTGCGTGACATAACTATTTTTCTGAAATCACATGAAATTTTAGTCATATATCTCTTCTTGCAAAATGATAGCTTGAAAATCCATTATATTTATACTTGATGATGAATATTTATCGCCAATAGGTGGTTCCTCTTTTGGGCATACTTAGGAAAACAACAACCATGTCTTTATTTCATAAATTATGATCCCTGGAAGAAGTACCATCAAATGTGTGTATTCTGTATATGCATTTACATCTATTAATATTTATCAACATGCAAAATCATAGAAAAAGTACATGAATATAATTATGAGAGAAGTGAAAGCCAATATCCGAATGCGTAAAGATATATTTTGGAAATGCATTGTTTTCAACTTAAATTGACCACATTAATCCAATTCAATATCATACTATTGGCAACCTTTTCTTTTTGATATTTTTAAAATTAAACTCTAAATGTGGAAAGTTATGCTACACATCTCTATGTAATTAACAACCATTTTATGCTGCGTCTCATTAAATAAAACAATTAATTGCTTTGCACATGCGAGGATCTATCTCCACAGACCTATGCAATGTCACACACTAACTAACTCCTACCTTGGGATCCAAACTATGATTATTTATGTACAAATAAATCATCACAGCCAAATGAATACAACCAATATTATTATCTACAAAATACTCTATTTATTTCTAAACACTCGACATGCTAAAGATGATGCCCTCACATTTGGTTCAACAATCTAAAGATGATGCCCTCGCATTTGCGAGGGCGACTATGCTAGTAATAAAAACAGGAATTTCAGAAGAAAAAAGAAAAGGAGAAGTCAAGAAATCAGAAAAAACAAAAGAGAAGAAAAAGGAAAAATTGAACCAATCATAAAGAATCAGCCATTCGATGACCGACTGATGGCAGATTAAAAACGGAATGTTCTTCCTCGTCATTTATGGCAACAAATTTATAGTTTTTTTAGGGTAACAAATTTATAGTTTGTTAGACTAGATATATGAGGCACAAACAAAACAATGACATGTATGCTGATGGCTGATGATTATATTTAAACAACAGGGCGCAATTATATTTATAGGTTCTTGGTAACGTGGGAACCCGGGCCTTGCCTTGGCTGGGTCTCTCTCCCCCTCCCCCTGCTGCAGCAGCTGCACAGCAAATAACATAAGCGAGTAGAGTACAGAAAATGGAATCCAATGCGATGTGACCACACACAATGGAACACCAGCCCAACTTGGTATGGAGAAAGACGTTGGGAACACCAGCCCAACACAATGGCTTTGTCTTTCGTCCGGCCATTAGCGCAATCCCGGGGTCTCGTGGACGGGCTGCACCTTTGCTGCACTCGCGCACACAAGGCTGGCAAGCAAAGGAGGGGTAGCAGCGTACGCCTTAGGACGAGACCTCCTTAACTAGGCAAGGACCACGGGCACCCCCAAAATCAACTTTTCATTTCACAGTCCAACAGGTAGAACCGGCAGAGCCGAACGATGTCACACAGTAATTTTGTTCATGTGACCTCCTAACTTTATATTGAACTCCTGGCAGCAACTTTCCAATTTCTTATGACTTTTGTAATTATATGTTTTTCCAAGAAAAATATATGTTTAATTATATGACTTTTGTAATTATGACTTTTGTATTTTGGCAAACGAGTGTAACCAACTTCTGTTTAGCAATCCGATGGCTATACAACATACTACCCTCGATCAGGACCTCCTCGCCACGTGCTTAACTCTTAATTCTTGATTAATTCGCCAAAAAAAGCTGTTAATTCCTCTTTGACAAGTCGATCTTGCTGCCATTTGCTAGTACTGGTCGCAGCTAACAAGGACTGCCCAATTGTTGCAGTCGCATTGGGTGAACAGAGTCCCGCGCATCGTGGCCTCCCCTGCCTGCATGGAAACATGCACCCACGGGCTGGTGCGCATCTCCTCCGTCTGCCTGGGCGTGGGCATGCATGCTGGGGCTGGGCGTGGTCCCTCTGCCCACCCGCCACGTCTCAAGATTCCATGCATGCGTGCAGTGGATACCGTGGTAGCTGATGCATCTTGGTCGCCTGCGTCCTGCCTGCGGCGCGACTGAGCCGATTCCGGTTTCGGCAAGGATTCGCCTGCCTCTCGCGTTGGTGGCGGCGCAGCCCTCCCGTTTTGAGCGGCAGCGGGCCTTTCGGCGCAGCACGCCTCTGCATCTTGGCCGCCTCGCCCCCCAGTTTTTGTTCAGCTGCACCTGCAGCGAGTGGGATCTCCTGTTCCCTCCAAGCTACAGCGCGCGTAGCAACCTGCGCCGTGCTCCTCCTCTCAACGCTGCATCACGAGTACGAGTACTACTGGAGCTCGCCAAACTAACCCGAGTGACATTCCTACGTGCATTCCATGCAAACGAAGCAAGGCAGGTGCGATTACGGCTGGCCATCAAAAAGAAGAAGAAAAGAATGGATAAACTTGTGGAACAGTAGTACAGTACAGCCGCAATCCAAATGGGGCTCCTGGCTATATATCTGCGATGGTACTCGAGTAGCGCGGGCTCCATGCTAACCCGCCGAGAGCGAGGATTTTCTTTGTCACGATACGGTCCTAGGATTTCCCGTTGATAAGATTTACACAAGTAATTCCCTGACATAACAGTACCCGTCTTATTCAGATTGATTGCCAGGCAAAGAAAAGATTATTGAGGCGCAGCAAGCAAGCCAGCAAGTCGATGAGATGCGAGGCATATCTTTACCACGCACCATCAGGTCAAAGTTGAGCCATATTCTGAAAGCTGACAAGGAGACTATTCAACTGTGGAGTTGCGGTCGAGCAGACCATGGTACCTTGCCGCATTATAACATGTGCGACGTACCATCGGCTCGTTCGACTGAGGCCCGCGTCCACGCCGCGCCACTTCAATGCGCCATGTGTTAATATGTACTCCCTCTGTATCAAATATAAGACACCCCTAAAAAACAAAATTTAAGATGTTTTTTTGACACTATGACAGTGTCAAAAAAGTATATTCGCAAAAATAAGTGTCAACAAACGTCTTATGTTTTGATACGAAAGGAGTATGTGCAAATCGTTTTTTTAAATATTATGGAAGCAAAAGGGAAACACACAAAGGAAATTTAAGGTGTTACATGGGCAGCCTCCTCTGTATATGTACGCTTGATTGAGATCAATGTAAGGTGTGAGAATACAGTAATCTTCATGGTAATCAAAGCCTTCTCACTCATGTCTACCTCTCCTTCACTCGGCGCCGCCGCGGCGGTCGCCGCTGCGGTCTCCGGCGGCTCCTCTTCATCTCTGCTCTTCGAAACCCACCCTCAGAGTCCCATGCCTCATGCTCCCATTAGCCCCTCCCAGCATGACCTTCCCGCTGACGCCTCTGCCCTCCCCTCTCCCGGTTACTCTCTGGCGGCAAAGCTTCCCTTCCCAAATCCCTCGGCGACTTCCCCATCACCCAATTCATCCCGTACAAGCTTGATCCCACCGCAAACAACTACTCTCGCTGGCGTCGCTCCATGACCTTCTTCCTCAACGCCTTTCATGCCCGCCGATGCCTGGCGGGGTGCAGACGTCGACATCATCCTCTAGATGCACGCCACTGTCTGCGACGATCTCGTCGATGTCATCATGGAGAACAACAAGTCCGCCTTCGCCGCCTGGCACGCCATCTGGCTTTTCTTCCTCGACAATCAATCGGCGCAACTCTTGCACCTGAGCAAGGAGTTCCGCGCCACTGTACACGGTGAGATGACTATCCGGCCTACTGTGGCCGCCTCAAGCATCTTGCTGACGCCCTCGCGGACCTGGGCGAGCCCATCTCGGATCGAGCACTCACTGAATAGATGGTGGACGGGCTGGGAGAGAAATTGGAGGTACAGGCCAAGATCTTCCAATCCCTTGATCCCTTCACCAAGTTCGTGCAGGCTCGCGCGCTTCTCCAGCTTGCCGAGGTGTCCATCGACAAGAAGGCACGCGCTGACGGCAGGTGCTCACGATCCAGAACGACTACGGCGCTGGTCGCGGCGGCGACCGTAGTGACCGCGGACCCCTCTCTGGGGACCAGACTGGTGGGTGCAGCGGCGTGGAGTCTGGTGGCCCCACTACCGGAATAGGGGCCAGTGCCGACGGCCCCCGTCGGCCTACTCCGGGAAATGCCGACAGCCGGTTCCAGGCCGTCGGCGTACAGAGGTCGTCGGGCTTACCGAGCTATGCCGACGGCCCCCGTCGGCACAGATTAGCCGTCGGCTTATCCGAGCCTACGCCTACAGCGGCCGTCGGCATACATGAGCCGTCGGCATAGTTGCGGGCCCGGCTCGTGACGAGCGGCTAACGGCGTCCGATCTATAACGACAGCCTCGACGGGCGGCCGTCGGCATAGAGGCGCGTGCCATGTCATCGATCCGAGGCGCACCGACCATCATCTATGTCGACGGCCACCGTCGGCATAGATGCCACGTCATCGATCCGCGGCGCGCCGTTCATCTGCCCCTGGCCTCAGCTATGCTGACGGCTTTGCCGTCGGCATATATATATATATATATATATATATTCTTTTCATATAGATTTTTTTTACATATTATTTTTAATTAACTTACATGTAGCATGTGCTAATATAATCATAAATACCTTACTTTTCGATTATATATGGAGGCCGACATGTGGAGGGGGAAACAGCCGCATCGGGGCTATACGGAGGGGACGTTCCTCCCAAGTGTTTATATGGGATGACCTACCACAACCGGGTGGTGTGGTGGCATGTCTGAAGAGGCGGCACGCGTCTCCGGGGTGTGGCCCCCCTCACGGATGGCGCCGCCGCCGGCACCTGGAGGGGGAAACGGACGCGTCGGGTCCACACGGAGGGGATGTTGCTGTGGGTTTGGCCCGGATGTTGCTCCTAGATGTCCCTATGGGCTGACCTAACACAACCGGGTGGAGAGGTCCACTGGTCAAAGCCCGTCCGTGGGAAGTCAAAGGGCTAGATTTCGTGGTCAACCGCTCCAGGGTTAGGCGCAGGGGCCCGGGGGTAGCAATGCCACCAGAGCGTCGCACCGGGCCCTCATACATGCGCGCGCGCGCGGGGGGGGGGGGGGGGGGGTGGCATGTCTGAAGAGGCGGCACGTGTCTCCGGGGTGTGGCCCCCCTCATGGACGGCGCCGTGATGTCTACTACACAACCTTCTTCTTGTAGATGTTATTGGGCCTCCAAATGCGGAGGTTTGTAGGACAATAGCAAATTTCCCTGAAGTGGATGATCTAAGGTTTATCAACCCGTGGGAGGCGTAGGATGAAGATAGTCTCTCTCAAACAACCCTGCAACCAAATAACAAAGAGTCTCTTGTCTCCCCAACACACACAATACAATGGTAAATTGTATAGGTGCACTAGTTCGGCGAAGAGATGGTGATACAAGTGCAATATGGATGGTAGATATAAGTTTTTGTAATCTGAAAATATAAAAACAGCAAGGTAACTAATGATAAAAGTGAGCACAAACGGTATTGCAATGCTAGGAAACAAGGCCTAAGGTTCATACTTTCACTAGCGCAAGTTCTCTCGACAATAATAACATAACTGGATCATATAACTATCCTTCAACATGCAACAAAGAGTCACTCCAAAGTCACTAATAGCGGAGAACAAACGAAGAGATTATCGGGGCTTCATCAGACCCATGCCTCTTACAACAAATACACCCCGCTTTGCCCAGTGCACCAAGTGAGAGAGGGAGAGGAGCCTCGCTACACGCAACGCTGCACAGGTTTCACCTGGGTGCGCCTTGTGGCGAAGGGGAGGAGGCAGCCCGATGGTGGTTGCCCTAGGCTTCCTCCCATGGCGATTGCGGCGGGCATCGCGGGAGAGAAGTTTTTCATTGTTAATACCATGGGACTAGTATTTTTGAAATGAAACTCATGTTAAAGTGGCAAGAGAATTTTTTTTAGTTGGCCTTTTTTTGTGTGAAAAGGATGAGATCTATTGTAAAAGATCATCGAAAGTATAAATCATCTTAAATATAATAAAAATTACATCGAGATTTCAAGACCATCGAATAACCACTGTTACTGTCAGAAAGAGCCGCCGACGCGTTGATGTTGTCGCTCCCCTACCAGAGCCGACCTGACCTTGTCGATGACAATGAGTCTTCGTGCACATGCCCCTAAGGGCCAGCGCCCTGGAGCCATAGTCGTCGCGGTTGAACCCTTGCATAGATCTGAAGCATCGGACACCAACTCTCGGCACATGACAGGAAACTCTAACCTCAGCGCCCCAAGGAGACGGCAAGAATCTATGCCGGAGCTTCGTCGACTACGTCCAAAAGTACCAACTCCAGGAGGATCGAAACTCGGAAGACAAACTCAAAGAAGAAGCGTCGCCATCCTTCCGAGTGCCGCACCTACGAGGCCTAAAAATCCTAACCTGAACTACCAACCGAAGTGGAGGCACCAGGATTCTCCTCCCCGTCACCGGCCACCGGAGCGTCATGCAAAGGGAAGGCGAAACCACGGGCTCGGCGGTGAAGTCTGAAGGGGAGAATTTGCGCCAACCATCTAGGGTGAATCCACAAGCTCGTGGATGAAGTCTGGGGAGAAAAGTTTGCCCTAACCACCTAGGGTTAAGGGAAAAAATGAGAGCAAGTCCCTGGAAAACAATAACCTCTTGTTTGAGTTGGTTCTCTCTTGCTTTACCCAATCAAACTTTTTATATATGGCCTCACAAGAATATCATTCAAGATAATGCAGCATCCGAAGATTAAAAAAGAAAACATCCGTGTTTTGCTTCTCCCGAAGGAAGCGAAGACCGAAAAGAGTGTCGTTTGGATTTACAGTGAGCTTGCCCATTGTCCTTTGGATTTACTCGTTGGAGAATCACGAGCTGAACCGAGCTGCCGATTGCGGATCTTTTGCTTGCGCTGCAAATCCGGGACAGTGCAGGTAGTCAGCGCTGCGAATTAAAATCGCTTTCGGGGTTTCCTTTTCGTTGGGCGCGCCGGACGAGTGAAAATCTGTTCTAGCATGTACAAGCTTGTTAGATTGTATTTTGGGCGGTGTCGACTGTATTTTGGACAGGGTTGACTATAGTATTTTGGACTTGTGGGTGAACTATAGTCTTTTGTGGCCTATGTGTACTAGTAAAAGGGCCAACTCTATGTACTTGAATGATTATGTAAGAACAATTTTCAATGTCAAGTGCTTTAAAAATTAGTTTGTTCAGACTTGCAAAAGAATCTGTATTGTGTTCAACTTTCTGCTGTTGTGTTGTGCTTAAGCTTCTAGTAAGTTTAGGAAGTTGTATCTGTATTGAAGTGTTGGGACGTACTCCTTTTTTGTTGAAGTTTGCTAAACTGAACTGTACTGTATTGTGTTAACTGAACCAATGGTCTGCTCTATTCTTTGTCTAAAGAAACTGCACTCTGTTTTTTGTTGTTTTGTCCACTCATTCAGTTTCTTTTGGCTGTGAACTGCTGCTGGTCGCTGGATCAATTCCAACAGTGGATGAGAGGGGGCAAGGTACGCTGTGCCTTGGTCACAGTAAGGCACTGGATCTCAGTGCGTTGAAGTCATAGCTCACCGAGCGAGGAAATTTGCCTTATAGACGAAATCAAATCACAGAATGAACTATCCGTGAAACTATTTCACGCGGCTGATCTTTTTGTGTGACGCCCGACACGAAGACGCCACACTACACTGTGCAACGCCTCACAGATAGGCGCTACACGGCCAGCGTCGCACCCGTGTGATCAGAAAATTACTAAGTCAGTGTGCAGCGCCTGAGAGCTAGGCGCTACACTATATAGTGTGGCGCCTAGCTCCTAGGCGTTGCACAGCGCCTGAGAGCTAGGCACCACGGGTCAGCCGCGTGAAATAGTTTCACGGACAGTTCATTCTGTGATTTGATTTCGTCCATAGGTCAAATTTGTCAAATTTGCCAGCGAGGAGAGGGCTGAGTAATGTAGCGTGAGTAAAGGTGGTGACTGTGCTGCCTAAAGCATGCATGCGTGGATAACAGGAACATTAGTGGTTCTTAACAAATATAGTAGATGAGCAAATACAGGACTAAGAAAAAACGCTCGCCATCGTCTCCGTTCCCGGTAAACAAAGACATTAGAAATATGGTGGCCGAGCGGTTTTATAGTGGCACAGCTCAACTGACAAAACGGTGGACGTTGTAGATATCGCCGGCTCTGAGGCACGAGGCAGTGTAATTTTGCATCTGGCCACGGTGAAAAGAAAACAATAATGCAACGACATTTCTCCATCAAAGTTCTGGTTTCACTACGGTCACAGTCAATTGTGTGCGACAGCATGGTGTACACTACACACGTATTGCATCGTACTAGTACTCCCTACACACTACTTATACCAACAAGATGCTTATGAAGACGTAGACTGGCTACTACGACAGGTGATGCAGACATGCATGGGCTGTGCCTCAGCTGGAGTATGGACCGGGCAAAAGATTTCCTCACCTCAGCCACCAACACCACCCCCCCCCTCTCTCACTTTTTTCTACGGTGTGTGTCGAGAGAGGTGGCTTCCGTTTCTTTACTCCACTACACGTTTTTACTGTTTGCAGGAGAGGGAGAGGGCGAGAAAGACCAACTCCCCACCACGATACTTTGCTGCTGCTGAGTTGCTTGTGCTCGTGACTTGGTTGAGTAGGAGTAGTAGTGTAGCATCCGCCTACATAAACGCCCATAAAGCAGTGTAGTCCACTCCACACATCTTTTTTACTCCCTCCGTATAGGTGTGTAAGTCACCTTACGAAAACAAAATAATCCCAAAACACTTAGGCACGGTACATTAAATCCCTTCTCGTTTTTTGTTTTGTGACATATCAACCAATAAGAGATGTGGGCCATGCATGCTTTCAATGATTTGAGACTACTCCCTCCGTCTAGGTGTGTAAATCACCTTACGAAAACAAAATAATCACTAAACACTTAGGCACGGTACATTAACTCCCTTCTCGTTTTTTATTTTGTGACATCTTAACCAATAAGAGATGTGGGCCGTGCATTCTTTCAATGACTTGAGACTACCAAACATGATATGCAGTGGTTAGTTCATTGCATGCAATGCTATTAATTTTCAAAAAGACATTAAATTTTCTCGTTTTCCTCTCCACCTTGATCGCGGTGCATAACGTAAGATGACTTACACACCTAGACGGAGGGAGTATCAAACATGACATGCAGTGGCTAGTTCATTGCATGCAATGCTATTAATTTTCAAACATGACATGCAGTGGCTAGTTCTTTTAGTGCGCCGGCCCATTAGGACGCTGTGGGAAAAATCACTAGTTGAGTACTCCTTCCAAAGATGTGCGCCACTTGTCGCAACCTGTGACTTTTCCATTTTTTGTAGACCCATTTATTCAAAACGTTTTCTCTCTTAAACCGTGCGTCCAAATCTTGAACCGTTTTCACCATTGGATTCCCTACGTCAAGATCTTCAAAACTAGATCTCATGTTGATAGGTTTTGACGAAATTTTTTTCACGAAAAAACCGAACGAAAAACCAAACCGAAAGAACTTATTCCCTTTCTGGAAGCCGTTTTCCGTGAGGCATGACCGTGGCTGTCCCGGAAGCAAAACCGGGCCTTTAGCGCAGAAAAAAGAGAAAAACAATTCTTCGTTTATGAGAGGCACGTCCATGCCTCTCGCGGAAGCAAAACCGTGCCTCTCGCGTAAACAAAACCATTCCTTTCACGGAAGAAAAAACAAAGAAAAATGTTTTTTTCGTTTCCGAGAGGCACGACCGTGCCTCTGCGGAAGCAAAACCGTGTCTCTCACGAAAGAGAAAAAAAAAAGAAAAAAACGTGTCGTGGAAAAAAAGAAAGAGAAAACGCGTTTCTTTCCGTTTCCGAGAAGCACAGACGTGCTTCTCGCGGAAGCAAAATATTAATCAAGCATTTGAAAAGAGTTTAAAGTTTGTATAGGAAAAAAGTTGCCCATATATATAAAAAATGGTAAACTTGTACTTGTAAAATGATAATCAAGCATTTAAAAAAAATAAAAATGTGTCTAGAAAAGTTGTTTCTATCTATTAAAAAAAGTTAATGTTTTACTTGAATTTTTTTAACCATGCATTAGAAAAATTGTTGGTGACATACAAAAATGTACAATGAAAACCAAAAGAAACGAGGAAAACAATAAATGTAACCCAAAAAAATAAATAAAATAATCAAAGAACGGAGAAGAATGAAAGAAGGAAAATGAGAAATCAAAAAAGTAAAAAAAACAATGCAAAAACAAAGTGTAACCAAAAGAAAAACAAGGTATAATGAGGAAAATATATAGTCGGAGAAGAAATAAGAAAAGCAAACAAAGAACCAAAGAAGCAAAAAAAAGGAGAAACAAAAAATGTCTCTACTACCTCAAGTAGTGTGCGCCTCCTATGTAAACACGAATGTGTCAGTGGCGCAGTGTCTAGCGGCTCCACGCACAATGGAAACGACCCATGTTTGATTCACCTCGCGCCACTATTTTCTTTCTCTATTTTTGTGTGTGTTAGTGGGCCGGTCCGATTAGTCGAGACGTT
The DNA here is from genome assembly GCF_002575655.3 of Aegilops tauschii subsp. strangulata. Lineage (NCBI taxonomy): Eukaryota > Viridiplantae > Streptophyta > Magnoliopsida > Poales > Poaceae > Aegilops > Aegilops tauschii. Next base: position 625,429,732 of record NC_053041.3, on the reverse strand, counting down.
TTAGTGAGAGTGAGATACTGGGCTGGCGCGAAGGCAACAGAATACAGACAAAACGAAAAACCCAGCTTAGTCGCCCCACTTGACGAGCAGCAGAAAAGTACCTCTTCTAGTGCGCCATCCGATTAGGACGCTGCGGGCAAAATCATTAATTGAGTACTCCTTCTAAAGATGTGCGCCATTTGTCGCAATCTGAGAGTTTTTTCTTTTTTTAGATCCGTTTATTTAAAATATTTTATCTCTTAAACCGCGCGTCCAAATCTCGAACCGTTTTCCCCGTCGAATTCCTCATGTCGAGATCTTCAAAACCGTATGTAAACACGAATGTGTCAGTGGCGTAGTGGCTAGCGGATCCACGCACAATGGAAACGTCCCGGGTTCGAATCCCCTCGTGCAGCTATTTTCTTCCTACTTTCTCTATTTTTGTATGTGTTAGTGGGCCGACCCGATTAGTCGAGACGTTTTAGCGAGAGGACCTTTGGTCTAGCTGAATGCGAGATATAGAGCTGGCGTGAATGCAACAGAGTACAGACAAAACGAAAAACCTAGTTTAGTCGGCCCACTTGACGAGCGGCATGTAAATATCTCTTTTAGTGCGCCGGCCCATTAGGACGCTGTGGGCAAAATCACTAGTTGAGTACTCCTTCCAAAGATGTGCGCCACTTGTCGCAACCTGGAAATTTTCCCATTTTTGTAGGTCAGTTTATTCAAAACGTTTTGTTTCTTAAACCGTACGTCCAAATCTCGAACCGTTTTCACCGTTGGATTCCTCACGTCAACTTCTTCAAAACTAGATCTCATGTTGATAGGATTTGACGAACTTTTTTTCACGAAAAACCCGAACAAAAAACCAAACCGAAAACACTTTTTTTCCCATTCCGGAAGACATTTCCGAGAGGCACAACCGTGGCTCTCACTGAAGCAAATTCGTGCCTCTAGCGGAAGCAAAACCGGGCCTTTAGCTCAGAAAAAAGAGAAAAAAATTCTTCGTTTCTGAGAGGCACGTCCATGCCTTTCGTGGAAGCAAAACTGTGCCTCTCGCGTAAACAAAATCATTCCTTTCACGGAAGAAAAAACAAAGAAAAAAAATGTTTTTTTCGTTTCCGAGAGGCACGACCGTGCCTCTCGCGGAAGCAAAACCGTGTCTCTCATGAAAGAGAAAAAAAAGAAAAAACGTGTCGTGGAAAAAAAAAAGAGAAAACGCGTTTCTTTCCTTTTCCGAGAAGCACAGACATGCTTCTCGCCGAAGCAAAATATTAATCAAGCATTTGAAAAGAGTTTAAAGTTTGTATAGGAAATAAGTTGCCCATGTATATAAAAAATGTTAAACTTGTACTTGTAAAATGATAAACAAGCATTTAAAAAAATTAAAAATGTGTCTAGAAAAAATGTTTTTATCTATTAAAAAAATGTTAATGTTTTACTTGAATTTTTTACCATGCATTAGAAAATTTTTTGGTGACATATAAAAATGTACAATGAAATCCAAAAGAAACGAACAAAACAATAAATGTAACCCAAAAATATAAAATAAAATAATCAAAGAACGGAGAAGAATAAAAGAAGGAAAATGAGAAATAAAAAAGTAAAAAACGATGCAAAAACAAAAAGGAAAAATGAAGTATAATGACAAAAATATATAGTCAGAGAAGAAATAAGAAAAGCAAACAAAGAACCAAAGAAGCCAAAGAAAAGGAGAAATAAAAAAAGTCTCTACTACCTCAAGTAGTGTGAGCCTCCTATGTAAACACGAATGTGTCAGTTGCATAGTGTCTAGCGGCTCCACGCACAATGGAAACGACCCATGTTTGAATCACCTCGCGCCGCTATTTTCTTTCTCTATTTTTGTATGTGTTAGTGGGCCGGTTCGATTAGTCAAGACGTTTTAGTGAGAGGACCTTCGGTCTCGCTGAACGTGAGATATAGGGCTGGCGCGAAGGCAACAGAATACAGACAAAACGAAAAACCCAGCTTAGTGGCCCCACTTGACGAGCAGCAGAAAAATATCTCTTCTAGTGCGCTGGCCCATTAGGATTTTCGCGGAAACAAAACCATGCCTTCCACAAAAGAAAAAAACACTTTTTTGCGTAAAAAGAAATTCAAATTTTTTTGTCAAAAAGCTAAGAAAGACCGATGGAAAAATGAAAAGTAAAAAAAAACCTATCTAAAAAGCATTAAACGCGTGTGGAAACAAGAAAACAAAATCCGAAGGGAGCGTCCAACCCACCCCATGTGATCATTGGGGAGGCTCCCGAAGAAGCGCTCCTCAATTAGTTGCTCTCGTTATTGCGATACTCTGCTTGATGCGGGGAGTGAAGCTCGGTGTCGCCCGCACATGCTCTGGCTGTGCCGGCACATCAAACGACTATCCCCGAGTGAGCGTTGTGACATGCCACGTTTACGCGGGTTTGGCCGGAATTTGTTTTTTTGTGTGTTTTTGACATTTTATTTTATGTTTTACATGCTAATATAATTTTTTTGCGGGTAAATGTTAATATAATTTAAGATTGCATTAACGTACTTTTATATAATGTTCATAAAACTTAAAAGTGTGTTTGTGTTTCTTTTCTAATTGTCCGTACATTTTTTTAAAATGTTTGTGAATGTTTTCAAAAAAAGTCGTGACAAACTAAAATGTTTTACCATCTTTTTAGAAATATTCATGTATTTCTTTATTGTTTTAAAGAAAGATTCATGTGCTATAGAAAGGACTCATGCAATCAAGAGAAGTTCGCATTTTTTTTAATGTTCATGAATTTTGAAAAGATGTGAATATATATTTTAAAAAGTGTTGGCATCTTTAAAATGTTGGTGTGATTTAAAAAAAATTGACGCACTTAAAAACATGTAATTTTAGAAAATGTTCCATGTAATTTGACATATATTCATACTTTTAAGAAAATATTCATGTACTTTAGAAAGTGTTTGCGCGTTTAAGATATAATGCCCTTGTAATTTATAAACTTGTCCCGCCTTTTAAAAAATCATCTATTTGAAAAGGTGTTAAATGCACGATTTAATATTAAATAAAAAAACCCAGAAAACCAGGGAACATATAAAAAAATGGAGAAAGAAAAAAGGATAAGAAGAAAAAGCCTAAACTCAGATAAAACAATAATAGAAATGGGAATTTCAGAAGAAGAAACGAAAAGGAGAAATCAAGAAATCAGAAAAACCCAAAAAGAAAAGAAAAAAGAAAAATTGAACCAATCATAAAGAATCGGACGTTGGATGACCGACTGATAGCAGATTAAAAACGGAATGTTCGTCCTCATCATTTAAGGCAACAAATTATAGTTCGTTAGACTGGATACACGAGGACAAACAAAACAATGGTATGTATGCTGATGGCTGATGGTTATATTTAAACGACATGGCGCAGTTATATTTACAGGTTCTTGGTAACGTGGGAACTCGTCCGGGCCATCCGCGCAATCACCTCTACTGCACTGCGCAGACAAGGCTGGCAAACAAAGGAGGGGTAGCGTATGCCATGGACACAAGGACCGCAGGCCAGTTGTACTACGAGACACTGCCAACGCCAAGAACAACTTTTCATTTCACAGTCAAACAGGTAGAACAGGCAGAGCGGAACCATGCTGTGTGCGCTCAGTGTAATCACACAACAATTTTGTTCATGCGACTAACTTTAATTCAACTCATGGCAGCATCTTTATTCATCCAAAATGGTTTGTTCTTTCTACAAATTTTGTGTCTCTCCGGTTTTTGAATCACTAAGTTTTCGTGTGCAATTTAATAGATCTAAAATAATCTACAGTACTTGCCTTTATTTTTCTTAGGAAAAGAGATATGCTTTTTTGTTTCTTGGTTTGGTCAGGAACCATTTGAAAATAATGGTGTGAATATGAGAATTTGTCTTCATTATCTGATTTGTATTTTGGCAAACTTCTGTCCAGCAATGCGATGGCTATAGAACATATTATGAGAGACCGATCTTGTGCTAGCTATGGGTGGCGTGTTCTACATCGAATATAAAACTACCACCGAAGCTGATGGTTAACGAGCTTGATCGATTAGCTAATTTTAAGTGGCACACTAACACAAAAAATAGCAGGTCAAGAAGACAAGACTTGAAGTATACTTTCTTTTATAGGGCCCTCGTAATCCTCTGGTCGACAGCCAATCCGGCATCTCCACATGTCCTCCACCTCGACAGCCAAAAATTGCAGCCTCTTCACCGCATCAGGAAGAGATATCTCGTCTGCAGGTCGCAGCCTAGAGCCACCACCAGGCCGGACCTGATGTAGAGAGGCCGACGGAGTCCGCCCTAGCCGCCAACCCAAGATGCGCGCCTGCCGCATCCGCACCGCGCCTCGTTGGCGCCCCTGCCAGAGCGCCTGAAACCGCGCCAACGCGCACTGCACGACCTCGCCACACCTGCGCCGTGAACCGCCGCCCCTTGCCACATCGCATGAACCGCACGGTAGGCTCTGCAGATTTGCGTGCACCGCGCTCTGGAGCCTCCGTCGTGGCCTCGAGTGACCGCGTAGCTCCTTGCCGTCGTTAGAACGACGAACCCCTTGACGGCGTCCCCGAATGCCAGATCCCGCGCCGCTTGAGGCCGCCACGAGCCAACCGATGCGTCGCCCCTCCGCTCGGACCGCCGGAGCCTCGTCAGCCCGCGCCGGAACTTCGCCAGCCCGCGCCGGAGCCACGCTCGCGCGCCTGCCCAAGGCCGCCACGCCACCACGCTAGATGCGCCCTTGTGCCTTGCGAAGAGATGCCCCCCGCCACCCTCCCTGGAGCCTGACCGGGCTTTGCCGGTGGCCTCCTCAGGCGGCGGCGAGGTTGTTGTTGCCATAGCCTCGCCTTGCCTCTCACCGGAGCTCTCACTCTCTCTCGCGCGAACGTAGAAGAAAGGAGGAAGAAGAGCGAGGCGCACACAGCAGATATATCCGGCGCACGAACACCGCCCGGCTGCACGAACATCCATTTTTTCACTCAAGCCACAAACTCAAGCACTTGCTACAACATGCAGGGAACGGGGCTTATACACACGCGCGCATCAACTCCGACGTCCGCTCCCGCCGCAGCCCCGCTGCCCACTTGCCCACGCCCCCGCGCTCCACGGCCTCCCGCGCCCGCCGCGCACGTATGCCTAACGGGACGCGACCGGGTCCAGCGCCCTATGCGGTCACACCCCGGCGCATTCGTCTAACTAACACACACACGCACACACTCCCGCCACGGACCCGATGCAGCTCCGACGCGTCCGGTGCGCGCACGCACACGCACCCGACGTGGTCGCCACCGTGACAAGCATGGCTTGCTGGTAACATTCACGCCCCAAGCCATGACCTTGCACATGTCAGGCTCGTCGTCGACGTCGTGCCGTGGCCTCTCCTACGGCCTCCTCGATGCTTGACGCTGCCTCCATGTTATTCCTCGACGATCGCACGCCGAGCTTCTTCTCCACCGGCCATGTCGAGGTCCTCGGTGACCACGCCCTGCACGCCCCGGCTCGCGCACACGATCACACACGTACTGACGTGATCGACGCGGCTGCCCTGCGCTCCGCTAGACGTGTTCTCCTCCGGTGATCCGCACACCCTCAGCTCACGCACATGCCACGCCCTGACGCAAGCAACGTGGCCGCTCGAGCTGCCTCACCCGCCGCACGAACGGCTTCTCCTCCACGCCGCCGAGCAGCCAGCGACAAACGCCGGAAGGATCAAGGATGTAGCCGAACTCGAGCACGGACTCGAGCACAACGGCGACATACGCCTCCACCCAACGTCAACCGCGCGCTCGTACGCGCGCCCGCGGTCCCGATGCGCCCGACGCGTCCAGTGCGCACCCATAACACGCACCGGTCGCGCCCGGCTCGCCGCCGCGGCTTATTGTCCTGCACCGCTGCGGCCTCAACTGTAGCGCAACACCTCCATGCCGCCATGCCGCTGTGTGTCGTTGAAACCGCCACCACGCAGGTCCTCTGCGGCCTCCTCACCGTGCCGCCGCAGCCACCGCGGCCTCCTTGCCGCGCCGTGCACCTCCATAGACCGACACACGGCCCGAAGCATCGCGCAGCCGCCGGCGAACTCCGCCACCGCCGGCACGCCTGTGGCAAGGAGAACGACGCCCAAGATGAACCAGCTCATGATACCAAATGTTGTTGCCGTAGCCTGGCCTTGCCTCTCACCGGAGCTCTCACCCTCTCTCTGGCGGACATAGAAGAAAGGAGGAAGCAGAGGGAGGCGCACACAACAGATATATCCGGCGCACGAACGCCGCCCGGCTGCACGAACAGCCATTTTTTCACTCAAGCCACAAACTCAAGCACTTGCTACAACACGCAGAACGGGGCTTATACACGCGCGCGCACCAACGCCCCGTCCGCTCCCGCCGCATCCCCGCTGCCCACTTGCCCACGCCCCTGCGCTCCACGGCCTCCCGCGCCCGCCGTGCACGTACGCCTAACGGGACGCGACTGGGTCCAGCGCCCTACGCGGTCACACCCCGGCACATTCGTCTAACTAACACACACACGCACACACTCCCGCCACGGACCCGATGCAGCTTCGACGCGTCCGGTGCGCGCACGCACACGCACCCGATGTGGTCGCCACCGTGAGAAGCATGGCTTGCTACTAACAGAGGTGAGGGGGTGGAGGGAGGTGGGAAGGAGGCGGCGGCGGAGGGGTTCCCCCGTGCCGCCAGAGAGAGGCGACGCGGGGGTGGAGTTTAGTCGCAATGCCATTTTTATATTTATAAGTTCTTGGTAACGTGGGAACACAGCGCCTTGGCTTGGCTGGGTCTCTCTGACGGTCTCCCCCTCCCCCTGCTGCAGCAGCTGCACAGCAAATAACATAAGCGAGTAGAGTACAGGAAATGAAATCCAATGCGATGTGACCACACACAATGGAACACCAGCCCAACTTGGTATGGAGAAAGACGTTAGGAACACCAGCCCAACTTGGTATGGAGAAAGACGTTGGGAACACCAGCCCAACACAACGGCTTTGTCTTTCGTCCGGCCATTAGCGCAATCAAGGGCTCTCCTCGATGGACTGCACCTTTGCTGCACTCGCGCACACAAGGCTGGCAAGCAAAGAGGGGTAGCGTACGCCATGGACGTGACCTCGTTAACTACGCAAGGACCGCAGGCCAGTAGTACGTACGAGACAACGCCAAGATCAACTTAGAGCGGAACGGTGCTGTGTACGCTCAGAGTAATCACACAACAATTTTGTTCATGCGACTAACTTTATGTTCAACTCATGGCAGCATCTTTGTTCATCCAACGAGTGTAACCAACTTCTGTTGCAATGCGATGGCTATAGAACATATATGAGAGACCGATCTTGTGCTCGCTATGGGTGGCGTGGAGTGAAGCTCGGTGTCGCCACTGCGCGCTCTGGCTGTGCCGGCACATCAAGCGACCTTCCCGGAGTGATCGATTGAACGTTGTGGCATGCCACGTTTATGCGGGTCTGTCCGGAATCTGGTTTTCCTTTTTATGTTATTTGTTGCATTTTGATTTTATGTTTTAAATGTTAAGATAATATAAGATTGTATTCACGTATTTTTTTTATAAAATGATCATAAGTTCATAACATTTTAAAAATGTGTTTGTGTGTTTTTTGTAATTGTCTGTAGACTTTTTAAAAATATATGTGAATGGTTCTAAAAAATCATGAAAAACTAAAATGTTATACCATCTTTTGAAAAATATTCGTGTATTTAAAAATATATATGTTTTTAAAAAGGTTCATGTGTTATAGAAAGGCACTCATGCAATAAGGAAAAAGTGCTCAGTGGCTTGCAGCTCCACGCACAATCGAAACGACGTGGCGAATCCCCTCGTGCCGTCATTTTCTTCGTACTTTTTCTATTTAGTATGTGCTAGTGGGCCGGCCTGATTAGTAGAGACGCTTCAGCGAGAGGACCTTCGGCCTCGCTGAATGCGAGATATAGCGCTCGCGCGAACGCAGCAGAATACACACAAAATGGAAAACCCAGCTTAGTTGGCCCACTTGACGAGCAGAAGAAAAATATCTCTTCTAGTGCGCCGTCCATTAGGACGCTGAGGGCAATACATAGCATTTACAGAGGAAACATCGGTTGTTGATATCACTGCTTGATGCGGTGAGTGAAGCTCGGTGCCGCCTGCGCGCGCTCTGGCTGTGCCTGCACATCAAGTGACCATCCCTGAGTGGTCGAGTGAGCGTTGTTGCATGCCACGTTTATGCAGGTTTGGCCGGATTTTTTTATTTTTATGTTATTTGTTGCATTTTAACTTTATTTTTTTAATGTTAAGATCATTTAAGATTATATTCAGGTATTTTTATAAAATGATCATAACATTTCAAAAATGTGTTTGTTTGTTTTTTCTAATTGTCAGTAGACTTTTTAAAAATATTTCTGAATGTTTATAAAAAATCATGAAAAACTAAAATGTTTTACCATCTTTTGAAAATATTAGTGTATTTAAAAATATGTTTTTAAAAAAAGTTTCTTGTGTTATAGAAAGGCACTCATGCAATCAGGAAAAAGTGCTCATAAATTTTGAAAAGATTTTAATAGAAATTTGAAAAAGTGTTGACAACTTTAAATGTTCATGTGATTTTTAAAAACTATTTACGCACTTAAGAATATGTAATTTTAGGAAGTGCTCCATGTAATTTGACAAATATTCATACTTTTAATAATATATTCATGTATTTTAGAAAGTGTTTGCGCGTTTAAGATATAGTGTCCCTGTAATTTAGAAATTTCTCCCTGCTTTAAAAGTTTCATGTATTTGAAAAGATGTTAAATGTACTAGTTAATATTAAATTGAAAAAATCCAGAACACCAGGGACACAAATAAAAAATGGAGAAAGAAAAATGGGTAAGACGAAAAAGCCTAAACTCAGAGAAAACAATAATATAAACTAGAATTTCAGAAGAAGAAATGAAAAGGAGAAATCAAGATATCAGAAAAAACCTAAAAAGGAAAATTTGAACCAATCATAAAGAACCGGACGTGGCAACCAGCACGAGCGTCCCGTCCTTCCGTTGTGCGCTGCTGTATAGCGGTTTTTTTTAAACCACATATTCATCATTACATAAAGTTTAAAAATACAACATATGTGGACCACACTGAACAATACCAGTGAGGACAGCCATCTTGGCACATAAACAAAAAACGTCTCACATAAAAAAAATTACATATAGGCTTTTAAGGGAGTCGATTGCTGAACCAAATCGTCGCCGTCCACCAACCACCAGCAACACCATTGACATCGCCATCGGAGGAGGAGACATGCACCGCAAACCGAAAAACTGTCAGAGCACTATCGCATCACTGCTTTGTGAGCCTAAGAAAGCACTACCGTAGATGACAGAGCATTTATCACTGTGGCGCGTCGACCGGGGTTCAACCCCGTGCTCCTTGGGCCTTAGATCTGCCGTCTCCGGTCGACGTAGTCGACGAAGAACACCGGATCTGCCTACCTCCAGTCTGGAACCCAATGCGAAAACAACAATCACACTGAAGAAACCATCGTCGCCATATGAAGCAACATCCGATGGCAAACTCCTGCATAAGACGCTTTCCACACACTCCTCAGAGCCTTTCGAAGAAGAAGCCCTGCGATGGGACCGAAGTGAGGAACACATTATTGTCCACGGCTGCATCGTCGCCATCAAGACTAAAAACGGAATGTTCTTCCTAGTCATTTCAGGCAACAAATTTATTGTTTGATAGACTAGATATATGAGGACAAACAAAACAATGGCATGTATAGTGATGGGTGATGATTATATTTTAAACGACAGGGCAAGTGATGGCAAATATTCACAGGTTCTTGGTAATGTGGGAACCCGGCGCCTTTGCTTGGCTAGGTCTCTCTCAACGGCAAAATTTCGTGTTTTGACCCTTTTCCCTAACAATTTTACGATCTGACCCTGGTTTGAAAATATTTCGGGATTTGACCCTTTTTCTTACCGCCAGGGGAGCTGGCGGTAGGGTTATACAGCCTACCGCCAGGGGACCTGGCGGTAGGGTACTTATCCACGTCAGCACGCGGAAATGGCCGCCGTCCCCCTCCGTCGCACTAGCCTGTCTAACCCTACCGCCAGAGCCCCTCGCGGTAGGGTCCGGACAGTTATTTTGCCCGAAACCCCCGCGCCCCTGCCCATCTCCCCACCCCTCCCCCTCCCCCGTCGGCAGTTCCTCATTTTCTCCCCCAAGTCGCCCCTCTCTCCCTCTCTCATCTCCTCCACTCCCCCTCGGATCTTCATCGTTTCTTCACCGTTTTTGCGGATCGAGATGGCCCCGAAGAGAGAAACGTAAGCTCCTCCAATCCCTCCAATTAGTTTTTGCAAACTTGCTTCCGATTTGACGCATTATTTGCTTCAAATCCCTCATATTTTTTAACTTAGATTGGATTTTTTTTGTACCTAAGATTGTTTTAGCTTGATTGTAGTTGTAGTTCTTAGTTCTTTAGTAAGTAGTGGTATTGAATATGAACTCTAATCAATATTCATATGTTAGTGTGAAGATGAACCCTAGTTCATACATTTTTTTGTTAAAAAAATTATGATGTAATGCATGTGGGAGGACTTGATAGTAGTTTTATGATGCATGTTGATATGATGATATGAAGATGTTGGAGGATTTTTTTTTATGATATGATGCATGTTGATATGATGCATATTGGAGTAAACAAAATATATATGATGCAAGTAGTGGATTTGGTTCGAGTAAATATGATATGGTATGATTTTGCATTTGACACATCTTGATATATGTATTTTATTTATTTGATCCATATGTGTAGGTCTGGAACAATGGCGCAACCATTGCCCATTCATCTCCAACATGACCTGTCCGGCTTGCCACTTCCGTACGTGTACGAGTCCTTCCCCGAGCTTCTGGTGCCGGTGACCGCTTTTTCAGACGAGTTCCTACAGGAGACGAGGGCAGTGCGGTGGCACGAGAGGGCAGAACGGATCGCCGACAATGTGAAGTGTTGGTCGCAGAGTGTGAAGGAGTGGAAGAGAGTGAAGGCAGAGATGGAGGGAGATCCAACTATCTGCCGTGAACGCCGGGAAGGGACCATTGAAGTTGCCAAGCAGCACTCCAACTGGGAGCTGCGCAATTTGGGCCGAAGGATCTAGTTCGAGAGCACTGCGGAGGAGAGAGCCAGGATGCCGCCCCCAAGTGCATCGACGTTCGATACCATCAGTTGGGGAAGGGCGGAGGCGAAAACTCCAGCGGGCAAGGCAAGGTGGGAGTGCTTGAACGGTCGGATGCCGACCAGCGTTCCGCCTCCACCTGAACCGGTGGATCCGCTGCCGTATCTGTCTCCACGGCCAGACCTAACATACGAGGGGGGGAGGTTTATCCAACCTATAAACATGTCTATTGGATATGCATCTATGTTTTAGTACGGGTTGTCAATCTTTGGGACAAGTTTGCTATTTGCTATTTCGTACTTATGAATCTATGTGTAAACTCTTTGATATTTGCTATGTGGGACCTTTATTAATATGTGAGCTCGTATTTTGCTATTCGTGAAACTATGTGAAACTTGTGACAAAACAAACAATCAATAAAATTTGTAAAAACCTAAACCCACGGGACCCACCGCCAGGGGACGTGGCGGTAGGGTCAGACAGCCTACCGCCAGCCCCCATGGCGGTAGGGTGAACCCTACTGCCAGGGCCATTGCACATTTCGTTACAGAAGGTTTGTACGGCAAAACCCTGCCACACCCTACCGCCAGGGACTCTGGCGGTAGGGTTAGACATCCTACCGCCAGGGCCCCTGGCGGTAAGGTACTTATCCACGTCAGCACAGCCAAACGGCCGCCGTCCCCCTTCGTCACACCCTACCGCCAGGGGCTCTGGCGGTAGCCTGTCTAACCCTACCGCCAGAGGGCCTGGCGGCAGCAAAAGGGTCAAATCCCGAAAATAATTCAAACCAGGGTCAGATCCTGATTTTGTTAGGGAAAATGGTCAAAACACGAAATTTCGCCTCTCTCACCCTCCCTCTGCTGCTGCAGCAGCAGCAAACAACATAAGCGAGTAGAGTAGAGATGAAATCCACAAGGGAATCCCAACTTGGTATGGGGAAAGGCGTTGGAACACCAGCCCAACATAGTGGCTTTCGTCTTTGGTCCGGCCATCCGCACAATCCCGGGCTCTCGTGGACGAACTGCACCTTTGCTGCACTCGCGCAGACAAGGCTGGCAAGCAAAGGATGGCTAGCGTACGCCATGCACGTGACCTCAGTAACTACGCAAGGATCACGGGCCAGTAGTACTACGCGACAGGCGACACCACCGAGACCAACTTTTCACTTCACAGTCAAACAGGTAAAATCGGCAGAGCGGAATGAGGCTGTGTGCGCTCAGAGTAATCACACGATAATTTTTTGCTCATGGGACTAACTTTATGTTTAACTCATGGCATCGTCTTTCTTCATCCGAAATTTTTTGTTCTTAATACAAATTTTGTGTCACTCCGGTTCTTGAATCAATAAGTTTTCATGTGCAATTTAGTGAATCTGTAATAGTCTACTTGCCTTTATTTTCCTAGAAAGAGATATGTTTTTTGTTTCTTGGTTTGGTCAGGAACCATTCGAAAATAATTTTGTGATATGAGAATTTGTCTTCATTATCTGATTTGTATTTTGGCAAACGAGTGTAACCAACTTCTGTTGAGCAATGCGATGGCTATAGAACATATCATGAGAAACTGATCTTGTGCGGGCTATGGGTGGCATGTCGTACTTCCTCCGTCCGAAAATACTTGTCGTACAAATGGATAAAATTGGATATATCTAGAATTAAAATATGTCTAGATACATCCATTTCCCCGACAAGTATTTTCGGACGAAGGGAGTACATCGAATATAAAATAAAACTACCATCGAAGCTGATGGTTAACTAGCTTGATCGATTAGCTAATTTTAAGTGGCACACTAAGACAAGACTTAAAGTATACTCCCGCGTCTATTCTGTTTGAGTATTTTCATAAGAGGCCGGGGGCATCAACTCGTCATTAGATTTTCAAGGAGCCTACTAAATCCTGGTGTATGGGACAGCATATAAAGCTTCCGTTATACAGATTTACTGCCAATAAAAAATGCACCATCTAAACATATCACGATGTGAAACAGGATTCCCAGCCCCAATTAACTTTTTCGTACTACCGGGGCTATGACTAGGTACTCCTTGGTATGTATCAATTGCGTGGGCTAGTATCCAGTACGCAGTACTACCTGCTACATACTAGGCTGCAAGGGCTTCAACTGGAGCCTTTCCCATCTTTGACTCGTCTCCGCCTCTGCCATTTCGCACGCACAAAGCGTTACGTTGATGACCACGTGCTTAACTCTTAACTCTTGATCGACAAGTCTTATCTTGCTGCGATTTGCTAACTACCCCTTCTGTCCCAGCATAACTGTGAAAACTGATCTTATATTTTAAAACGGAGGGAGTAGTTTACGTGGACGGTCTAAATGTTGCGATAGAGTCCCACTCGTCGTCTCAAGATTCCATGCATGCAGATGCAGTGGATGCCCTCGGTTTGTGCGCCATGCGGTCAGTGAACCCCCCTGCCCTGCCCCTCATCAAGATGCCATGCATGCAGCGGAACCCAACCAAGTGCTGGCCTCTGTGCTGCCTGATGCATCTTAGTCGACCGAGCCGATTCCCTTTCCGGTTTCGGCAAGGATTCGCCTGCCTCCCGCATCGGTGGAGGCGCTGCCATCCCGTTTTGAGCGGCAGCGGCCTTTAGGCGCAGCACGCCTCTGCATATTGCTCGGCTCGTCCCGCCTCTCTGGTCCAGCTGCAGCGAGTGGGATCTCCTGTTCCCGGATGGTCCACCGCGTCACAACTGAGCGGCAGCCTGCGCCGTGCTATGCTCCGTCCCTCAACGGTGCCTTAATTTTACATCACGAGTGCTGCAACTCGTTAAACTAACCAGTGTCTATGTCCGGCATTCCTGTGTGCATTGTCGTGTGTGGAGCAGTTTCGTTGGGAAAATCATTCAAGGGTGATGCAATTACGACTAGCCATCATCAAAACAAAAAGAATGAATTGCCTGCTAATTAGGCGTAGGCTTTTGTCCTAATCTTGATAGTTCTCTAGGCAAATTTGGTGTTGAAATCTTGTTCAACATCTAGGGCTAATCCTTGCTTTGGTTCCTATTTATCTTTCCACATTCAACCCTGAATCTGTGAGATCTATCTAGCTCCCATTAGTCGGGTTGTGCTTGTAGAAACACTACAAACTTTACACGTCTACCTATCTGTCTAACTTGAACAAGAAAAACAATGGAAAAGCTAGCCATCAGGTAGCATACCATTGTTCCTTACATGAATTTCAATCGGCACCTACAATCCTATCATATACTCCCTCCGTTCCTAAATGCAAGTCTTTTTTAGAGATTGCACTATAAACTACATACGGATGTACATAGACATATTTTAGAGTGTGAATTCGCTCATTTTGCTCCGTATGTAGTCCATAACGGAATCTCTTCAAAGACTTATATTTAGGAACGGAGGGAGTACACAATAATTAAAGTGGCTAAGATAGCTTGCCCGCCATGCATTTCAAGTGTTGGGCATGAGCTCTTGTGTGACTGACATGTGTACCTTTTTCTCAATCTGCTTCACTTCTGGTTTAGTGATGGTTTTTGTCTATATTTCCTGTTCTAGGACGGTTTTGCTGATTTTCTGTTATTTACTTTCCCGTATCCCGTGGTCAGTAAGACTCCGGGTAAATATATGACGCCGACCGCTCCATCGCTCTACACATATATAGAAAGGCTCTTTCTTTCGGCCTCCTCATCGAGGGCACTCCAATTATGTCTCCGCGGATATAGCTATAGTAGAAATCACCGCCGCAAAAGATGCGTCCGGTAGTCAGTCACCAACTGTGGCGCCTCCAGATTCCTAACATCCCTGATGACCCTCCCGCCCACACAGTGGCGCGCCTGAGTGAGCGCGCAGGCTTAGGGTCATGGACGCATCATTTCATGCCGAAAATATGTCAGGAGCTTGCGGTGCTGTAGCCAGGGATGAACATGGTAACTTCCTTACGGCGGCCTCCTGGACATTACTGCATGTTTCGTCGGCAGAATCCGCAGAAATCAGGGCCATTCGAAGTGGAATTACTCTAGCGTCTAATATCGGTTGTAACAAGGTCATAACAGAATATGATTGCATGAACTCTAGCGTCTAACATCCGAAGGAAAAAAAACGTATGGAGTATGTCGATACAGACTAAGAAAATCATATTCAAATATTATAATTCTCAGTCCATTTATAATTAACATTCTTGAAATATTTTATGAATATATTTATCTTTTATCCTTTTCTTTCATGCTCTTCCATAAAATAATGTTGAAGCATTACAATCTTCCTTACTCTTACTTATCTAATTTAGCAACAAAAATTAAGACATTTTGAAAGAATTCTATAAAAATAATCTTTTGAAAAATTGTAATATAATATTTCTCTCTAATAATTTTTGAATGTCAAGAAGCCAATACAAATGTGTTCAACTGTTTCCAGGAAACATGATGACACATACTTGGCTTTCATAAGATTTAAAGGTTAGCTAGAGGCATCCATATATTTTAGGTACTGTATTCTTAGTCATACTTTAGCATTTATATTTTTTTCCCTTTTCAATAGTATTTTGCTAAAGTAAGTTATTAGAGATGGATTTGGTTATGTATTGTTTACCATTTCCAATCCAAGTTACATGTCATTTCTGAATATTACCCGACAAATAATTTTCTATGTTTGATCATATATAAGGAAATAAGTACTTGCGCCTAAAACATCAAAAGGATGTCGCTATATTTATTTTGAAATATACTTCTGCAAGATATAGCTATATTATGTGAAAAAACATGTTGGTTGAGAAAATGATGATCAACATTTGATCATGAAGAATATGCCATGTCATATAGTAATTCGATGTGATTTTTCTTTGTGAGGGTACAAATTTTATTGTATTGATGTTGTCATGTATAATGTAGCTCAAAATTAGAAGGTGATGCGATGAAATGACCAGCAACTTAGGTTGTTAGTATTTCCATGCCAACAAAACTACAACGTATAAGAGGGAATTTTAAAATAAAATGAAATAATTGTGAGTGCTCCAGATGGAGACCCCTGCTATTTCTCATTTTCCATTATACTTGATTTTTTATGGCAAAAGCTAGGATGTATGCAATCAACTTAGACAAAAGGGAGGAGACATGTGACACAGAGAACATTGCATTCTAAGTTGCGTGACATAACTATTTTTCTGAAATCACATGAAATTTTAGTCATATATCTCTTCTTGCAAAATGATAGCTTGAAAATCCATTATATTTATACTTGATGATGAATATTTATCGCCAATAGGTGGTTCCTCTTTTGGGCATACTTAGGAAAACAACAACCATGTCTTTATTTCATAAATTATGATCCCTGGAAGAAGTACCATCAAATGTGTGTATTCTGTATATGCATTTACATCTATTAATATTTATCAACATGCAAAATCATAGAAAAAGTACATGAATATAATTATGAGAGAAGTGAAAGCCAATATCCGAATGCGTAAAGATATATTTTGGAAATGCATTGTTTTCAACTTAAATTGACCACATTATCCAATTCAATATCATACTATTGGCAACCTTTTCTTTTTGATATTTTTAAAATTAAACTCTAAATGTGGAAAATTATGCTACACATCTCTATGTAATTAACAACCATTTTATGCTGCGTCTCATTAAATAAAACAATTAATTGCTTTGCACATGCGAGGATCTATCTCCACAGACCTATGCAATGTCACACACTAACTAACTCCTACCTTGGGATCTAAACTTTGATTATTTATGTACAAATAAATCATCACAGCCAAATGAATACAACCAATATTATTATCTACAAAATACTCTATTTATTTCTAAACACTCGACATGCTAAAGATGATGCCCTCACATTTGGTTCAACAATCTAAAGATGATGCCCTCGCATTTGCGAGGGCGACTATGCTAGTAATAAAAACAGGAATTTCAGAAGAAAAAAGAAAAGGAGAAGTCAAGAAATCAGAAAAAACAAAAGAGAAGAACAATGAAAAATTGAACCAATCATAAAGAATCAGCCATTCGATGACCGACTGATGGCAGATTAAAAACGGAATGTTCTTCCTCGTCATTTATGGCAACAAATTTATAGTTTTTTTAGGGTAACAAATTTATAGTTTGTTAGACTAGATATATGAGGCACAAATAAAACAATGACATGTATGGTGATGGTTGATGATTATATTTAAACAACAGGGCGCAATTATATTTATAGGTTCTTGGTAACGTGGGAACCCGGGCCTTGCCTTGGCTGGGTCTCTCTCCCCCTCCCCCTGCTGCAACAGCTGCACAGCAAATAACATAAGCGAGTAGAGTACAGAAAATGAAATCCAATGCGATGTGACCACACACAATGGAACACCAGCCCAACTTGGTATGGAGAAAGACGTTGGGAACACCAGCCCAACACAATGGCTTTGTCTTTCGTCCGGCCATTAGCGCAATCCCGGGGTCTCGTGGACGGGCTGCACCTTTGCTGCACTCGCGCACACAAGGCTGGCAAGCAAAGGAGGGGTAGCAGCGTACGCCTTAGGACGAGACCTCCTTAACTAGGCAAGGACCACGGGCACCCCCAAAATCAACTTTTCATTTCACAGTCCAACAGGTAGAACCGGCAGAGCCGAACGATGTCACACAGTAATTTTGTTCATGTGACCTCCTAACTTTATGTTTAACTCCTGGCAGCAACTTTCCAATTTCTTATGACTTTTGTAATTATATGTTTTTCCAAGAAAAATATATGTTTAATTATATGACTTTTGTAATTATGACTTTTGTACTTTGGCAAACGAGTGTAACCAACTTCTGTTTAGCAATGCGATGGCTATACAACATATTATGAGAGACCGACCTTGTGCTGGCTATATATGGGTGGCGTGTTCTACATCGAATATAAAACTACCACCGAAGTTTTTTTTTTGAGTTGGAACTACCACCGAAGCTGATGGTTAACCAGCTTGATCGATTAACCAATTTTAAGTGGCACACTTACACACAAAATAGCAGGTCAAGAGGACAAGACTTGGAGTACACCTTCTTTCATATATAGGGCATCAAATATAAAGGACGCCGTGTGAGACACCTCCGCAACAGACTGCCCTCGATCAGGACCTCCTCGCCACGTGCTTAACTCTTAATTCTTGATTAATTCGCCAAAAAAAGCTGTTAATTCCTCTTTGACAAGTCGATCTTGCTGCCATTTGCTAGTACTGGTAGCAGCTAACAAGGACTGCCCAATTGTTGCAGTCGCATTGGGTGAACAGAGTCCCGCGCATCGTGGCCTCCCCTGCCTGCATGGAAACATGCACCCACGGGCTGGTGCGCATCTCCTCCGTCTGCCTGGGCGTGGGCATGCATGCTGGGGCTGGGCGTGGTCCCTCTGCCCACCCGCCACGTCTCAAGATTCCATGCATGCGTGCAGTGGATACCGTGGTAGCTGATGCATCTTGGTCGCCTGCGTCCTGCCTGCGGCGTGACTGAGCCGATTCCGGTTTCGGCAAGGATTCGCCTGCCTCTCGCGTTGGTGGCGGCGCAGCCCTCCCGTTTTGAGCGGCAGCGGGCCTTTCGGCGCAGCACGCCTCTGCATCTTGGCCGCCTCGCCCCCCAGTTTTTGTTCAGCTGCACCTGCAGCGAGTGGGATCTCCTGTTCCCTCCAAGCTACAGCGCGCGTAGCAACCTGCGCCGTGCTCCTCCTCTCAACGCTGCATCACGAGTACGAGTACTACTGGAGCTCGCCAAACTAACCCGAGTGACATTCCTACGTGCATTCCATGCAAACGAAGCAAGGCAGGTGCGATTACGGCTGGCCATCAAAAAGAAGAAGAAAAGAATGGATAAACTTGTGGAACAGTAGTACAGTACAGCCGCAATCCAAATGGGGCTCCTGGCTATATATCTGCGATGGTACTCGAGTAGCGCGGGCTCCATGCTAACCCGCCGAGAGCGAGGATTTTCTTTGTCACGATACGGTCCTAGGATTTCCCGTTGATAAGATTTACACAAGTAATTCCCTGACATAACAGTACCCGTCTTATTCAGATTGATTGCCAGGCAAAGAAAAGATTATTGAGGCGCAGCAAGCAAGCCAGCAAGTCGATGAGATGCGAGGCATATCTTTACCACGCACCATCAGGTCAAAGTTGAGCCATATTCTGAAAGCTGATAAGGAGACTATTCAACTGTGGAGTTGCGGTCGAGCAGACCATGGTACCTTGCCGCATTATAACATGTGCGACGTACCATCGGCTCGTTCGACTGAGGCCCGCGTCCACGCCGCGCCACTTCAATGCGCCATGTGTTAATATGTACTCCCTCTGTATCAAATATAAGACACCCTAAAAAACAAAATTTAAGATGTTTTTTTGACACTATGACAGTGTCAAAAAAGTATATTCGCAAAAATAAGTGTCAACAAACGTCTTATGTTTTGATACGAAAGGAGTATGTGCAAATCGTTTTTTTAAATATTATGGAAGCAAAAGGGAAACACACAAAGGAAATGTAAGGTGTTACATGGGCAGCCTCCTCTGTATATGTACGCTTGATTGAGATCAATGTAAGGTGTGAGAATACAGTAATCTTCATGGTAATCAAAGCCTTCTCACTCATGTCTACCTCTCCTTCACTCGGCGCCGCCGCGGCGGTCGCCGCTGTGGTCTCCGGCGGCTCCTCTTCGTCTCTGCTCTTCGAAACCCACCCTCAGAGTCCCATGCCTCATGCTCCCATTAGCCCCTCCCAGCATGACCTTCCCGCTGACGCCTCTGCCCTCCCCTCTCCCGGTTACTCTCTGGCGGCAAAGCTTCCCTTCCCAAATCCCTCGGCGACTTCCCCATCACCCAATTCATCCCGTACAAGCTTGATCCCACCGCAAACAACTACTCTCGCTGGCGTCGCTCCATGACCTTCTTCCTCAACGCCTTTCATGCCTGCCGATGCCTGGCGGGGTGCAGACGTCGACATCATCCTCTAGATGCACGCCACTGTCTGCGACGATCTTGTCGATGTCATCATGGAGAACAACAAGTCCGCCTTCGCCGCCTGGCACGCCATCTGGCTTTTCTTCCTCGACAATCAATCGGCGCAACTCTTGCACCTGAGCAAGGAGTTCCGCGCCACTGTACACGGTGAGATGACTATCCGGCCTACTGTGGCCGCCTCAAGCATCTTGCTGACGCCCTCGCGGACCTGGGCGAGCCCATCTCAGATCGAGCACTCACTGAATAGATGGTGGACGGGCTGGGAGAGAAATTGGAGGTACAGGCCAAGATCTTCCAATCCCTTGATCCCTTCACCAAGTTCGTGCAGGCTCGCGCGCTTCTCCAGCTTGCCGAGGTGTCCATCGACAAGAAGGCACGCGCTGACAGCAGGTGCTCACGATCCAGAACGACTACGGCGCTGGTCGCGGCGGCGACCGTAGTGACCGCGGACCCCTCTCTGGGGACCAGACTGGTGGGTGCAGCGGCGTGGAGTCTGGTGGCCCCACTACCGGAATAGGGGCCAGTGCCGACGGCCCCCGTCGGCCTACTCCGAGAAATGCCGACAGCCGGTTCCAGGCCGTCGGCGTACAGAGGTCGTCGGGCTTACCGAGCTATGCCGACGGCCCCCGTCGGCACAGATTAGCCGTCGGCTTATCCCAGCCTACGCCTACAGCGGCCGTCGGCATACATGAGCCGTCGGCATAGTTGCGGGCCCGGTGGCCCGGCTCGTGACGAGCGGCTAACGGCGTCCGATCTATAACGACAGCCTCGACGGGCGGCCGTCGGCATAGAGGCGCGTGCCATGTCATCGATCCGAGGCGCACCGACCATCATCTATGCCGACGGCCACCGTCGGCATAGATGCCACGTCATCGATCCGCGGCGCGCCGTTCATCTGCCCCTGGCCTTAGCTATGCTGACGGCTTTGCCGTCGGCATATATATATATATATATTCTTTTCATATAGATTTTTTTGTTCTTTTACGTATTATTTTTAATTAACTTACATGTAGCATGTGTTAATATAATCATAAATACCTTACTTTTCGATTATATATGGAGGCCAACATGTGGAGGGGGAAACAGCCGCATCGGGGCTATACGGAGGGGACGTTCCTCCCAAGTGTTTATATGGGATGACCTACCACAACCGGGTGGTGTGGTGGCATGTCTGAAGAGGCGGCACGCGTCTCCGGGGTGTGGCCCCCCTCACGGATGGCGCCGCCGCCGGCACCTGGAGGGGGAAACGGACGCGTCGGGTCCACACGGAGGGGATGTTGCTGTGGGTTTGGCCCGGATGTTGCTCCTAGATGTCCCTATGGGTTGACCTAACACAACCGGGTGGAGAGGTCCACTGGTCAAAGCCCGTCCGTGGGAAGTCAAAGGGCTAGATTTCGTGGTCAACCGCTCCAGGGTTAGGCGCGGGGGCCCGGGGGTAGCAATGCCACCAGAGCGTCGCACCGGGCCCTCATACATGCGCGCGCGCGGGGGGGGGGGGGGGGGGGGGGGTTGGCATGTCCGAAGAGGCGGCACGTGTCTCCGGGGTGTGGCCCCCCTCATGGACGGCGCCGTGATGTCTACTACACAACCTTCTTCTTGTAGATGTTATTGGGCCTCCAAATGCAGAGGTTTGTAGGACAGTAGCAAATTTCCCTGAAGTGGATGATCTAAGGTTTATCAACCCGTGGGAGGCGTAGGATGAAGATAGTCTCTCTCAAACAACCCTGCAACCAAATAACAAAGAGTCTCTTGTCTCCCCAACACACACAATACAATGGTGAATTGTATAGGTGCACTAGTTCGGCGAAGAGATGGTGATACAAGTGCAATATGGATGGTAGATATAAGTTTTTGTAATCTGAAAATATAAAAACAGCAAGGTAACTAATGATAAAAGTGAGCACAAACGGTATTGCAATGCTAGGAAACAAGGCCTAAGGTTCATACTTTCACTAGCGCAAGTTCTCTCGACAATAATAACATAACTGGATCATATAACTATCCTTCAACATGCAACAAAGAGTCACTCCAAAGTCACTAATAGCGGAGAACAAACGAAGAGATTATCGGGGCTTCATCAGACCCATGCCTCTTACAACAAATACACCCCGCTTTGCCCAGTGCACCAAGTGAGAGAGGGAGAGGAGCCTCGCTACACGCAACGCTGCACAGGTTTCACCAGGGTGCGCCTTGTGGCGAAGGGGGGGAGGCAGCCCAATGGTGGTTGCCCTAGGCTTCCTCGCATGGCGATTGCGGCGGGCATCGCGGGAGAGAAGTTTTTCATTGTTAATACCATGGGACTAGTATTTTTTAAATGAAACTCATGTTAAAGTGGCAAGAGAATTTTTTTTTGAGTTGGCCTTTTTTTGTGTGAAAAGGATGAGATCTATTGTAAAAGATCATCGAAAGTATAAATCATCTTAAATATACTAAAAATTACATCGAGATTTCAAGACCATCGAATAACCACTGTTACTGTCAGAAAGAGCCGCCGACGCGTTGATGTCGTCGCTCCCCTACCAGAGCCGACCTGACCTTGTCGATGACAATGAGTCTTCTGTTGGAAATATGCCCTAGAGGCAATAATAAATGGTTATTATTATATTTCTTTGTTCATGATAATTGTCTATTATTCATGCTATAATTGTATTGTCCGGAAATCGTAATACATGTGTGAATACATAGACCACAACGTGTCCCTAGTAAGCCTCTAGTTGACTAGCTCGTTGATCAACAGATAGTCATGGTTTCCTGACTATGGACATTGGATGTCATTGATAACGGGATCACATCATTAGGAGAATGATGTGATGGACAAGACCCAATCCTAAGCATAGCATAAAAGATCGTGTAGTTTCGTTTGCTAGAGCTTTTCCAATGTCAAGTATCTTTTTCTTAGACCATGAGATCGTGCAACTCCCGGATACCATAGGAGTGCTTTGGGTGTGCCAAACGTCACAACGTAACTGGGTGACTATAAAGGTGCACTATGGGTATCTCCGAAAGTGTCTGTTGGGTTGGCACGGATCGAAACTGGGATTTGTCACTCCGTGTGACGGAGAGGTATCTCTGGGCCCACTCGGTAATGCATCATCATAATGAGCTCAATGTGACTAAGGCGTTAGTCACGGGATCATGCATTGCGGTACGAGTAAAGAGACTTGCCGGTAACGAGATTGAACAAGGTATTGGGATACCGACGATCGAATCTCGGGCAAGTAACATACCGTTTGACAAAGGGAATTGCATACGGATTGATTGAATCCTCGACACCGTGGTTCATCCGATGAGATCATCGTGGAGCATGTGGGAGCCAACATGGGTATCCAGATCCCGCTGTTGGTTATTGACCGGAGAGGCGTCTCGGTCATGTCTGCATGTCTCCCGAACCCGTAGGGTCTACACACTTAAGGTCCGGTGACGCTAGGGTTGTAGAGATATATGTATGCGGAAACCCGAAAGTTGTTCGGAGTCCGGGATGAGATCCCGGACGTCACGAGAGGTTCCGGAATGGTCCGGAGGTGAAGAATTATATATAGGAAGTCCAGTTTCGGCCACCGGGAAAGTTTCGGGGGTTATCGGTATTGTACCGGGACCACCGAAAGGGTCCCGGGGGTCCACCAGGTGGGGCCACCTGTCCCGGAGGGCCCCGTGGGCTGAAAGTGGAAGGGAACCAGCCCCTAGTGGGCTGGGGCGCCCCCCTTGGGCCTCCCCCCCATGCGCCTATGGTTGGGAACCCTAGGGGGGAGTCTCCCTTGCCTTGGGGGGCAAGGCACCCCTTCCCCCCCACTTGGCCGCCGCCCCCCCTCTTGGATCTGATCCCCAGGGCCGGCCCCCCCCCCAGGGGGCCTATATAAAGGGGGGGAGGGAGGGCAGCACACAACAGCCTTGGGCGCCTCCCTCCTCCCTGCTACACCTCTCTCTCTCTCGCAGAAGCTTGGCGAAGCCCTGCCGGAGACCCGCTACATCCACCACCACGCCGTCGTGCTGCTGGATCTCCATCAACCTCTCCTTCCCCCTTGCTGGATCAAGAAGGAGGAGACGTCGCTGCACCGTACGTGTGTTGAACGCGGAGGTGCCGTCCGTTCGGCACTCGGTCATCGGTGATTTGGATCACGGCGAGTACGACTCCGTCATCCACGTTCATTGGAACGCTTCCGCTCGCGATCTACAAGGGTACGTAGATCCACTCCTTTCCCCTCGTTGCTAGTAGATTCCATAGATGCATCTTGGTGAGCGTAGGAAAATTTTAAATTATGCTACGATTCCCATCAGTGGCATCATGAGCCAGGTCTATGCGTAGTTACTATGCACGAGTAGAACACAAAGCAGTTGTGGGCATTGAGTTTGCCAATTCTTCTTGCCGCTACTAGTCGTTTCTTGTTTTGGCGGCATTGTAGGATGAAGCGGCCCGGACCGACCTTACACGTACGCTTACGTGAGACAGGTTCCACCGACTGACATGCACTAGTTGCATAAGGTGGCTAGCGGGTGTCTGTCTCTCCTACTTTAGTCGGAACGGATTCGATGAAAAGGGTCCTTATGAAGGGTAAATAGAAATTGGCAAATCACGTTGTGGTCATACGTAGGTAAGAAAACGTTCTTGCTAGAAACCTACAAACCACGTAAAAACTTGCAACAACAATTAGAGGACGTCTAACTTGTTTTTGCAGCAAGTGATATATGTGATATGATATGGCCAGAAGATGTGATGAATGATATATTTGATGTATGAGATTGATCATATTCTTGTAATAGGAATCACGACTTGCATGTCGATGAGTATGACAACCGGCAGGAGCCATAGGAGTTGTCTTTATTATTTTGCATGACCTGCGTGTCATTAAATAAACGCCATGTAATTTACTTTACTTTGTTGCTAAACGCGTTAGCCATACAAGTAGAAGTAATCGTTGGCGTGACAACTTCATGAAGACACAATGATGGAGATCATGATGATGGAGATCATGGTGTCATGCCGGTGACGAAGATGATCATGGTGCCCCGAAGATGGAGATCAAAGGAGCATGATGATATTGGCCATATCATGTCACTATTTGATTGCATGTGATGTTTATCATGTTTTTTCATCTTATTTGCTTAGAACGACGGTAGCAAGTAGGATGATCCCTTATAATAATTTCAAGAAAGTGTTCACCCTAACTGTGCACCGTTGCGAAGGTTCGTTGTTTCGAAGCACCACGTGATGATCGGGTGTGATAGATCCTAACGTTCGAATACAATGGGTGTTGACGAGCCTAGCATGTACAGACATGGCCTCGGAACACACGCAATACACTTTGGTTGACTTGACGAGCCTAGCATGTACAGACATGGCCTCGGAACACGGAGGACCGAAAGGTCGAGCATGAGTCGTATAGAAGATACGATCAACATGGAGATGTTCACCGATCTTGACTAGTCCGTCTCACGTGATGATCGGACACGGCCTAGTTGAACTCGGATCATGTTTCACTTAGATGACTAGAGGGATGTCTATCTGAGTGGGAGTTCATTAAATAATTTGATTATATGAACTTAATTATCATGAACTTAGTCTAAAATCTTTACACTATGTATTGTAGATCAAATGGCCCACGTTGTCCTCAATTTCAACGCGTTCCTAGAGAAAACCAAGCTGAAAGATGATGGCAGCAACTATACGGACTGGGTCCGGAACCTGAGGATCATCCTCATAGCAGCCAAGAAAGATTATGTCTTAGAAGCACCGCTAGGTGAAGCACCAATCCCTGAGAACCAAGACGTTATGAACGCTTGGCAGCAGCGTGCTGATGATTACTCCCTCGTTCAGTGCGGCATGCTTTACAGCTTAGAACCGGGTCTCCAAAAGCGTTTTGAGAAACATGGAGCATATGAGATGTTCGAGGAGCTGAAACTGGTTTTTCAAGCTCATGCCCGGGTCGAGAGATATGATGTCTCCGACAAGTTCTTCAGCTGTAAAATGGAGGAGAACAGTTCTGTTAGTGAGCATATACTCAGAATGTCTGGGTTGCACAACCGCTTGTCTCAGCTGGGAGTTAATCTCCCGGATGACGCGGTCATTGACAGAATCCTCCAGTCACTTCCACCAAGCTACAAGAGCTTTGTGATGAACTACAATATGCAGGGGATGGAAAAGACCATTCCCGAGGTATATTCAATGCTAAAATCAGCTGAGGTAGAGATCAGAAAAGAACATCAAGTGTTGATGGTGAATAAAACCACTAAGTTCAGGAAGGGCAAGGGTAAGAAGAACTTCAAGAAGGACGGCAAGGGAGTTGCCGCGCCCGGTAAGCCAGTTATCGGGAAGAAGTCAAAGAATGGACCCAAGCCCGAGACTGAGTGCTTTTATTGCAAGGGAAGTGGTCACTGGAAGCGGAACTGCCCCAAATATTTAGCGGACAAGAAGAAGGCCGGCAACACCCAAGGTATATGTGATATACAAGTAATTGATGTGTACCTTACCAGTACTCGTAGTAGCTCTTGGGTATTTGATACCGGTGCGGTTGCTCATATTTGTAACTCAAAGCAGGAACTACGGAATAAACTGAGACTGGCGAAGGACGAGGTGACTATGCGTGTCGGGAATGGTTCCAAGGTTGATGTGATCGCCGTCGGCACGCTACCTCTGCATCTACCCACAGGATTAGTTTTAAACCTCAATAATTGTTATTTAGTGCCAGCTTTGAGCATGAACATTGTATCTGGATCTCGTTTAATTCGAGATGGCTACTCATTTAAATCTGAGAATAATGGTTGTTCTATTTATTTGAGAGATATGTTTTATGGTCATGCCCCGCTGGTCAATGGTTTATTTTTGATGAATCTCGAACGTGATGTTACACATGTTCATAGTGTGAATACCAAAAGATGTAAAGTTGATAACGATAGTCCCACATACTTGTGGCACTGCCGCCTTGGTCACATTGGTGTCAAGCGCATGAAGAAGCTCCATGTAGATGGACTTTTGGAGTCTCTTGATTACGAATCATTTGACACGTGCGAACCATGCCTCATGGGTAAGATGACCAAGACTCCGTTCTCCGGAACAATGGAGCGAGCAACCAACTTATTGGAAATCATACATACCGATGTGTGCGGTCCAATGAGTGTTGAGGCTCGCGGAGGATATCGTTATGTTCTCACTCTCACTGATGATTTAAGTAGATATGGGTATGTCTACCTAATGAAACACAAGTCTAAAACCTTTGAAAAGTTCAAGGAATTTCAGAGTGAAGTTGAGAATCAACGTGACAGAAAAATAAAATTCTTACGATCAGATCGTGGTGGAGAATATTTAAGTCACGAATTTGGTACACACTTAAGGAAATGTGGAATAGTTTCACAACTTACGCCGCCTGGAACACCTCAGAGAAATGGTGTGTCCGAACGTCGTAATCGCACTCTATTGGATATGGTGCGATCTATGATGTCTATTACCGATTTACCGCTCTCATTTTGGGGTTATGCTTTAGAGACTGCCGCATTCACTTTAAATAGGGCTCCGTCGAAATCCGTTGAGACGACACCGTATGAACTATGGTTTGGGAAGAAACCTAAGCTGTCGTTTCTAAAAGTTCGGGGATGCGATGCTTATGTCAAGAAACTTCAACCTGAAAAGCTCGAACCCAAATCGGAAAAATGCGTCTTCATAGGATACCCTAAGGAAACTATTGGGTATACCTTCTACCTCAGATCCGAAGGCAAGATATTCGTTGCCAAGAACGGGTCCTTTCTAGAGAAGGAGTTTCTCTCGAAAGAGTTGAGTGGGAGGAAAGTGGAACTTGATGAGGTGATAGTCACCCCCTCTGAACCGGAAAGTAGCGCAGCGCGGGAAAATGTTCCTGTGGTGCCTACACCGACTGGGGAGGAAGTTAATGATGATGATCATGAAACTTCAGATCAAGTTACTGAACTTCGTAGGTCCACAAGGACACGTTCCGCACCAGAGTGGTACGGCAACCCTGTCCTGGAAATCATGTTGTTAGACAACGGTGAACCTTCGAACTATGAAGAAGCGATGGCGGACCCGGATTCCGACAAATGGCTAGAAGCCATGAAATCCGAGATAGAATCCATGTATGAAAACAAAGTATGGACTTTGACTGACTTGCCCGATGAGCGGCGAGCCATAGAAAACAAATGGATCTTTAAGAAGAAGAAGACGGACGCGGATGGTAATGTGACCATCTACAAAGCTCGACTTGTCGCTAAGGGTTATCGACAAGTTCAAGGGGTTGACTACGATGAGACTTTCTCACCCGTAGCGAAGCTGAAGTCCGTCCGAATCATGTTAGCAATTGCCGCATACTATGATTATGAGATATGGCAGATGGACGTCAAAACGGCATTCCTTAACGGCTTCCTTAAGGAAGAGTTGTATATGATGCAGCCAGAAGGTTTTGTCGATCCTAAGAATGCTAACAAAGTATGCAAGCTCCAACGCTCAATCTATGGGCTGGTGCAAGCATCTCGGAGTTGGAACATTCGCTTTGATGAGATGATCAAAGCGTTTGGGTTCACACAGACGTATGGAGAAGCCTGTGTTTACAAGAAAGTGAGTGGGAGCTCTATAGCATTTCTCATATTATATGTGGATGACATACTGTTGATGGGAAATGATATAGAATTCTTGGAAAGTATAAAGGCCTATTTGAATAAGTGTTTTTCAATGAAGGACCTTGGAGAAGCTGCTTATATATTAGGCATCAAGATCTATAGAGATAGATCAAGACGCCTCATTGGTCTTTCACAGAGTACATACCTTGACAAGATATTGAAGAAGTTCAATATGGATCAGTCCAAGAAGGGGTTCTTGCCTGTATTGCAAGGTGTGCAATTGAGCACGGCTCAATGCCCGACCACGACAGAAGATATAGAAGAGATGAGTGTCATCCCCTATGCCTCGGCCATAGGGTCTATTATGTATGCCATGCTGTGTACCAGACCTGATGTAAACCTTGCCGTAAGTTTGGTAGGGAGGTACCAAAGTAATCCCGGCAAGGAACACTGGACAGCGGTCAAGAATATCCTGAAGTACCTGAAGAGGACTAAGGATAAGTTTCTCGTTTATGGAGGTGACGAAGAGCTCGTCGTAAAGGGTTACGTCGACGCTAGCTTCGACACTGATCTGGATGACTCTAAGTCTCAAACCGGATACGTGTATATTTTGAATGGAGGAGCAGTAAGCTGGTGCAGTTGCAAGCAAAGCGTCGTGGCGGGATCTACATGTGAAGCGGAGTACATGGCAGCCTCGGAGGCAGCACAGGAAGCAGTCTGGATGAAGGAGTTCATTACCGACCTAGGGGTGATTCCCAATGCGTCGGGCCCGATGACTCTCTTCTGTGACAACACTGGAGCTATTGCCCTTGCGAAGGAGCCCAGGTTTCACAGGAAGACCAGGCATATCAAGCGTCGCTTCAACTCCATTCGTGAAAGTGTTCAAAATGGAGATATAGATATTTGTAAAGTACACACGGACCTGAATGTAGCAGATCCGTTGACTAAACCTCTCCCTAGGGCAAAACATGATGAACACCAGAACGCAATGGGTGTTCGATTCATCACAATGTAACTAGATTATTGACTCTAGTGCAAGTGGGAGACTGTTGGAAATATGCCCTAGAGGCAATAATAAATGGTAATTATTATATTTCTTTGTTCATGGTAATTGTCTATTATTCATGCTATAATTGTATTGTCCGGAAATCGTAATACATGTGTGAATACATAGACCACAACGTGTCCCTAGTAAGCCTCTAGTTGACTAGCTCGTTGATCAACAGATAGTCATGGTTTCCTGACTATGGACATTGGATGTCATTGATAACGGGATCACATCATTAGGAGAATGATGTGATGGACAAGACCCAATCCTAAGCATAGCATAAAAGATCGTGTAGTTTCGTTTGCTAGAGCTTTTCCAATGTCAAGTATCTTTTCCTTAGACCATGAGATCGTGCAACTCCCGGATACCATAGGAGTGCTTTGGGTGTGCCAAACGTCACAACGTAACTGGGTGACTATAAAGGTGCACTACGGGTATCTCCGAAAGTGTCTGTTGGGTTGGCACGGATCGAGACTGGGATTTGTCACTCCGTGTGACGGAGAGGTATCTCTGGGCCCACTCGGTAATGCATCATCATAATGAGCTCAATGTGACTAAGGCGTTAGTCACGGGATCATGCATTGCGGTACGAGTAAAGAGACTTGCCGGTAACGAGATTGAACAAGGTATTGGGATACCGACGATCGAATATCGGGCAAGTAACATACTGTTTGACAAAGGGAATTGCATACGGATTGATTGAATCCTCGACACCGTGGTTCATCCGATGAGATCATCGTGGAGCATGTGGGAGCCAACATGGGTATCCAGATCCCGCTGTTGGTTATTGACCGGAGAGGCGTCTCGGTCATGTCTGCATGTCTCCCGAACCCGTAGGGTCTACACACTTAAGGTCCGGTGACGCTAGGGTTGTAGAGATATATGTATGCGGAAACCCGAAAGTTGTTCGGAGTCCGGGATGAGATCCCGGACGTCACGAGAGGTTCCGGAATGGTCCGGAGGTGAAGAATTATATATAGGAAGTCCAGTTTCGGCCACCGGGAAAGTTTCGGGGGTTATCGGTATTGTACCGGGACCACCGGAAGGGTCCCGGGGGTCCACCGGGTGGGGCCACCTGTCCCGGAGGGCCCCGTGGGCTGAAAGTGGAAGGGAACCAGCCCCTAGTGGGCTGGGGCGCCCCCCTTGGGCCTCCCCCCCATGCGCCTAGGGTTGGGAACCCTAGGGGGGAGTTCTCCCTTGCCTTGGGGGGCAAGGCACCCCTTCCCCCCCACTTGGCCGCCGCCCCCCTCTTGGATCTGATCCCCAGGGCCGGCGCCCCCCCAGGGGGCCTATATAAAGGGGGGGAGGGAGGGCAACACACAACAGCCTTGGGCGCCTCCCTCCTCCCTGCTACACCTCTCTCTCTCTCGCAGAAGCTTGGCGAAGCCCTGCCGGAGACCCGCTACATCCACCACCACGCCGTCGTGCTGCTAGATCTCCATGAACCTCTCCTTCCCCCTTGCTGGATCAAGAAGGAGGAGACGTCGCTGCACCGTACGTGTGTTGAACGCGGAGGTGCCGTCCGTTCGGCACTCGGTCATCGGTGATTTGGATCAAGGCGAGTACGACTCCGTCATCCACGTTCATTGGAACGCTTCCGCTCGCGATCTACAAGGGTACGTAGATCCACTCCTTTCCCCTCGTTGCTAGTAGATTCCATAGATGCATCTTGGTGAGCGTAGGAAAATTTTAAATTATGCTACGATTCCCATCATCTTCGTGCACATGCCCCTAAGGGCCAGCGCCCTGGAGCCATAGTCGTCGCGGTTGAACCCTTGCATAGATCTGAAGCATCGGACACCAACTCTCGGCACATGACAGGAAACTCTAACCTCAGCGCCCCAAGGAGACGGCAAGAATCTATGCCGGAGCTTCGTCGACTACGTCCAAAAGTACCAACTCCAGGAGGATTGAAACTCGGAAGACAAACTCAAAGAAGAAGCGTCGCCATCCTTCCGAGTGCCGCACCTACGAGGACTAAAAATCCTAACCTGAACTGCCAACCGAAGTGGAGGCACCAGGATTCTCCTCCCCGTCACCGGCCGCCGGAGCGTCATGGAAAGGGAAGGCGAAACCACGGGCTCGGCGGTGAAGTCTGGAGGGGAGAATTTGCGCCAACCATCTAGGGTGAATCCACAAGCTCGTGGATGAAGTCTGGGGAGAAAAGTTTGCCCTAACCACCTAGGGTTAAGGGAAAAAATGAGAGCAAGTCCCTGGAAAACAATAACCTCTTGTTTGAGTTGGTTCTCTCTTGCTTTACCCAATCAAACTTTTTATATATGGCCTCACAAGAGTATCATTCAAGATAATGCAGCATCCGAAGATTAAAAAAGAAAACATCCGTGTTTTGCTTCTCCCGAAGGAAGAGAAGACCGAAAAGAGTGTCGTTTGGATTTACAGCGAGCTTGCCCATTGTCCTTTGGATTTACTCGTTGGAGAATCACGAGCTGAACCGAGCTGCCGATTGCGGATCTTTTGCTTGCGCTGCAAATCCGGGACAGTGCAGGTAGTCAGCGCTGCGAATTAAAATCGCTTTCGGGGTTTCCTTTTCGTTGGGCGCGCCGGACGAGTGAAAATCTGTTCTAGCATGTACAAGCTTGTTAGATTGTATTTTGGGCGGTGTCGACTGTATTTTGGACACGGTTGACTATAGTATTTTGGACTTGTGGGTGAACTATAGTCTTTTGTGGCCTATGTGTACTAGTAAAAGGGCCAACTCTATGTACTTGAATGATTATGTAAGAACAATTTTCAATGTCAAGTGCTTTAAAAATTAGTTTGTTCAGACTTGCAAAAGAATCTGTATTGTGTTCAACTTTCTGCTGTTGTGTTGTGCTTAAGCTTCTAGTAAGTTTAGGAAGTTGTATCTGTATTGAAGTGTTGGGACGTACTCCTTTTTTGTTGAAGTTTGCTAAACTGAACTGTACTGTATTGTGTTAACTGAACCAATGGTCTGCTCTATTCTTTGTCTGAAGAAACTGCACTCTGTTTTTTTGTTGTTTTGTCCACTCATTCAGTTTCTTTTGGCTGTGAACTGCTGCTGGTCGCTGGATCAATTCCAACAGTGGATGAGAGGGGGCAAGGTACGCTGTGCCTTGGCCACAGTAAGGCACTGGATCTCAGTGCGTTGAAGTCATAGCTCACCGAGCGAGGAAATTTGCCTTATAGACGAAATCAAATCACAGAATCAACTATCCGTGAAACTATTTCACGCGGCTGATCTTTTTGTGTGACGCCCGACACGAAGGCGTCACACTACACTGTGCAACGCCTCACAGATAGGCGCTACACGGCCAGCGTCGCACCCGTGTGATCAGAAAATTACTAAGTCAGTGTGCAGCGCCTGAGAGCTAGGCGCTACACTATATAGTGTGGCTTGACAGTTAATTATGAAGAGAAAAAGAAAATCAGATTAATTCAGGCTTTTCAATCCTGGGACGCCCCATCTAGCTTCAGTGTGGCAGGCTTTTTAGGGTATATATAAATTAATTGACTTGTTATGGCTGCAGATTATTTCCTTGTCATGGCCGTAGAACTATAGTCTTCATGATATTGTCGTTGGATCACAAGACAGATGTTACATTATATATTCTTATTACATTATATATTCATACTAAGATTTATCATATTTCTACATTATGTCGCTTATCCGATCATTGCTTCTTGGTCCCCCGGTCATTGGATTTTTGGCCCCCCTATACTCAAATCCTGGCTCCGCCCCTGACGACAGGTGAAGATAAGGATGCAGACATGCATGGGCTGTGCCTCAGCTGGAGTACGGACCGGAGAGAGGTGGCTTCCGTTTCTTTACTCCACTACACGTTTTTACTGTTTGCAGGAGAGGGAGAGGGCGAGAAAGACCAACTCCCCACGATACTTTGCTGCTGCTGAGTTGCTTGTGCTCGTGACTTGGTTGAGTAGGAGTAGTAGTGTAGCATCCGCCTACAAAAACGCCCATACAGCAGTGTAGTCCACTCCACACCACATCTTTTTTACTCCCTCTGTATAGGTGTGTAAGTCACCTTATGAAAACAAAATAATCCCAAAACACTTAGGCACGATACATTAACTCCCTTCTCGTTTTTTTATTTTGTGACATATTAACCAATAAGAGATGTGGGCCGTGCATTCTTTCAATGACTTGAGACTACCAAACATGATATGCAGTGGTTAGTTCATTGCATGCAATGCTATTAATTTTCAAAAAGACATTAAGTTTTCTCGTTTTCCTCTCCGCCTTGATCGCGGTGCATAACGTAAGATGACTTACACACCTAGACGGAGGGAGTATCAAACATGACATGCAGTGGCTAGTTCATTGCATGCAATGCTATTAATTTTCAAACATGACATGCAGTGGCCAGTTCTTTTAGTGCGCTGGCCCATTAGGACGCTATGGGAAAAATCACTAGTTGAGTACTCCTTCCAAAGATGTGCGCCGCTTGTCGCAACCTGTGACTTTTCCATTTTTTGTAGACCCATTTATTCAAAACGTTTTCTCTCTTAAACCGTGCGTCCAAATCTTGAACCGTTTTCACCATTGGATTCCCTACGTCAAGATCTTCAAAACTAGATCTCATGTTGATAGGTTTTGACGACATTTTTTCACGAAAAAACCGAACGAAAAACCAAACCGAAAGAACGTATTCCCTTTCTAGAAGCCGTTTTCCGTGAGGCATGACCGTGGCTGTCCCGGAAGCAAATTCGTGCCTCTCGCGGAAGCAAAACCGGGCCTTTAGCGCAGAAAAAAGAGAAAAACAATTCTTCGTTTATGAGAGGCACGTCCATGCCTCTCGCGGAAGCAAAACCGTGCCTCTCGCGTAAACAAAACCATTCCTTTCACGGAAGAAAAAACAAAGAAAAATGTTTTTTTCGTTTCCGAGAAGCACGACCGTGCCTCTCGCGGAAGCAAAACCGTGTCTCTCACGAAAGAGAAAAAAAAAGAAAAAAACGTGTCGTTGAAAAAAAGAAAGAGAAAACGCGTTTCTTTCCGTTTCCGAGAAGCACAGACGTGCTTCTCGCGGAAGCAAAATATTAATCAAGCATTTGAAAAGAGTTTAAAGTTTGTATAGGAAAAAAGTTGCCCATATATATAAAAAATGTTAAACTTGTACTTGTAAAATGATAATCAAGCATTTAAAAAATAAAAATGTGTCTAGAAAAGTTGTTTCTATCTATTAAAAAAAGTTAATGTTTTACTTGAATTTTTTTAACCATGCATTAGAAAAATTGTTGGTGACATACAAAAATGTACAATGAAAACCAAAAGAAACGAGGAAAACAATAAATGTAACCCAAAAAATAAATAAAATAATCAAAGAACGGAGAAGAATGAAAGAAGGAAAATGAGAAATCAAAAAAGTAAAAAAACAATGCAAAAACAAAGTGTAACCAAAAGAAAAACAAGGTATAATGACGAAAATATATAGTCGGAGAAGAAATAAGAAAAGCAAACAAAGAACCAAAGAAGCAAAAAAAAGGAGAAACAAAAAAAGTCTCTACTACCTCAAGTAGTGTGCGCCTCCTATGTAAACACGAATGTGTCAGTGGCGCAGTGTCTAGCGGCTCCACGCACAATGAAAACGACCCATGTTTGATTCACCTCGCGCCACTATTTTCTTTCTCTATTTTTGTGTGTGTTAGTGGGCCGGTCCGATTAGTCGAGACGTTTAAGTGAGAGGACCTTCGGTCTCGGTGAATGTGAGATACAGGGCTGGCGCGAAGGCAACAGAATACAGACAAAACGAAAAACCCAGCTTAGTCACCCCACTTGACGAGCAGCAGAAAAGTACCTCTTCTAGTGCGCCATCCCATTCGGACGCTGCGGGCAAAATCATTAATTGAGTACTCCTTCTAAAGAAGTGCGCCATTTGTCGTAATTTGAGAGTTTTTCTTTTTTTAGATCCGTTTATTTAAAATATTTTATCTCTTAAACCGCGCGTCCAAATCTCGAACCGTTTTCCCATCGAATTCCTCATGTCGAGATCTTCAAAACCGTATGTAAACACGAATGTGTCAGTGGCGTAGTGGCTAGCGGATCCACGCACAATGGAAACGTCCCGGGTTCAAATCCCCTCGCGCAGCTATTTTCTTCCTACTTTCTCTATTTTTGTATGTGTTAGTGGGCCGACCCGATTAGTCGAGACGTTTTAGCGAGAGGACCTTTGGTCACGCTGAATGCGAGATATAGAGCTGGCACGAATGCAACAGAGTACAGACAAAACGAAAAACCTAGTTTAGTCGGCCCACTTGACGAGCAGCATCTAAATATCTCTTTTAGTGCGCCGGCCCATTAGGACGCTGTGGGCAAAATCACTAGTTGAGTACTCGTTCCAAAGATGTGCGCCACTTGTCGCAACCTGTGAATTTTCCCATTTTTTAGGTCAGTTTATTCAAAACGTTTTCTTTCTTAAACCGTACGTCCAAATCTCGAACCGTTTTCACCGTTGGATTCCTCACGTCAACTTCTTCAAAACTAGATCTCATGTTGATAGGATTTGACGAACTTTTTTTCACGAAAAAACCGAACAAAAAACCAAACCGAAAACACTTTTTTTCCCATTCCGGAAGAAATTTCCGAGAGGCACGACCGTGGCTCTCACTGAAGCAAATTCGTGCCTCTAGCGGAAGCAAAACCGGGCCTTTAGCTCAGAAAAAAGAGAAAAAAATTCTTCGTTTCTGAGAGGCACGTCCATGCCTTTCGCGGAAGCAAAACCGTGCCTCTCGCGTAAACAAAATCATTCCTTTCACGGAAGAAAAAACAAAGAAAAAAATGTTTTTTTTCGTTTCCGAGAGGCACGACCGTGCCTCTCGCGTAAACACGAATGTGTCAGTGGCGTAGTGGCTAGCGGATCCACGCACAATGGAAACGTCCCGGGTTCGAATCCCCTCGCGCAGCTATTTTCTTCCTACTTTCTCTATTTTTGTATGTGTTAGTGGGCCGACCCGATTAGTCGAGACGTTTTAGCGAGAGGACCTTTGGTCTCGCTGAATGCGAGATATAGAGCTGGCGCGAATGCAACAGAGTACAGACAAAACGAAAAACCTAGTTTAGTCGGCCCACTTGACGAGCAGCATGTAAATATCTCTTTTAGTGCGCCGGCCCATTAGGACGCTGTGGGCAAAATCACTAGTTGAGTACTCCTTCCAAAGATGTGCGCCACTTGTCGCAACCTGTGAATTTTCCCATTTTTGTAGGTCAGTTTATTCAAAACGTTTTCTTTCTTAAACCGTACGTCCAAATCTCGAACCGTTTTCACCGTTGGATTCCTCACGTCAACTTCTTCAAAACTAGATCTCATGTTGATAGGATTTGACGAACTTTTTTTCACGAAAAAACGAACAAAAAACCAAACCGAAAACACTTTTTTTCCAATTCCGAAAGACATTTCCGAGAGGCACGACCGTGGCTCTCACTGAAGCAAATTCGTGCCTCTAGCGGAAGCAAAACCGGGCCTTTAGCTCAGAAAAAAGAGAAAAAAATTCTTCGTTTCTGAGAGGCACGTCCCTGCCTTTCGCGGAAGCAAAACCGTGCCTCTCGCGTAAACAAAATCATTCCTTTCACGGAAGAAAAAACAAAGAAAAAAAATGTTTTTTTTCGTTTCCGAGAGGCACGACCGTGCCTTTTGCGTAAACACGAATGTGTCAGTGGCGTAGTGGCTAGCGGATCCACGCACAATGGAAACGTCCCGGGTTCGAATCCCCTCGCGCAGCTATTTTCTTCCTACTTTCTCTATTTTTGTATGTGTTAGTGGGCCGACCCGATTAGTCGAGACGTTTTAGCGAGAGGACCTTTGGTCTCGCTGAATGCGAGATATAGAGCTGGCGCGAATGCAACAGAGTACAGACAAAACGAATAACCTAGTTTAGTCGGCCCACTTGACGAGCAGCATGTAAATATCTCTTTTAGTGCGCCGGCCCATTAGGACGCTGTGGGCAAAATCACTAGTTGAGTACTCCTTCCAAAGATGTGCGCCACTTGTCGCAACCTGTGAATTTTCCCATTTTTTAGGTCAGTTTATTCAAAACGTTTTCTTTCTTAAACCGTACGTCCAAATCTCGAACCGTTTTCACCATTGGATTCCTCACGTCAACTTCTTCAAAACTAGATCTCATGTTGATAGGATTTGACGAACTTTTTTTCACGAAAAAACCGAACAAAAAACCAAACCGAAAACACTTTTTTTCCCATTCCGGAAGACATTTCCGAGAGGCACGACCGTGGCTCTCACTGCAGCAAATTCGTGCCTCTAGCGGAAGCAAAACCGGGCCTTTAGCTCAGAAAAAAGAGAAAAAAATTCTTCGTTTCTGAGAGGAACGTCCATGCCTTTCGCGGATGCAAAACCGTGCCTCTCGCGTAAACAAAATCATTCCTTTCACGGAAGAAAAAACAAAGAAAAAAAATGTTTTTTTCGTTTCCGAGAGGCACGACCGTGCCTCTCGCGGAAGCAAAACCGTGTCTCTCATGAAAGAGAAAAAAAGAAAAAACGTGTCGTGGAAAAAAATAAAGAGAAAACGTGTTTCTTTCCTTTTCCGAGAAGCACAGACGTGCTTCTCGCGGAAGCAAAATATTAATCAAGCATTTGAAAAGAGTTTAAAGTCTGTATAGGAAATAAGTTGCCCATGTATATAAAAAATGTTAAACTTGTACTTGTAAAATGATAATCAAGCATTTAAAAAAATTGAAAATGTGTCTAGAAAAAATGTTTTTATCTATTAAAAAAATGTTAATGTTTTACTTGAATTTTTCACCATGCATTAGAAAAATTGTTGGTGACATATAAAAATGTACAATGAAAACCAAAAGAAACGAACAAAACAATAAATGTAACCCAAAAATATAAAATAAAATAATCAAAGAACGGAGAAGAATAAAAGAAGGAAAATGAGAAATAAAAAAGTAAAAAACGATGCAAAAACAAAAAGGAAAAATGAAGTATAATGACAAAAATATATAGTCAGAGAAGAAATAAGAAAAGCAAACAAATAACCAAAGAAGCCAAAGAAAAGGAGAAATAAAAAAATTCTCTACTACCTCAAGTAGTGTGAGCCTCCTATGTAAACACGAATGTGTCAGTTGCATAGTGTCTAGCGGCTCCACGCACAATGGAAACGACCCATGTTTGAATCACCTCGCGCCGCTATTTTCTTTCTCTATTTTTGTATGTGTTAGTGGGCCGGTTCGATTAGTCAAGACGTTTTAGTGAGAGGACCTTCGGTCTCGCTGAACGTGAGATATAGGGCTGGCGCGAAGGCAACAGAATACAGACAAAACGAAAAACCCAGCTTAGTGGCCCCACTTGACGAGCAGCAGAAAAATATCTCTTCTAGTGCGCTGGCCCATTAGGATTTTCGCGGAAGCAAAACCATGCCCCCCACAAAAGAAAAAAACACTTTTTTGCGTAAAAAGAAATTCAAATTTTTTTGTCAAAAAGCTAAGAAAGACCGATGGAAAAATGAAAAGTAAAAAAAAAACCTATCTAAAAAGCAGTAAACGCGTGTGGAAACAAGAAAACAAAATCCGAAGGGAGCGTCCAACCCACCCCATGTGATCATTGGGGAGGCTCCCGAAGAAGCGCTCCTCAATTAGTTGCTCTCGTTATTGCGATACTCTGCTTGATGCGGGGAGTGAAGCTCGGTGTCGCCCGCGCATGCTCTGGCTGTGCCCGCACATCAAACGACTATCCCCGAGTGAGCGTTGTGGCATGCCACGTTTACGCGGGTTTGGCCGGAATTTGTTTTTTTTGTGTGTTTTTGACATTTTATTTTATGTTTTACATGCTAATATAATTTTTTTTGCGGGTAAATGTTAATATAATTTAAGATTGCATTAACGTACTTTTATATAATGTTCATAAAACTTAAAAGTGTGTTTGTGTTCCTTTTCTAATTGTCCATACATTTTTTAAAAATGTTTGTGAATGTTTCCAAAAAAAGTCGTGACAAACTAAATTATAATGGGCCAGCGAGCATCAACAAAATGTTCATCCAAAATGTTCAACTCATGGCAGCATCTTTGTTCATCCAAAATGGTTTGTTCATCCAAAAAATTAAAAATGTGTCTAGAAAAAATGTTTTTATCTATTAAAAAAATGTTAATGTTTTACTTGAATTTTTCACCATGCATTAGAAAAATTGTTGGTGACATATAAAAATGTACAATGAAAACCAAAAGAAACGAACAAAACAATAAATGTAACCCAAAAATATAAAATAAAATAATCAAAGAACGGAGAAGAATAAAAGAAGGAAAATGAGAAATAAAAAAGTAAAAAACGATGCAAAAACAAAAAGGAAAAATGAAGTATAATGACAAAAATATATAGTCAGAGAAGAAATAAGAAAAGCAAACAAATAACCAAAGAAGCCAAAGAAAAGGAGAAATAAAAAAATTCTCTACTACCTCAAGTAGTGTGAGCCTCCTATGTAAACACGAATGTGTCAGTTGCATAGTGTCTAGCGGCTCCACGCACAATGGAAACGACCCATGTTTGAATCACCTCGCGCCGCTATTTTCTTTCTCTATTTTTGTATGTGTTAGTGGGCCGGTTCGATTAGTCAAGACGTTTTAGTGAGAGGACCTTCGGTCTCGCTGAACGTGAGATATAGGGCTGGCGCGAAGGCAACAGAATACAGACAAAACGAAAAGCCCAGCTTAGTGGCCCCACTTGACGAGCAGCAGAAAAATATCTCTTCTAGTGCGCTGGCCCATTAGGATTTTCGCGGAAGCAAAACCATGCCTCCCACAAAAGAAAAAACACTTTTTTGCGTAAAAAGAAATTCAATTTTTTTTGTCAAAAAGCTAAGAAAGACCGATGGAAAAATGAAAAGTAAAAAAAAAACCTATCTAAAAAGCAGTAAACGCGTGTGGAAACAAGAAAACAAAATCCGAAGGGAGCGTCCAACCCACCCCATGTGATCATTGGGGAGGCTCCCGAAGAAGCGCTCCTCAATTAGTTGCTCTCGTTATTGCGATACTCTGCTTGATGCGGGGAGTGAAGCTCTGTGTCGCCCGCGCATGCTCTGGCTGTGCCCGCACATCAAACGACTATCCCCGAGTGAGCGTTGTGGCATGCCACGTTTACGTGGGTTTGGCCGGAATTTGTTTTTTTGTGTGTTTTTGACATTTTATTTTATGTTTTACATGCTAATATAATTTTTTTTGCTGGTAAATGTTAATATAATTTAAGATTGCATTAACGTACTTTTATATAATGTTCATAAAACTTAAAAGTGTGTTTGTGTTCCTTTTCTAATTGTCCATACATTTTTTAAAAATGTTTGTGAATGTTTCCAAAAAAAGTCGTGACAAACTAAATTATAATGGGCCAGCGAGCATCAACAAAATGTTCATCCAAAATGTTCAACTCATGGCAGCATCAACAAAATGTTCATCCAAAATGTTCAACTCATGGCAAACTAATTTACTGACAGACAAAATGTTCAACTCATGGCAGCATCTTTGTTCATCCAAAATGGTTTGT
This sequence comes from Aegilops tauschii subsp. strangulata, assembly GCF_002575655.3. Lineage (NCBI taxonomy): Eukaryota > Viridiplantae > Streptophyta > Magnoliopsida > Poales > Poaceae > Aegilops > Aegilops tauschii. The sequence continues at coordinate 625,388,558 of NC_053041.3, read as the reverse complement.
TCTTTCTACAAATTTTGTGTCTCTCGGGTTTTTGAATCACTAAGTTTTCATGTGCAATTTAATAGATCTAAAATAATCTACAGTACTTGCCTTTATTTTTCTTAGGAAAAGAGATATGCTTTTTTGTTTCTTGGTTTGGTCAGGAACCATTCGAAAATAATGGTGTGAATATGAGAATTTGTCTTCATTATCTGATTTGTATTTTGGCAAACTTCTGTCCAGCAATGCGATGGCTATACAACATATTATGAGAGACCGATCTTGTGCTAGCTATGGGTGGCGTGTTCTACATTGAATATAAAACTACCACCGAAGCTGATGGTTAACGAGCTTGATCGATTAGCTAATTTTAAGTGGCACACTAACACACAAAATAGCAGGTCAAGAAGACAAGACTTGAAGTATACTTTCTTTTATAGGGCATCAAATATAAAGGACGCCGTGTGAGAGGACCGTGTCAGTTCTGTTTGAGTATTTTCCTATGATGAGGGGGCATCAAATCGCCAATAGGTGGTTCCTCTTTTGGGCATACTTAGGAAAATAACAACCATGTCTTTATTTCACAAATTATGATCACTGGAAGAAGTGGTACCATCAAATGTGTGTATTCTATATATGTATTTAAATCTATTTAATATTTATCAACATGCAAAATCATAGAAAAAGTACATGAGTTGAATTATGAGAGTAGTGAAAGGAAAGATCCGAATGCGTAAAGATATATTCTGGAAATACATTGTTTTCAACATAAATTGACCACCATTAATCCAATTCAATATCATACTATTGGCAACCTTTTCTTTTTAATATTTTTAAAATTAAACTCTAATTGTGGAAAATTATGCTACACATCTCTATGTAATTAACAACCATTTTATACCGCATCTCATTAAATAAAACAATTAATATTGTTGTGCACATGCGAGGATCTATCTCCACAGACCTATGCAATGTCACACACTAACTAACTCCTACCTTGGGATCTAAAATTTTATTATTTATGTACAAATAAATCATCACACTCAAATGAATACAACCAATATTATTATTTACAAAATACTCTATTTATTTCTAAACACTCGCCATGCTAAAGATGATGCCCTCACATTTGGTTCAACACTCTAAAGATGATGCCCTCGCATTTGCGAGGGCCACCATGCTAGTAATAAAAACAGGAATTTCAGAAGAAAAAACGAAAAGGAGAAATCAAGAAATCAGAAAAAACAAAAAAGGAAAAATTGAACCAATCATAAGAATCGGCCATTGGATGACCGACTGATGGCAGATTAAAAACGGAATGTTCTCCCTCGTCATTTATGGCAACAAAATTTATAGTTTGTTAGACTAGATATATGAGGCACAAACAAAACAATCACATGTATGGTGATGGCTGATGATTATATTTAAACAACAGGGTGCAATTATATTTATAGGTTCTTTTTTTTTGAAACGGAGGCAAAAGATTTGCCTCATCCATTAATTAAGCAGAAGAGAATTGCCCAGTTAATCAAAGGAAAACCGGGCAAAAACCGTCACAAACCGCTGAGCAGCACACCAAGATATCCCACGCACACCTTTACAAAAAGTGCCTCGTCAAGCTAGCACACAAGCGTCATCGTCATCACTTCTCCCAACAGGCGTCATCGCCATCCCTAATCCCCGAGCAAGCGACTCCGACTTCATCGTAGATGAACGTCGAACCAACACTCACCACAGAGGCTGTGTAGGAAAACATGAAGATCCATGCCAGAACTCAACCTCCCGCATCGAGGGCGACGCAACTCCGACTCTGAAGCAAAGATCCAAAGGAGAACTACGCAAGACTGACGTCGTGGAAGACCACCGAACGGACCACATGCTGCCTGTCATCGTTGCCACAGGGGCCCCGCCGCCGCAGCTCAGACTTCACCATAACAACCAAACCGAGGTAATCCCACGAACACGCCGAAGAAGAGCCAACTACCACTGCAATGTCTCCGACTTCACTTGCCCTATCGTCGTTGCCACAGAAGCCTCGACGCCAGACCAATGCATACCACCAACCTCCCAACACACCATCTGGTCCCTCTGACCAGATTGAACTCCAAAATCGATGCCCTCGAGAGGGAAACGACGCCAACATGGTGCCAACGACCAACCCTCCGGGTCTGGGGTTTCGCCCGGAGCTGTCCCTCGCAGAGGAAGAGAGAGCATCCTGCCGATGCCTTCAAGAAGGTTACAGCATCCACAGACGCCGCCGTCACAGGCTCCGGCCATGGCCAGAGACGGGCTTTCACCCAGCCCTCGTAATCCTCTGGTCGACAGCCAATCCGGCATCTCCACATGTCCTCCACCTCGACAGCCAAAAATTGCAGCCTCTTCACCGCATCAGGAAGAGATATCTCGTCTGCAGGTCGCAGCCTAGAGCCACCACCAGGCCGGACCTGATGTAGAGAGGCCGACGGAGTCCGCCCTAGCCGCCAACCCAAGATGCGCGCCTGCCGCATCCGCACCGCGCCTCGTTGGCGCCCCTGCCAGAGCGCCTGAAACCGCGCCAACGCGCACTGCACGACCTCGCCACACCTGCGCCGTGAACCGCCGCCCCTTGCCACATCGCATGAACCGCACGGTAGGCTCTGCAGATATGCGTGCACCGCGCTCTGGAGCCTCCGTCGTGGCCTCGAGTGACCGCGTCGCTCCTTGCCATCGTTAGAATGACGAACCCCTTGACGGCGTCCCCGAATGCCAGATCCCGCGCCGCTTGAGGCCGCCACGAGCCAACCGATGCGTCGCCCCTCCGCTCGGACCACCGGAGCCTCGTCCGCCCGCGCCGGAACTTCGCCAGCCCGCGCCGGAGCCACGCTCGCGCGCCTGCCCAAGGCCGCCACGCCACCACGCTAGATGCGCCCTTGCGCCTTGCGAAGAGATGCCCCCCGCCGCCCTCCCTGGAGCCTGACCGGGCTTTGCCGGTGGCCTCCTCAGGCGGCGGCGAGGTTGTTGTTGCCGTAGCCTCGCCTTGCCTCTCACCGGAGCTCTCACTCTCTCTCGCACGGACGTAGAAGAAAGGAGGAAGAAGAGCGAGGCGCACACAGCAGATATATCCGGCGCACGAACACCGCCCGGCTGCACGAACATCCATTTTTTCACTCAAGCCACAAACTCAAGCACTTGCTATAACATGCAGGGAACGGGGCTTATACACGCGCGCGCATTAACTCCGACGTCCGCTCCCGCCGCAGCCCCGCTGCCCACTTGCCCACGCCCCCGCGCTCCACGGCCTCCCGCCCCGCGCTCCACGGCCTCCCCCGCCCGCCGCGCACGTATGCCTAACGGGACGCGACCGGGTCCAGCGCCCTACGCGGTCACACCCCGACGCATTCGTCTAACTAACACACACACGCACACACTCCCGCCACGGACCCGATGCAGCTCCGACGCGTCCGGCGCGCGCACGCACACGCACCCGACGTGGTCGCCACCGTGACAAGCATGGCTTGCTGGTAACATTCACGCCCCAAGCCATGACCTTGCACATGTCAGGCTCGTCGTCGACGTCGCACTGTGGCCTCTCCTACGGCCTCCTCGATGCTTGACGCTGCCTCCATGTTATTCCTCGACGATCGCACGCCGAGCTTCTTCTCCACCGGCCACGTCGAGGTCCTCGGCGACCACGCCCTACACGCCCCGGCTCGCGCACACGATCACACACGTACTGACGTGATCGACGCGGCTGCCCTGCGCTCCGCTGGACGTGTTCTCCTCCGGTGATCCGCACGCCCTCAGCTCACGCACATGCCACGCCCTGACGCAAGCAACGTGGCCGCTCGAGCTGCCTCACCCGCCGCACGAACGGCTTCTCCTCCACGCCGCCGAGCAGCCAGCGACAAACGCCGGAAGGATCAAGGATGTAGCCGAACTCGAGCACGGACTCGAGCACAATGGCGACATACGCCTCCACCCAACGTCAACCGCGCGCTCGTACGCGCGCCCGCGGTCCCGATGCGCCCGACGCGTCCAGTGCGCACCCATAACACGCACCGGTCGCGCCCGGCTCGCCGCCGCGGCTTATTGTCCTGCACCGCTGCGGCCTCAACTGCAGCGCAACACCTCCATGCCGCCATGCCGCTGTGTGTCGTTGAAACCGCCACCATGCAGGTCCTCTGCGGCCTCCTCACCGTGCCGCCGCAGCCACCGCGGCCTCCTCGCCGCGCCGTGCACTTCCATAGAACGACACACGGCCCGAAGCATCGCGCAGCCGCCGGCGAACTCCGCCACCGCCGGCACGCCTCTGGCAAGGAGAACGACGCCCAAGATGAACCAGCTCATGATACCAAATGTTGTTGCCGTAGCCTGGCCTTGCCTCTCACCAGAGCTCTCACCCTCTCTCTCGCGGACATAGAAGAAAGGAGGAAGCAGAGCGAGGCGCACACAACAGATATATCCGGCGCACGAACACCGCCCGGCTGCACGAACACCCATTTTTTCACTCAAGCCACAAACTCAAGCACTTGCTACAACACGCAGAACGGGGCTTATACACGCGCGCGCACCAATGCCCTGTCCGCTCCCGCCGCATCCCCGCTGCCCACTTGCCCACGCCCCTGCGCTCCACGGCCTCCCGCGCCCGCCGCGCACGTACGCCTAACGGGACGCGACTGGGTCCAGCGCCCTATGCGGTCACACCCCGACACATTCGTCTAACTAACACACACACGCACACACTCCCGCCACGGACCCGATGCAGCTTCGACGCGTCCGGTGCGCGCACGCACACGCACCCGACGTGGTCGCCACCGTGAGAAGCATGGCTTGCTGCTAACAGAGGTGAGGGGGTGGAGGGAGGTGGGAAGGAGGCGGCGGTGGAGGGGTTCCCCCATGCCGCAAGAGAGAGGCGACGCGGGGGTGGAGTTTAGTCGCAATGCCATTTTTATATTTATAAGTTCTTGGTAACGTGGGAACCCAGCGCCTTGGCTTGGCTGGGTCTCTATGACGGTCTCCCCCTCCCCCTGCTGCAGCAGCTGCACAACAAATAACATAAGCGAGTAGAGTACAGGAAATGAAATCCAATGCGATGTGACCACACACAATGGAACGCCAGCCCAACTTGGTATGGAGAAAGACGTTGGGAACACCAGCCCAACTTGGTATGGAGAAAGACGTTGGGAACACCAGCCCAACACAACGGCTTTGTCTTTCGTCCGGCCATTAGCGCAATCAAGGGCTCTCCTCGATGGACTGCACCTTTGCTGCACTCGCGCACACAAGGCTGGCAAGCAAAGAGGGGTAGCGTACGCCATGGACGTGACCTCGTTAACTACGCAAGGACCGCAGGCCAGTAGTACGTACGAGACAACGCCAAGATCAACTTAGAGCGGAACGGTGCTGTGTACGCTCAGAGTAATCACACAACAATTTTGTTCATGCGACTAACTTTATGTTCAACTCATGGCAGCATCTTTGTTCATCCAACGAGTGTAACCAACTTCTGTTGCAATGCGATGGCTATAGAACATATATGAGAGACCGATCTTGTGCTCGCTATGGGTGGCGTGGAGTGAAGCTCGGTGTCGCCACTGCGCGCTCTGGCTGTGCCGGCACATCAAGCGACCTTCCCGGAGTGATCGATTAAACGTTGTGGCATGCCACGTTTATGCGGGTCTGTCCGGAATCTTGTTTTCCTTTTTATGTTATTTGTTGCATTTTGATTTTATGTTTTAAATGTTAAGATAATATAAGATTGTATTCATGTATTTTTTATAAAATGATCATAAGTTCATAACATTTTAAAAATGTGTTTGTGTGTTTTTTGTAATTGTCTGTAGACTTTTTAAAAATATATGTGAATGGTTCTAAAAAATCATGAAAAACTAAAATGTTATACCATCTTTTGAAAAATATTCGTGTATTTAAAAATATATATGTTTTTAAAAAGGTTCATGTGTTATAGAAAGGCACTCATGCAATAAGGAAAAAGTGCTCAGTGGCTTGCAGCTCCACGCACAACCGAAACGACGTGGCGAATCCCCTCGTGCCGTCATTTTCTACGTACTTTTTCTATTTAGTATGTGCTAGTGGGCCGGCCTGATTAGTAGAGACGCTTCAGCGAGAGGACCTTCGGCCTCGCTGAATGCGAGATATAGCGCTCGCGCGAACGCAGCAGAATACACACAAAATGGAAAACCCAGCTTAGTTGGCCCACTTGACGAGCAGAAGAAAAATATCTCTTCTAGTGCGCCGTCCATTAGGACGCTGAGGGCAATACATAGCATTTACAGAGGAAACATCGGTTGTTGATATCACTGCTTGATGCGGTGAGTGAAGCTCGGTGCCGCCTGCGCGCGTTCTGGCTGTGCCTGCACATCAAGTGACCATCCCTGAGTGGTCGAGTGAGCGTTGCTGCATGCCACGTTTATGCAGGTTTGGCCGGAATTTTTTTTATTTTTATGTTATTTGTTGCATTTTAATTTTAATTTTTCATGTTAAGATCATTTAAGATTATATTCAGGTATTTTTATAAAATGATCATAACATTTCAAAAATGTGTTTGTGTGTTTTTTCTAATTGTCAGTAGACTTTTTAAAAATATTTCTGAATGTTTATAAAAAAATCATGAGAAACTAAAATGTTTTACCATCTTTTGAAAAATATTAGTGTATTTAAAAATATGTTTTTAAAAAAAGTTTCTTGTGTTATAGAAAGGCACTCATGCAATCAGGAAAAAGTGCTCATAAATTTTGAAAAGATTTTAATAGAAATTTGAAAAAGTGTTGGCATCTTTAAATGTTCATGTGATTTTTAAAAACTATTTACGCACTTAAGAATATGTAATTTTAGGAAGTGCTCCATGTAATTTGACAAATATTCATACTTTTAATAATATATTCATGTATTTTAGAAAGTGTTTGCGCGTTTAAGATATAGTGTCCTTGTAATTTAGAAATTTCTCTCTGCTTTAAAAGTTTCATGTATTTGAAAAGATGTTAAATCTACTAGTTAATATTAAATTGAAAAAATCCAGAACACCAGGGACACAAATAAAAAATGGAGAAAGAAAAATGGGTAAGACGAAAAAGCCTAAACTCAGAGAAAACAATAATATAAACTAGAATTTCAGAAGAAAAAATGAAAAGGAGAAATCAAGATATCAGAAAAAACCTAAAAAAGAAAATTTGAACCAATCATAAAGAACCGGACGTGGCAACCAGCACGAGCGTCCCGTCCTTCCGTTGTGCGCTGCTGTATAGCGGGTTTTTTTTAAACCACATATTCATCATTACATAAAGTTTAAAAATACAACATATGTGGACCACACTGAACAATACCAGTGAGGACAGCCATCTTGGCACATAAACAAAAAACGTCTCACATAAAAAAAATTACATATAGGCTTTTAAGGGACTCGATTGCTGAACCAAATCGTCGCCGTCCACCAACCACCAGCAACACCATTGACATCGCCATCGGAGGAGGAGACATGCACCGCAAACCAAAAAACTGTCAGAGCACTATCGCATCACTGCTTTGTGAGCCTAAGAAAGCACTACCGTAGATGACAGAGCATTTATCACTGTGGCGCGTCGACCGGGGTTCAACCCCGTGCTCCTTGGGCCTTAGATCTGCCGTCTCCGGTCGACGTAGTCGACGAAGAACACCGGATCTGCCTGCCTGCAGTCTGCAACCCAATGCGAAAACAACAATCACACTGAAGAAACCATCGTCGCCATATGAAGCAACATGCGATGGCAAACTCCTGCACAAGACGCTTTCCGCACACTCCTCAGAGCCTTTCGAAGAAGAAGCCCTGCGATGGGACCGGAGTGAGGAACACATTATTCTCCACGGCTGCATCGTCGCCATCAAGACTAAAAACGGAATGTTCTTCCTAGTCATTTCAGGCAACAAATTTATTGTTTGTTAGACTGGATATATGAGGACAAACAAAACAATGGCATGTATAGTGATGGGTGATGATTATATTTTAAACGACAGGGCAAGTGATGGCAAATATTCACAGGTTCTTGGTAATGTGGGAACCCGGCGCCTTTGCTTGGCTGGGTCTCTCTCAACGGCAAAATTTTGTGTTTTGACCCTTTTCCCTAACAATTTTACGATCTGACCCTGGTTTGAAAATATTTCGGGATTTGACCCTTTTTCTTACTGCCAGGGGAGCTGGCGGTAGGGTTATACAGCCTACCGCCAGGGTACTTATCCACGTCAGCACGCGGAAATGGCCGCCGTCCCCCTCCGTCGCACTAGCCTGTCTAACCCTACCGCCAGAGCCCCTCGCGGTAGGGTCCGGACAGTTATTTTGCCCGAAACCCCCGCGCCCCTGCCCATCTCCCCACCCCTCCCCCTCCCCCGTCGGCAGTTCCTCATTTTCTCCCCCAAGTCGCCCCTCTCTCCCTCTCTCATCTCCTCCACTCCCCCCTCGGATCTTCATCGTTTCTTCACCGTTTTTGCGGATCGAGATGGCCCCGAAGAGAGAAACGTAAGCTCCTCCAATCCCTCCAATTAGTTTTTGCAAACTTGCTTCCGATTCGACGCATGATTTGCTTCAAATCCCTCATATTTTTGAACTTAGATTGGATTTTTTTTGTACCTAAGATTGTTTTAGCTTGATTGTAGTTGTAGTTCTTAGTTCTTTAGTAAGTAGTGGTATTGAATATGAACTCTAATCAATATTCATATGTTAGTGTGAAGATGAACCCTAGTTCATACATTTTTTTGTTAAAAAAATTATGATGTAATGCATGTGGGAGGACTTGATAGTAGTTTTATGATGCATGTTGATATGATGATATGAAGATGTTGGAGAATTTTTTTTATGATATGATGCATATTGGAGTAAACAAAATATATATGATGCAAGTAGTGGATTTGGTTGGAGTAAATATGATATGGTATGATTTTGCATTTGACACATCTTGATATATGTATTTTATTTATTTGATCCATATGTGTAGGTCTGGAACAATGGCGCAACCATTGCCCATTCATCTCCAACATGACCCGTCCGGCTTGCCACTTCCGTACATGTACGAGTCCTTCCCCGAGCTTCTGGTGCCGGTGACCGCTTCAGACGAGTTCCTACAGGAGACGAGGGCAGTACGTGCGGTGGCACGAGAGGGCAGAACGGATCGCCGACAATGTGAAGTGTTGGTCGCAGAGTGTGAAGGAGTGGAAGAGAGTGAAGGCAGAGATGGAGGGAGATCCAACTATCTGCCGTGAACGCCGGGAAGGGACCATTGAAGTTGCCAAGCAGCACTCCAACTGGGAGCTGCGCAATTTGGGCCGAAGGATCTAGTTCGAGAGCACTGCGGAGGAGAGAGCCAGGATGCCGCCCCCAAGTGCATCGACGTTCGATATCATCAGTTGGGGAAGGGCGGAGGCGAAAACTCCAGCGGGCAAGGCAAGGTGGGAGTGCTTGAACGGTCGGATGCCGACCAGCGTTCCGCCTCCGCCTGAACCGGTGGATCCGCTGCCGTATCTGTCTCCACGGCCAGACGTAACATACGAGGGAGGGGGGGGAGGTTTATCCAACCTATAAACATGTCTATTGGATATGCATCTATGTTTTAGTACGGGTTGTCAATCTTTGGGACAAGTTTGCTATTATCTATTTCGTACTTATGAATCTATGTGTAATCTCTTTGATATTTGCTATATGGGACCTTTATTAATATGTGAGCTCGTATTTTGCTATTCGTGAAACTTGTGACAAAACAAACAATCAATAAAATTTGTAAAAACCTAAACCCACGGGACCCACCGCCAGGGGACGTGGCGGTAGGGTCAGACAGCCTAACGCCAGCCCCCATGGCGGTAGGGTGAACCCTACTGCCAGGGCCATTGCAATTTCGTTACAGAAGGTTTGTACGGCAAAACCCTGCCACACCCTACCGCCAGGGACTCTGGCGGTAGGGTTAGACATCCTACCGCCAGGGCCCCTGGCGGTAAGGTACTTATCCACGTCAGCACAGCCAAACGGCCGCCGTCCCCCTTCGTCACACCCTACCGCCAGGGGCTCTGGCGGTAGCCTGTCTAACCCTACCGCCAGAGGGCCTGGCGGTAGCAAAAGGGTCAAATCCTGAAAATAATTCAAACCAGGGTCAGATCCTGATTTTGTTAGGGAAAATGGTCAAAACACGAAATTTCGCCTATCTCACCCCCCTCTGCTGCTGCAGCAGCAGCAAACAACATAAGCGAGTAGAGTAGAGATGAAATCCACAAGGGAATCCCAACTTGGTATGGGGAAAGGCGTTGGAACACCAGCCCAACATAGTGGCTTTCGTCTTTGGTCCGGCCATCCGCACAATCCCGGGCTCTCGTGGACGAACTGCACCTTTGCTGCACTCGCGCAGACAAGGCTGGCAAGCAAAGGATGGCTAGCGTACGCCATGCACGTGACCTCAATAACTACGCAAGGATCACGGGCCAGTAGTACTACGCGACAGGCGACACCACCGAGACCAACTTTTCACTTCACAGTCAAACAGGTAAAATCGGCAGAGCGGAATGAGGCTGTGTGCGCTCAGAGTAATCACACAATAATTTTTTGCTCATGGGACTAACTTTATGTTTAACTCATGGCATCGTCTTTCTTCATCCGAAATGTTTTGTTCTTAATACAAATTTTGTGTCACTCCGGTTCTTGAATCAATAAGTTTTCATGTGCAATTTAGTGAATCTGTAATAGTCTACTTGCCTTTATTTTCCTAGAAAGAGATATGTTTTTTGTTTCTTGGTTTGGTCAGGAACCATTCGAAAATAATTTTGTGATATGAGAATTTGTCTTCATTATCTGATTTGTATTTTGGCAAACGAGTGTAACCAACTTCTGTTGAGCAATGCAATGGCTATAGAACATATCATGAGAAACCGATCTTGTGCGGGCTATGGGTGGCATGTCGTACTTCCTCCGTCCGAAAATACTTTTCGTACAAATGGATAAAATTGGATATCTAGAATTAAAATATGTCTAGATACATCCATTTCCCTGACAAGTATTTTCGGACGAAGGGAGTACATCGAATATAAAATAAAACTACCATCGAAGCTGATGGTTAACTAGCTTGATCGATTAGCTAATTTTAAGTGGCACACTAAGACAAGACTTAAAGTATACTCCCGCGTCTATTCTGTTTGAGTATTTTCATAAGAGGCCGGGGGCATCAACTCGTCATTAGATTTTCAAGGAGCCTACTAAATCCTGGTGTATGGGACAGCATATAAAGCTTCCGTTATACAGATTTACTTCCAATAAAAAATGCACCATCTAAACATATCACGATGTGAAACAGGATTCCCAGCCCCAATTAACTTTTTCGTACTACCGGGGCTATGACTAGGTACTCCTTGGTACGTATCAATTGCGTGGGCTAGTATCCAGTACGCAGTACTACCTGCTACATACTAGGCTGCAATGGCTTCAACTGGAGCCTTTCCCATCTTTGACTCGTCTCCGCCTCTGCCATTTCGCACGCACAAAGCGTTACGTTGATGACCACGTGCTTAACTCTTAACTCTTGATCGACAAGTCTTATCTTGCTGCGATTTGCTAACTACCCCTTCTGTCCCAGCATAACTGTGAAAACTGATCTTATATTTTAAAACGGAGGGAGTAGTTTACGTGGACGGTCTAAATGTTGCGACAGAGTCCCGCTCGTCGTCTCAAGATTCCATGCATGCAGATGCAGTGGATGCCCTCGGTTTGTGCGCCATGCGGTCAGTGAACCCCCCTGCCCTGCCCCTCATCAAGATGCCATGCATGCAGCGGAACCCAACCAAGTGCTAGCCTCTGTGCTGCCTGATGCATCTTGGTCGACCGAGCCGATTCCCTTTCCGGTTTCGGCAAGGATTCGCCTGCCTCCTGCATCGGTGGAGGCGCTGCCATCCCGTTTTGAGCGGCAGCGGCCTTTAGGCGCAGCACACCTCTGCATATTGCTCGGCTCGTCCCGCCTCTCTGGTCCAGCTGCAGCGAGTGGGATCTCCTGTTCCCGGATGGTCCACCGCGTCACAACTGAGCGGCAGCCTGCGCCGTGCTATGCTCCGTCCCTCAACGGTGCCTTAATTTTACATCACGAGTGCTGCAACTCGTTAAACTAACCAGTGTCTGTGTCCGGCATTCCTATGTGCATTGTCGTGTGTGGAGCAGTTTCGTTGGGCAAATCATTCAAGGGTGATGCAATTACGACTAGCCATCATCAAAACAAAAAGAATGAATTGCCTGCTAATTAGGCGTAGGCTTTTGTCCTAATCTTGATAGTTCTCTAGGCAAATTTGGTGTTGAAATCTTGTTCAACATCTAGGGCTAATCCTTGCTTTGGTTCCTATTTATCTTTCCACATTCAACCCTGAATCTGTGAGATCTATCTAGCTCCCATTAGTCGGGTTGTGCTTGTAGAAACACTACAAACCTTTACACGTCTACCTATCTGTCTAACTTGAACAAGAAAAACAATGGAAAAGCTAGCCATCAGGTAGCATACCATTGTTCCTTACATGAATTTCAATCGGCAGCTACAATCCTATCATATACTCCCTCCGTTCCTAAATGCAAGTCTTTTTAGAGATTGCACTATAAACTACATACGGATGTACATAGACATATTTTAGAGTGAATTCGCTCATTTTGCTCCGTATGTAGTCCATAACGGAATCTCTTCAAAGACTTATATTTAGGAACGGAGGGAGTACACAATAATTAAAGTGGCTAAGATAGCTTGCCCGCCATGCATTTCAAGTGTTGGGCATGAGCTCTTGTGTGACTGACATGTGTACCTTTTTCTCAATCTGCTTCACTTCTGCTTTAGTGATGGTTTTTGTCTATATTTCCTGTTCTAGGACGGTTTTGCTGATTTTCTGTTATTTACTTTCCCGTATCCCGTGGTCAGTAAGACTCCGGGTAAATATATGACACCGCCCGCTCCATCGCTCTACACATATATAGAAAGGCTCTTTCTTTCGGCCTCCTCATCGAGGGCACTCCAATTATGTCTCCCCGGATATAGCTATAGTAGAAATCACCGCCGCAAAAGATGCGTCCGGTAGTCAGTCACCAACTGTGGCGCCTCCAGATTCCTAACATCCCCGATGACCCTCCCGCCCACACAGTGGCGCGCCTGAGTGAGCGCGCAGGCTTAGGGTCATGGACGACCATGGACGCATCATTTCATGCCGAAAATATGTCAGGAGCTTGCGGTGCTGTAGCCAGGGATGAACATGGTAACTTCCTTACGGCGGCCTCCTGGACATTACTGCACGTTTCGTCGGCAGAATCCGCAGAAATCAGGGCCATTCGAAGTGGAATTACTCTAGCGTCTAATATCGGTTGTAACAAGGTCATAACGGAATATGATTGCATGAACGCTTTGGAGGCAATTGCGCACCCGGAAGCATATATGGGACCTGATACACCAATCATTACAGAAGCCACTCTTGTAGATTTGGAGTTCTCTGCTATTACTTTCGTCCACTGTGACAGGAAAGCAAACGTAGTGGTGGATAGGTTAGCTAAGCATTGTTTTAGTATTACATTTGTCTGAATTTTGGGAGGAGAATGCCCCTGACTTTATTCTTCCTCAGATTGTAAATGATATGGCTATTTTTTGAGGAATAAAGTTTTGAATTGTTCAAAAAGAAAAAACACCCTGTGAGTAGTAAAATAAAAAATACTAGAAAGTTAAACAAACATTTTTTTTCTCGTCCAAGGTGCTCAGATGTGTGATGTACGTGCAATATTTCAGGGTGTTTGGACATTTGAGGAGCTTGTGGCTCCTGGAATGTCCAAACTTCACCAAAGTTTGCACGGACATCACGCACAAGAGCATCTTGCACTCCAGAATAATCTGATTTTTAATTTTTTTCCTATTTATTATGATTTTACTGTTCATCTCCGGGCCCTTCTGAGCCCTGGTGCAGATTAGCTGCGTCCAATATCGGTAATTCAATTCCAGGCATCTATCTATCATGAGTATGTATATACTGTATCATGCATGAAACATATGCCGCACGCCACAAAGCTTCATTTCTTTAGAGCACTATTTTCTGGTCAACTAAATAGTGCTTTGAGCAAATTCACTCAAATGTGTTTTTTAGCATAACACAGTGAGGATGGCCCATACTGGTGGCCCAAATGTGCTAGCGAATATAACAAAACAACCAATATAATCAATTCAAAAGGACCTTCAAAATTCACATGAAGGAATAGACTTCTATACAAAAAATGCTTAATTTTATTACAAACATTGGTATACCATTTGGCATTTGCTATCTGTACTATGTTTTCCATCCTTCAAGCAATGGTATGAATCTCGGCTAATTTATTTGTAGTATCTACTTTCATCTATGTATCTTATGCACATGTCTTCTAAGTTGATTTGTTTATATTACAAGCAACATATTAATCCCACGATTGGGAAATATATAATTAAGTAATGATAGGTCAACTGTCTCTTTCATAACATGGTACTTTATAGTTAACATTTGTCTCGACTCCTATTAATTATGTTTTAAAAAGTTATCTCATAATCAAACATTTTGTATTGTTACATGGCAGATGTTAGTCACATTTTAGCCTAAAATGGCATTGTGGTATGTTCAGATTAAATACTATTGATGTTCAGTTTTTTATTGCCATCATTAGTCAGTTCTTCAAGTTAAATGTTTGAATGAGTTGGTAACAAATTATACTCCACTCTGTTTACTCCTCCTATCTAAAGGGAAACTTTTTAAAGTTTTGCCACATTTATAGTTGAATTATCAACATCTACAGCACCAAATAATACTATATGAAATCATGTACCTTCATGGATATTGATCTCTTATTGTGAATGTGAATACTCCCTCCGTTCCTAAATATAAGACCTTTTAGAAATTCCACTATAGACTACATATGGAGCAAAATGAGTGAATCTACACTCTAAAGTATGTCTATATACATCTGTATGTAGTCCTAGTGGAATCTCTAAAAGGTCAGGAACGAAGGGAGTATTATTTTCTAAAAAAACATGAAAATTGACTTAAGATAGAACTAACATCCGAAGGAAAAAAAACGTATGGAGTATGTCGATACAGACTAAGAAAATCATATTCAAATATTATAATTCTCAGTCAGTCCATTTATAATTAACATTCTCGAAATATTTTATGAATATATTTATCTTTTATCCTTTTCTTTCATGCTCTTCCATAAAATAATGTTGAAGCATTACAATCTTCCTTACTCTTACTTATCTAATTTAGCAACAAAAATTAAGACATTTTGAAAGAATTCTATAAAAATAATCTTTTGAAAAATTGTAATATAATATTTCTCTCTAATAATTTTTGAATGTCAAGAAGCCAATACAAATGTGTTCAACTGTTTCCTGGAAACATGATGACACATACTTGGCTTTCATAAGATTTAAAGGTTAGCTAGAGGCATCCATATATTTTAGGTACTGTATTCTTAGTCATACTTTAGCATTTATATTTTTTCCCTTTTCAATAGTATTTTGCTAAAGTAAGTTATTAGAGATGGATTTGGTTATGTATTGTTTACCATTTCCAATCCAAGTTACATGTCATTTCTGAATATTACCCGACAAATAATTTTCTATGTTTGATCATATATAAGGAAATAAGTACTTGCGCCTAAAACATCAAAAGGATGTCGCTATATTTATTTTGAAATATACTTCTGCAAGATATAGCTATATTATGTGACAAAACATGTTGGTTGAGAAAATGATGATCAACATTTGATCATGAAGAATATGCCATGTCATATAGTAATTCGATGTGATTTTTCTTTGTGAGGGTACAAATTTTATTGTATTGATGTTGTCATGTATAATGTAGCTCAAAATTAGAAGGTGATGCGATGAAATGACCAGCAACTTAGGTTGTTAGTATTTCCATGCCAACAAAACTACAACGTATAAGAGGGAATTTTAAAATAAAATGAAATAATTGTGAGTGCTCCAGATGGAGACCCCTGCTATTTCTCATTTTCCATTATACTTGATTTTTTATGGCAAAAGCTAGGATGTATGCAATCAACTTAGACAAAAGGGAGGAGACATGTGACACAGAGAACATTGCATTCTAAGTTGCGTGACATAACTATTTTTCTGAAATCACATGAAATTTTAGTCATATATCTCTTCTTGCAAAATGATAGCTTGAAAATCCATTATATTTATACTTGATGATGAATATTTATCGCCAATAGGTGGTTCCTCTTTTGGGCATACTTAGGAAAACAACAACCATGTCTTTATTTCATAAATTATGATCCCTGGAAGAAGTACCATCAAATGTGTGTATTCTGTATATGCATTTACATCTATTAATATTTATCAACATGCAAAATCATAGAAAAAGTACATGAATATAATTATGAGAGAAGTGAAAGCCAATATCCGAATGCGTAAAGATATATTTTGGAAATGCATTGTTTTCAACTTAAATTGACCACATTAATCCAATTCAATATCATACTATTGGCAACCTTTTCTTTTTGATATTTTTAAAATTAAACTCTAAATGTGGAAAATTATGCTACACATCTCTATGTAATTAACAACCATTTTATGCTGCGTCTCATTAAATAAAACAATTAATTGCTTTGCACATGCGAGGATCTATCTCCACAGACCTATGCAATGTCACACACTAACTAACTCCTACCTTGGGATCTAAACTTTGATTATTTATGTACAAATAAATCATCACAGCCAAATGAATACAACCAATATTATTATCTACAAAATACTCTATTTATTTCTAAACACTCGACATGCTAAAGATGATGCCCTCACATTTGGTTCAACAATCTAAAGATGATGCCCTCGCATTTGCGAGGGCGACTATGCTGGTAATAAAAACAGGAATTTCAGAAGAAAAAAGAAAAGGAGAAGTCAAGAAATCAGAAAAAACAAAAGAGAAGAAAAAGGAAAAATTGAACCAATCATAAAGAATCAGCCATTCGATGACCGACTGATGGCAGATTAAAAACGGAATGTTCTTCCTCGTCATTTATGGCAACAAATTTATAGTTTTTTTAGGGTAACAAATTTATAGTTTGTTAGACTAGATATATGAGGCACAAACAAAACAATGACATGTATGGTGATGGCTGATGATTACATTTAAACAACAGGGCGCAATTATATTTATAGGTTCTTGGTAACGTGGGAACCCGGGCCTTGCCTTGGCTGGGTCTCTCTCCCCCTCCCCCTGCTGCAGCAGCTGCACAGCAAATAACATAAGCGAGTAGAGTACAGAAAATGGAATCCAATGCGATGTGACCACACACAATGGAACACCAGCCCAACTTGGTATGGAGAAAGACGTTGGGAACACCAGCCCAACACAATGGCTTTGTCTTTCGTCCGGCCATTAGCGCAATCCCGGGGTCTCG
Organism: Aegilops tauschii subsp. strangulata; assembly: GCF_002575655.3. Lineage (NCBI taxonomy): Eukaryota > Viridiplantae > Streptophyta > Magnoliopsida > Poales > Poaceae > Aegilops > Aegilops tauschii. The sequence continues at coordinate 625,371,172 of NC_053041.3, read as the reverse complement.
TGGACGGGCTGCACCTTTGCTGCACTCGCGCACACAAGGCTGGCAAGCAAAGGAGGGGTAGCAGCATACGCCTTAGGACGAGACCTCCTTAACTAGGCAAGGACCACGGGCACCCCCAAAATCAAATTTTCATTTCACAGTCCAACAGGTAGAACCGGCAGAGCCGAACGATGTCACACAGTAGATGAACGTCGAACCAACACTCACCACAGAGGCTGTGTAGGAAAACATGAAGATCCATGCCAGAACTCAACCTCCCGCATCAAGGGCGACGCAACTCTGACTCTGAAGCAAAGATCCAAAGGAGAACTACGCAAGACTGACGTCGTGGAAGACCACCGAACGGACCACATGCTGCCTGTCATCGTTGCCACAGGGGCCCCGCCGCCGCAGCTCAGACTTCACCATAACAACCAAACCGAGGTAATCCCACGAACACGCCGAAGAAGAGCCAACTACCACTGCAATGTCTCCGACTTCACTTGCCCTATCGTCGTTGCCACAGAAGCCTCGACGCCAGACCAATGCATACCACCAACCTCCCAACACACCATCTGGTCCCTCTGACCAGATTGAACTCCAAAATCGATGCCCTCGAGAGGGAAACGACGCCAACATGGTGCCAACGACCGACCCTCCGTGTCTGGGGTTTCGCCCGGAGCTGTCCCTCGCAGAGGAAGAGAGAGCATCCTGCCGATGCCTTCAAGAAGGTTACAGCATCCACAGACGCCGCCGTCACAGGCTCCGGCCATGGCCAGAGACGGGCTTTCACCCAGCCCTCGTAATCCTCTGGTCGACAGCCAATCCGGCATCTCCACATGTCCTCAACCTCGACAGCCAAAAATTGCAGCCTCTTCACCGCATCAGGAAGAGATATCTCGTCTGCAGGTCGCAGCCTAGAGCCGCCACCAGGCCGGACCTGATGTAGAGAGGCCGACGGAGTCCGCCCTAGCCGCCAACCCAAGATGCGCGCCTGCCGCATCCGCACCGCGCCTCGTTGGCGCCCCTGCCAGAGCGCCTGAAACTGCGCCAACGCGCACTGCACGACCTCGCCACACCTGCGCCGTGAACCGCCGCCCCTTGCCACATCGCATGAACCGCACGGTAGGCTCTGCAGATATGCGTGCACCGCGCTCTGGAGCCTCCGTGGTGGCCTCGAGTGACCGCGTCGCTCCTTGCCGTTGTTAGAATGACGAGCCCCTTGACGGCGTCCCCGAATGCCAGATCCCGCGCCGCTTGAGGCCGCCACGAGCCAACCGATACATCGCCCCTCCGCTCGGACCACCGGAGCCTCGTCAGCCCGCGCCGGAACTTCGCCAGCCCGCGCCGGAGCCACGCTCGCGCGCCTGCCCAAGGCCGCCACGCCACCACGCTAGATGCGCCCTTGCGCCTTGCGAAGAGATGCCCCCCGCCGCCCTCCCTGGAGCCTGACCGGGCTTTGCTGGTGGCCTCCTCAGGCGACGGCGAGGTTGTTGTTGCCGTAGCCTCGCCTTGCCTCTCACCGGAGCTCTCACTCTCTCTCGCGCGGACGTAGAAGAAAGGAGGAAGAAGAGCGAGGCGCACACAGCAGATATATCCGGCGCACGAACACCGCCCGGCTGCACGAACATCCATTTTTTCACTCAAGCCACAAACTCAAGCACTTGCTACAACATGCAGGGAACGGGGCTTATACACGCGCGCGCATCAACTCCGACGTCCGCTCCAGCCGCAGCCCCGCTGCCCACTTGCCCACGCCCCCGCGCTCCACGGCTTCCCGCGCCCGCCGCGCACGTATGCCTAACGGGACGCGACCGGGTCCAGCGCCCTACGCGGTCACACCCCGGCGCATTCGTCTAACTAACACACACACGCACACACTCCCGCCACGGACCCGATGCAGCTCCGACGCGTCCGGTGCGCGCACGCACACACACCCGACGTGGTCGCCACCGTGACAAGCATGGCTTGCTGGTAACATTCACGCCCCAAGCCATGACCTTGCACATGTCAGGCTCGTCGTCGACGTCGCGCCGTGGCCTCTCCTACGGCCTCCTCGATGCTTGACGCTGCCTCCATGTTATTCCTCGACGATCGCACGCCGAGCTTCTTCTCCACCGACCACGTCGAGGTCCTCGGCGACCACGCCTTGCACGCCCCGGCTCGTGCACACGATCACACACGTACTGACGTGATCGACGCGGTTGCCCTGCGCTCCGCTGGACGTGTTCTCCTCCGGTGATCCGCACGCCCTTAGCTCACGCACATGCCACGCCCTGACGCAAGCAACGTGGCCGCTCGAGCTGCCTCACCTACCGCACGAACGGCTTCTCCTCCACGCCGCCGAGCAGCCAGCGACAAACGCTGGAAGGATCAAGGATGTAGCTGAACTCGAGCACAACGGCGACATACGCCTCCACCCAACGTCAACCGCGCGCTCGTACGCGCGCCCGCGGTCCCGATGCGCCCGACGCGTCCAGTGCGCACCCATAACACGCACCGGTCGCGCTCGGCTCGCCGCCGCGGCTTATTGTCCTGTACCGCTGCGGCCTCAACTGCAGCGCAACACCTCCATGCCGCCATGCCGCTGTGTGTCGTTGAAACCGCCACCACGCAGGTCCTCTGCGGCCTCCTCACCGTGCCGCCGCAGCCACCGCGGCCTCCTCGCCGCGCCGTGCACTTCCATAGACCGACACAAGGCCCGAAGCATCGTGCAGCCGCCGGCGAACTCCGCCACCGCCGGCACGCCTCTGGCAAGGAGAACGACGCCCAAGATGAACCAGCTCATGATACCAAATGTTGTTGCCGTAGCCTGGCCTTGCCTCTCACCGGAGCTCTCACCCTCTCTCTCGCGGACATAGAAGAAAGGAGGAAGCAGAGCGAGGCGCACACAACAGATATATCCGGCGCACGAACGCCGCCCGGCTGCACGAACAGCCATTTTTTCACTCAAGCCACAAACTCAAGCACTTGCTACAACACGCAGAACGGGGCTTATACACGCGCGCGCACCAACGCCCCGTCCGCTCCCGCCGCAGCCCCGCTGCCCACTTGCCCACGCCCCTGCGCTCCACGGCCTCTCGCGCCCGCCGGGCACGTACGCCTAACGGGACGCGACTGGGTCCAGCGCCCTACGCGGTCACACCCCGGCACATTCGTCTAACTAACACACACACACGCACACACTCCCGCCACGGACCCGATGCAGCTTCGACGCGTCCGGTGCGCGCACGCACACGCACCCGACGTGGTCGCCACCGTGAGAAGCATGGCTTGCTGCTAACAGAGGTGAGGGGGTGGAGGGAGGTGGGAAGGAGGCGGCGGCGGAGGGTTCCCCCGTGCCGCCAGAGAGAGGCGACGCGGGGGTGGAGTTTAGTCGCAATGCCATTTTTATATTTATAAGTTCTTGGTAACGTGGGAACCCAGCGCCTTGGCTTGGCTGAGTCTCTCTGACGGTCTCCCCCTCCCCCTGCTGCAGCAGCTGCAGAGCAAATAACATAAGCGAGTAGAGTACAGGAAATGAAATCCAATGCAATGTGACCACACACAATGGAACACCAGCCCAACTTGGTATGGAGAAAGACGTTGGGAACACCAGCCCAACTTGGTATGGAGAAAGACGTTGGGAACACCAGCCCAACACAACGGCTTTGTCTTTCGTCCGGCCATTAGCGCAATCAAGGGCTCTCCTCGATGGACTGCACCTTTGCTGCACTCGCGCACACAAGGCTGGCAAGCAAAGAGGGGTAGCGTACGCCACGGACGTGACCTCGTTAACTACGCAAGGACCGCAGACCAGTAGTATGTACGAGACAACGCCAAGATCAACTTAGAGCGGAACGGTGCTGTGTACGCTCAGAGTAATCACACAACAATTTTGTTCATGCGACTAACTTTATGTTCAACTCATGGCAGCATCTTTGTTCATCCAACGAGTGTAACCAACTTCTGTTGCAATGCGATGGCTATAGAACATATATGAGAGACCGATCTTGTGCTCGCTATGGGTGGCGTGGAGTGAAGCTCGGTGTCGCCACTGCGCGCTCTGGCTGTGCCGGCACATCAAGCGACCTTCCCGGAGTGATCGATTGAACGTTGTGGCATGCCACGTTTATGCGGGTCTGTCCGGAATCTGGTTTTCCTTTTTATGTTATTTGTTGCATTTTGATTTTATGTTTTAAATGTTAAGATAATATAAGATTGTATTCACGTATTTTTTCATAAAATGATCATAAGTTCATAACATTTTAAAAATGTGTTTGTGTGTTTTTTGTAATTGTCTGTAGACTTTTTAAAAATATATGTGAATGGTTCTAAAAAATCATGAAAAACTAAAATGTTATACCATCTTTTGAAAAATATTCGTGTATTTAAAAATATATATGTTTTTAAAAAGGTTCATGTGTTATAGAAAGGCACTCATGCAATAAGGAAAAAGTGCTCAGTGGCTTGCAGCTCCACGCACAATCGAAACGACGTGGCCAATCCCCTCGTGCCGTCATTTTCTTCGTACTTTTTCTATTTAGTATGTGCTAGTGGGCCGGCCTGATTAGTAGAGACGCTTCAGCGAGAGGACCTTCGGCCTCGCTGAATGCGAGATATAGCGCTCGCGCGAACGCAGCAGAATACACACAAAATGGAAAACCCAGCTTAGTTGGCCCACTTGACGAGCAGAAGAAAAATATCTCTTCTAGAGCGCCGTCCATTAGGACGCTGAGGGCAATACATAGCATTTACAGAGGAAACATCGGTTGTTGATATCACTGCTTGATGCGGTGAGTGAAGCTCGGTGCCGCCTGCGCGTGTTCTGGCTGTGCCTGCACATCAAGTGACCATCCCTGAGTGGTCGAGTGAGCGTTGCTGCATGCCACGTTTATGCAGGTTTGGCCGGATTATTTTTATTTTTATGTTATTTGTTGCATTTTAATTTTAATTTTTCATGTTAAGATCATTTAAGATTATATTCAGGTATTTTTATAAAATGATCATAACATTTCAAAAATGTGTTTGTGTGTTTTTTCTAATTGTCAGTAGACTTTTTAAAAATATTTCTGAATGTTTATAAAAAAATCATGAAAAACTAAAATGCTTTACCATCTTTTGAAAAATATTAGTGTATTTAAAAATATGTTTTTAAAAAAAGTTTCTTGTGTTATAGAAAGGCACTCATGCAATCAGGAAAAAGTGCTCATAAATTTTGAAAAGATTTTAATAGAAATTTGAAAAAGTGTTGGCATCTTTAAATGTTCATGTGATTTTTAAAAACTATTTACGCACTTAAGAATATGTAATTTTAGGAAGTGCTCCATGTAATTTGACAAATATTCATACTTTTAATAATATATTCATGTATTTTAGAAAGTGTTTGCGCGTTTAAGATATAGTGTCCTTGTAATTTAGAAATTTCTCCCTGCTTTAAAAGTTTCATGTATTTGAAAAGATGTTAAATGTACTAGTTAATATTAAATTGAAAAAATCCAGAACACCAGGGACACAAATAAAAAATGGAGAAAGAAAAATGGGTAAGACGAAAAAGCCTAAACTCAGAGAAAACAATAATATAAACTAGAATTTCAGAAGAAAAAATGAAAAGGAGAAATCAAGATATCAGAAAAAACCTAAAAAAGAAAATTTGAACCAATCATAAAGAACCGGACGTGGCAACCAGCACGAGCGTCCCGTCCTTCCGTTGTGCGCTGCTGTATAGCGGGTTTTTTTTAAACCACATATTCATCATTACATAAAGTTTAAAAATACAACATATGTGGACCACACTGAACAATACCAATGAGGACAGCCATCTTGGCACATAAACAAAAAATGTCTCACATAAAAAAAATTACATATAGGCTTTTAAGGGAGTCGATTGCTGAACCAAATCGTCGCCGTCCACCAACCACCAGCAACACCATTGACATCGCCATCGGAGGAGGAGACATGCACCGCAAACCGAAAAACTGTCAGAGCACTATCGCATCACTGCTTTGTGAGCCTAAGAAAGCACTACCGTAGATGACAGAGCATTTATCACTGTGGCGCGTCGACCGGGGTTCAACCCCGTGCTCCTTGGGCCTTAGATCTGCCGTCTCCGGTCGACGTAGTCGACGAAGAACACCGGATCTGCCTGCCTCCAGTCTGCAACCCAATGCGAAAACAACAATCACACTGAAGAAACCATCATCGCCATATGAAGCAACATCCGATGGCAAACTCCTGCACAAGACACTTTCCACACACTCCTCAGAGCCTTTCGAAGAAGAAGCCCTGCGATGGGACCGAAGTGAGGAACACATTATTCTCCACGGCTGCATCGTCGCCATCAAGACTAAAAACGGAATGTTCTTCCTAGTCATTTCAGGCAACAAATTTATTGTTTGATAGACTGGATATATGAGGACAAACAAAACAATGGCATGTATAGTGATGGGTGATGATTATATTTTAAACGACAGGGCAAGTGATGGCAAATTTTCACAGGTTCTTGGTAATGTGGGAACCCGGCGCCTTTGCTTGGCTGGGTCTCTCTCAACGGCAAAATTTCGTGTTTTGACCCTTTTCCCTAACAATTTTACGATCTGACCCTGGTTTGAAAATATTTCGGGATTTGACCCTTTTTCTTACCGCCAGGGGAGCTGGCGGTAGGGTTATACAGCCTACCGCCAGGGGACCTGGCGGTAGGGTACTTATCCACGTCAGCACGCGGAAATGGCCGCCGTCCCCCTCCGTCGCACTAGCCTGTCTAACCCTACCGCCAGAGCCCCTCGCGGTAGGGTCCGGACAGTTATTTTGCCCGAAACCCCCGCGCCCCTGCCCATCTCCCCACCCCTCCCCCTCCCCCCGTCGGCAGTTCCTCATTTTCTCCCCCAAGTCGCCCCTCTCTCCCTCTCTCATCTCCTCCACTCCCCCTCGGATCTTCATCGTTTCTTCACCGTTTTTGCGGATCGAGATGGCCCCGAAGAGAGAAACGTAAGCTCCTCCAATCCCTCCAATTAGTTTTTGCAAACTTGCTTCCGATTCGACGCATTATTTGCTTCAAATCCCTCATATTTTTGAACTTAGATTGGATTTTTTTGTACCTAAGATTGTTTTAGCTTGATTGTAGTTGTAGTTCTTAGTTCTTTAGTAAGTAGTGGTATTGAATATGAACTCTAATCAATATTCATATGTTAGTGTGAAGATGAACCCTAGTTCATACATTTTTTTGTTAAAAAAATTATGATGTAATGCATGTGGGAGGACTTGATAGTAGTTTTATGATGCATGTTGATATGATGATATGAAGATGTTGGAGGATTTTTTTTATGATATGATGCATGTTGATATGATGCATATTGGAGTAAACAAAATATATATGATGCAAGTAGTGGATTTGGTTGGAGTAAATATGATATGGTATGATTTTGCATTTGACACATCTTGATATATGTATTTTATTTATTTGATCCATATGTGTAGGTCTGGAACAATGGCGCAACCATTGCCCATTCATCTCCAACATGACCCGTCCGGCTTGCCACTTCCGTACGTGTACGAGTCCTTCCCCAAGCTTCTGGTGCCGGTGACCGCTTTTTCAGACGAGTTCCTACAGGAGACGAGGGCAGTGCGGTGGCACGAGAGGGCAGAACGGATCGCCGACAATGTGAAGTGTTGGTCGCAGAGTGTGAAGGAGTGGAAGAGAGTGAAGGCAGAGATGGAGGGAGATCCAACTATCTGCCGTGAATGCCGGGAAGGGACCATTGAAGTTGCCAAGCAGCACTCCAACTGGGAGCTGCGCAATTTGGGCAGAAGGATCTAGTTCGAGAGCATTGCGGAGGAGAGAGCCAGGATGCCGCCCCCAAGTGCATCGACGTTCGATACCATCAGTTGGGGAAGGGCGGAGGTGAAAACTCCAGCGGGCAAGGCAAGGTGGGAGTGCTTGAACGGTCGGATGCCGACCAGCGTTCCGCCTCCGCCTGAACCGGTGGATCCGCTGCCGTATCTGTCTCCACGGCCAGACCTAACATACGAGGGGGGGGGAGGTTTATCCAACCTATAAACATGTCTATTGGATATGCATCTATGTTTTAGTACGGGTTGTCAATCTTTGGGACAAGTTTGCTATTTGCTATTTCGTACTTATGAATCTATGTGTAAACTCTTTGATATTTGCCATGTGGGACCTTTATTAATATGTGAGCTCGTATTTTGCTATTCGTGAAACTTGTGACAAAACAAACAATCAATAAAATTTGTAAAAACCTAAACCCACGGGACGTGGCGGTAGGGTCAGACAGCCTACCGCCAGCCCCCATGGCGGTAGGGTGAACCCTACTGCCAGGGCCATTGCACATTTCGTTACAGAAGGTTTGTACGGCAAAACCCTGCCACACCCTACCGCCAGGGACTCTGGCGGTAGGGTTAGACATCCTACCGCCAGGGCCCATGGCGGTAAGGTACTTATCCACGTCAGCACAGCCAAACGGCCGCCGTCCCCCTTCGTCACACCCTACCGCCAGGGGCTCTGGCGGTAGCCTGTCTAACCCTACCGCCAGAGGGCCTGGCGGTAGCAAAAGGGTCAAATCCCGAAAATATTTCAAACCAGGGTCAGATCCTGATTTTGTTAGGGAAAATGGTCAAAACACGAAATTTTGCCTCTCTCACCCTCCCTCTGCTGCTGCAGCAGCAGCAAACAACATAAGCGAGTAGAGTAGAGATGAAATCCACAATGGAATCCCAACTTGGTATGGGGAAAGGCGTTGGAACACCAGCCCAACACAGTGGCTTTCGTCTTTGGTCCGGCCATCCGCACAATCCCGGGCTCTCGTGGACGAACTGCACCTTTGCTGCACTCACGCAGACAAGGCTGGCAAGCAAAGGATGGCTAGCATACGCCATGCACGTGACCTCAGTAACTACACAAGGATCACGGGCCAGTAGTACTACGCGACAGGCGACACCACCGAGACCAACTTTTCACTTCACAGTCAAACAGGTAAAATCGGCAGAGCGGAATGAGGCTGTGTGCGCTCAGAGTAATTACACAATAATTTTTTGCTCATGGGACTAACTTTATGTTTAACTCATGGCATCGTCTTTCTTCATCCGAAATGTTTTGTTCTTAATACAAATTTTGTGTCACTCCGGTTCTTGAATCAATAAGTTTTCATGTGCAATTTAGTGAATCTGTAATAGTCTACTTGCCTTTATTTTCCTAGAAAGAGATATGTTTTTTGTTTCTTGGTTTGGTCAGGAACCATTCGAAAATAATTTTGTGATATGAGAATTTGTCTTCATTATCTGATTTGTATTTTGGCAAACGAGTGTAACCAACTTCTGTTGAGCAATGCGATGGCTATAGAACATATCATGAGAAACCGATCTTGTGCGGGCTATGGGTGGCATGTCGTACTTCCTCCGTCCGAAAATACTTGTCGTACAAATGGATAAAATTGGATATATCTAGAATTAAAATATGTCTAGATACATCCATTTCCCCGACAAGTATTTTCGGACAAAGGGAGTACATCGAATATAAAATAAAACTACCATCGAAGCTGATGGTTAACTAGCTTGATCGATTAGCTAATTTTAAGTGGCACACTAAGACAAGACTTAAAGTATACTCCCGCGTCTATTCTGTTTGAGTATTTTCATAAGAGGCCGGGGGCATCAACTCGTCATTAGATTTTCAAGGAGCCTACTAAATCCTGGTGTATGGGACAGCATATAAAGCTTCCGTTATACAGATTTACTGCCAATAAAAAATGCACCATCTAAACATATCACGATGTGAAACAGGATTCCCAGCCCCAATTAACTTTTTCGTACTACCGGGGCTATGACTAGGTACTCCTTGGTATGTATCAATTGCGTGGGCTAGTATCCAGTACGCAGTACTACCTGCTACATACTAGGCTGCAATGGCTTCAACTGGAGCCTTTCCCATCTTTGACTCGTCTCCGCCTCTGCCATTTCGCACGCACAAAGCGTTACGTTGATGACCACGTGCTTAACTCTTAACTCTTGATCGACAAGTCTTATCTTGCTGCGATTTGCTAACTACCCCTTCTGTCCCAGCATAACTGTGAAAACTGATCTTATATTTTAAAACGGAGGGAGTAGTTTACGTGGACGGTCTAAATGTTGCGACAGAGTCCCGCTCGTCGTCTCAAGATTCCATGCATGCAGATGCAGTGGATGCCCTCAGTTTGTGCGCCATGCGGTCAGTGAACCCCCCTGCCCTGCCCCTCATCAAGATGCCATGCATGCAGCGGAACCCAACCAAGTGCTAGCCTCTGTGCTGCCTGATGCATCTTGGTCGACCGAGCCGATTCCCTTTCCGGTTTCGGCAAGGATTCGCCTGCCTCCTGCATCGGTGGAGGCGCTGCCATCCCGTTTTGAGCGGCAGCGGCCTTTAGGCGCAGCACACCTCTGCATATTGCTCGGCTCGTCCCGCCTCTCTGGTCCAGCTGCAGCGAGTGGGATCTCCTGTTCCCGGATGGTCCACCGCGTCACAACTGAGCGGCAGCCTGCGCCGTGCTATGCTCCGTCCCTCAACGGTGCCTTAATTTTACATCACGAGTGCTGCAACTCGTTAAACTAACCAGTGTCTGTGTCCGGCATTCCTATGTGCATTGTCGTGTGTGGAGCAGTTTCGTTGGGCAAATCATTCAAGGGTGATGCAATTACGACTAGCCATCATCAAAACAAAAAGAATGAATTGCCTGCTAATTAGGCGTAGGCTTTTGTCCTAATCTTGATAGTTCTCTAGGAAAATTTGGTGTTGAAATCTTGTTCAACATCTAGGGCTAATCCTTGCTTTGGTTCCTATTTATCTTTCCACATTCAACCCTGAATCTGTGAGATCTATCTAGCTCCCATTAGTCGGGTTGTGCTTGTAGAAACACTACAAACCTTTACACGTCTACCTATCTGTCTAACTTGAACAAGAAAAACAATGGAAAAGCTAGCCATCAGGTAGCATACCATTGTTCCTTACATGAATTTCAATCGGCAGCTACAATCCTATCATATACTCCCTCCGTTCCTAAATGCAAGTCTTTTTAGAGATTGCACTATAAACTACATACGGATGTACATAGACATATTTTAGAGTGAATTCGCTCATTTTGCTCCGTATGTAGTCCATAACGGAATCTCTTCAAAGACTTATATTTAGGAACGGAGGGAGTACACAATAATTAAAGTGGCTAAGATAGCTTGCCCGCCATGCATTTCAAGTGTTGGGCATGAGCTCTTGTGTGACTGACATGTGTACCTTTTTCTCAATCTGCTTCACTTCTGCTTTAGTGATGGTTTTTGTCTATATTTCCTGTTCTAGGACGGTTTTGCTGATTTTCTGTTATTTACTTTCCCGTATCCCGTGGTCAGTAAGACTCCGGGTAAATATATGACACCGCCCGCTCCATCGCTCTACACATATATAGAAAGGCTCTTTCTTTCGGCCTCCTCATCGAGGGCACTCCAATTATGTCTCCCCGGATATAGCTATAGTAGAAATCACCGCCGCAAAAGATGCGTCCGGTAGTCAGTCACCAACTGTGGCGCCTCCAGATTCCTAACATCCCCGATGACCCTCCCGCCCACACAGTGGCGCGCCTGAGTGAGCGCGCAGGCTTAGGGTCATGGACGACCATGGACGCATCATTTCATGCCGAAAATATGTCAGGAGCTTGCGGTGCTGTAGCCAGGGATGAACATGGTAACTTCCTTACGGCGGCCTCCTGGACATTACTGCACGTTTCGTCGGCAGAATCCGCAGAAATCAGGGCCATTCGAAGTGGAATTACTCTAGCGTCTAATATCGGTTGTAACAAGGTCATAACGGAATATGATTGCATGAACGCTTTGGAGGCAATTGCGCACCCGGAAGCATATATGGGACCTGATACACCAATCATTACAGAAGCCACTCTTGTAGATTTGGAGTTCTCTGCTATTACTTTCGTCCACTGTGACAGGAAAGCAAACGTAGTGGTGGATAGGTTAGCTAAGCATTGTTTTAGTATTACATTTGTCTGAATTTTGGGAGGAGAATGCCCCTGACTTTATTCTTCCTCAGATTGTAAATGATATGGCTATTTTTTGAGGAATAAAGTTTTGAATTGTTCAAAAAGAAAAAACACCCTGTGAGTAGTAAAATAAAAAATACTAGAAAGTTAAACAAACATTTTTTTTCTCGTCCAAGGTGCTCAGATGTGTGATGTACGTGCAATATTTCAGGGTGTTTGGACATTTGAGGAGCTTGTGGCTCCTGGAATGTCCAAACTTCACCAAAGTTTGCACGGACATCACGCACAAGAGCATCTTGCACTCCAGAATAATCTGATTTTTAATTTTTTTCCTATTTATTATGATTTTACTGTTCATCTCCGGGCCCTTCTGAGCCCTGGTGCAGATTAGCTGCGTCCAATATCGGTAATTCAATTCCAGGCATCTATCTATCATGAGTATGTATATACTGTATCATGCATGAAACATATGCCGCACGCCACAAAGCTTCATTTCTTTAGAGCACTATTTTCTGGTCAACTAAATAGTGCTTTGAGCAAATTCACTCAAATGTGTTTTTTTAGCATAACACAGTGAGGATGGCCCATACTGGTGGCCCAAATGTGCTAGCGAATATAACAAAACAACCAATATAATCAATTCAAAAGGACCTTCAAAATTCACATGAAGGAATAGACTTCTATACAAAAAATGCTTAATTTTATTACAAACATTGGTATACCATTTGGCATTTGCTATCTGTACTATGTTTTCCATCCTTCAAGCAATGGTATGAATCTCGGCTAATTTATTTGTAGTATCTACTTTCATCTATGTATCTTATGCACATGTCTTCTAAGTTGATTTGTTTATATTACAAGCAACATATTAATCCCACGATTGGGAAATATATAATTAAGTAATGATAGGTCAACTGTCTCTTTCATAACATGGTACTTTATAGTTAACATTTGTCTCGACTCCTATTAATTATGTTTTAAAAAGTTATCTCATAATCAAACATTTTGTATTGTTACATGGCAGATGTTAGTCACATTTTAGCCTAAAATGGCATTGTGGTATGTTCAGATTAAATACTATTGATGTTCAGTTTTTTATTGCCATCATTAGTCAGTTCTTCAAGTTAAATGTTTGAATGAGTTGGTAACAAATTATACTCCACTCTGTTTACTCCTCCTATCTAAAGGGAAACTTTTTAAAGTTTTGCCACATTTATAGTTGAATTATCAACATCTACAGCACCAAATAATACTATATGAAATCATGTACCTTCATGGATATTGATCTCTTATTGTGAATGTGAATACTCCCTCCGTTCCTAAATATAAGACCTTTTAGAAATTCCACTATAGACTACATATGGAGCAAAATGAGTGAATCTACACTCTAAAGTATGTCTATATACATCTGTATGTAGTCCTAGTGGAATCTCTAAAAGGTCAGAAACGAAGGGAGTATTATTTTCTAAAAAAACATGAAAATTGACTTAAGATAGAACTAACATCCGAAGGAAAAAAAACGTATGGAGTATGTCGATACAGACTAAGAAAATCATATTCAAATATTATAATTCTCAGTCAGTCCATTTATAATTAACATTCTCGAAATATTTTATGAATATATTTATCTTTTATCCTTTTCTTTCATGCTCTTCCATAAAATAATGTTGAAGCATTACAATCTTCCTTACTCTTACTTATCTAATTTAGCAACAAAAATTAAGACATTTTGAAAGAATTCTATAAAAATAATCTTTTGAAAAATTGTAATATAATATTTCTCTCTAATAATTTTTGAATGTCAAGAAGCCAATACAAATGTGTTCAACTGTTTCCTGGAAACATGATGACACATACTTGGCTTTCATAAGATTTAAAGGTTAGCTAGAGGCATCCATATATTTTAGGTACTGTATTCTTAGTCATACTTTAGCATTTATATTTTTTCCCTTTTCAATAGTATTTTGCTAAAGTAAGTTATTAGAGATGAATTTGGTTATGTATTGTTTACCATTTCCAATCCAAGTTACATGTCATTTCTGAATATTACCCGACAAATAATTTTCTATGTTTGATCATATATAAGGAAATAAGTACTTGCGCCTAAAACATCAAAAGGATGTCGCTATATTTATTTTGAAATATACTTCTGCAAGATATAGCTATATTATGTGACAAAACATGTTGGTTGAGAAAATGATGATCAACATTTGATCATGAAGAATATGCCATGTCATATAGTAATTCGATGTGATTTTTCTTTGTGAGGGTACAAATTTTATTGTATTGATGTTGTCATGTATAATGTAGCTCAAAATTAGAAGGTGATGCGATGAAATGACCAGCAACTTAGGTTGTTAGTATTTCCATGCCAACAAAACTACAACGTATAAGAGGGAATTTTAAAATAAAATGAAATAATTGTGAGTGCTCCAGATGGAGACCCCTGCTATTTCTCATTTTCCATTATACTTGATTTTTTATGGCAAAAGCTAGGATGTATGCAATCAACTTAGACAAAAGGGAGGAGACATGTGACACAGAGAACATTGCATTCTAAGTTGCGTGACATAACTATTTTTCTGAAATCACATGAAATTTTAGTCATATATCTCTTCTTGCAAAATGATAGCTTGAAAATCCATTATATTTATACTTGATGATGAATATTTATCGCCAATAGGTGGTTCCTCTTTTGGGCATACTTAGGAAAACAACAACCATGTCTTTATTTCATAAATTATGATCCCTGGAAGAAGTACCATCAAATGTGTGTATTCTGTATATGCATTTACATCTATTAATATTTATCAACATGCAAAATCATAGAAAAAGTACATGAATATAATTATGAGAGAAGTGAAAGCCAATATCCGAATGCGTAAAGATATATTTTGGAAATGCATTGTTTTCAACTTAAATTGACCACATTAATCCAATTCAATATCATACTATTGGCAACCTTTTCTTTTTGATATTTTTAAAATTAAACTCTAAATGTGGAAAATTATGCTACACATCTCTATGTAATTAACAACCATTTTATGCTGCGTCTCATTAAATAAAACAATTAATTGCTTTGCACATGCGAGGATCTATCTCCACAGACCTATGCAATGTCACACACTAACTAACTCCTACCTTGGGATCTAAACTTTGATTATTTATGTACAAATAAATCATCACAGCCAAATGAATACAACCAATATTATTATCTACAAAATACTCTATTTATTTCTAAACACTCGACATGCTAAAGATGATGCCCTCACATTTGGTTCAACAATCTAAAGATGATGCCCTCGCATTTGCGAGGGCGACTATGCTAGTAATAAAAACAGGAATTTCAGAATAAAAAAGAAAAGGAGAAGTCAAGAAATCAGAAAAAACAAAAGAGAAGAACAATGAAAAATTGAACCAATCATAAAGAATCAGCCATTCGATGACCGACTGATGGCAGATTAAAAACGGAATGTTCTTCCTCGTCATTTATGGCAACAAATTTATATTTTTTTAGGGTAACAAATTTATAGTTTGTTAGACTAGATATATGAGGCACAAACAAAACAATGACATGTATGGTGATGGCTGATGATTATATTTAAAACAACAGGGCGCAATTATATTTATAGGTTCTTGGTAACGTGGGTCTCTCTCCCCCTCCCCCTGCAGCAGCAGCTGCACAACAAATAACATAAGCGAGTAGAGTACAGAAAATGGAATCCAATGTGATGTGACCACACACAATGGAACACCAGCCCAACTTGGTATGGAGAAAGACGTTGGGAACACCAGCCCAACACAATGGCTTTGTCTTTCGTCCGGCCATTAGCGCAATCCCGGGGTCTCGTGGACGGGCTGCACCTTTGCTGCACTCGCGCACACAAGGCTGGCAAGCAAAGGAGGGGTAGCAGCGTACGCCTTAGGACGAGACCTCCTTAACTAGGCAAGGACCACGGGCACCCCCAAAATCAACTTTTCATTTCACAGTCCAACAGGTAGAACCGGCAGAGCCGAATGATGTCACACAGTAATGTTGTTCATGTGACCTCCTAACTTTATGTTTACCTCCTGGCAGCAACTTTCCAATTTCTTATGACTTTTGTAATTATATGTTTTTCCAAGAAAAATATATGTTTAATTATATGACTTTTGTAATTATGACTTTTGTACTTTGGCAAACGAGTGTAACCAACTTCTGTTTAGCAATCCGATGGCTATACAACATACTACCCTCGATCAGGACCTCCTCGCCACGTGCTTAACTCTTAATTCTTGATTAATTCGCCAAAAAAAGCTGTTAATTCCTCTTTGACAAGTCGATCTTGCTGCCATTTGCTAGTACTGGTAGCAGCTAACAAGGACTGCCCAATTGTTGCAGTCGCATTGGGTGAACAGAGTCCCGCGCATCGTGGCCTCCCCTGCCTGCATGGAAACATGCACCCACGGGCTGGTGCGCATCTCCTCCGTCTGCCTGGGCGTGGGCATGCATGCTGGGGCTGGGCGTGGTCCCTCTGCCCACCCGCCACGTCTCAAGATTCCATGCATGCGTGCAGTGGATACCGTGGTAGCTGATGCATCTTGGTCGCCTGCGTCCTGCCCGCGGCGCGACTGAGCCGATTCCGGTTTCGGCAAGGATTCGCCTGCCTCTCGCGTTGGTGGCGGCGCAGCCCTCCCGTTTTGAGCGGCAGCGGGCCTTTCGGCGCAGCACGCCTCTGCATCTTGGCCGCCTCGCCCCCCAGTTTTTGTTCAGCTGCACCTGCAGCGAGTGGGATCTCCTGTTCCCTCCAAGCTACAGCGCGCGTAGCAACCTGCGCCGTGCTCCTCCTCTCAACGCTGCATCACGAGTACGAGTACTACTGGAGCTCGCCAAACTAACCCGAGTGACATTCCTACGTGCATTCCATGCAAACGAAGCAAGGCAGGTGCGATTATGGCTGGCCATCAAAAAGAAGAAGAAAAGAATGGATAAACTTGTGGAACAGTAGTACAGTACAGCCGCAATCCAAATGGGGCTCCTGGCTATATATCTGCGATGGTACTCGAGTAGCGCGGGCTCCATGCTAACCCGTCGAGAGCGAGGATTTTCTTTGTCACGATACGGTCCTAGGATTTCCCGTTGATAAGATTTACACAAGTAATTCCCTGACATAACAGTACCCGTCTTATTCAGATTGATTGCCAGGCAAAGAAAAGATTATTGAGGCGCAGCAAGCAAGCCAGCAAGTCGATGAGATGCGAGGCATATCTTTACCACGCACCATCAGGTCAAAGTTGAGCCATATTCTGAAAGCTGACAAGGAGACTATTCAACTGTGGAGTTGCGGTCGAGCAGACCATGGTACCTTGCCGCATTATAACATGTGCGACGTACCATCGGCTCATTCGACTGAGGCCCGCGTCCACGCCGCGCCACTTCAATGCGCCATGTGTTAATATGTACTCCCTCTGTATCAAATATAAGACACCCCTAAAAAACAAAATTTAAGATGTTTTTTTGACACTATGACAGTGTCAAAAAAGTATATTCACAAAAATAAGTGTCAACAAACGTCTTATGTTTTGATACGAAAGGAGTATGTGCAAATCGTTTTTTTAAATATTATGGAAGCTAAAGGGAAACACACAAAGGAAATGTAAGGTGTTACATGGGCAGCCTCCTCTGTATATGTACGCTTGATTGAGATCAATGTAAGGTGTGAGAATACAGTAATCTTCATGGTAATCAAAGCCTTCTCACTCATGTCTACCTCTCCTTCACTCGGCGCCGCCGCCGCGGCGGTCGCCGCTGCGGTCTCCAGCGGCTCCTCTTCGTCTCTGCTCTTCGAAACCCACCCTCAGAGTCCCATGCCTCATGCTCCCATTAGCCCCTCCCAGCATGACCTTCCCGCTGACGCCTCTGCCCTCCCCTCTCCCGGTTACTCTCTGGCGGCAAAGCTTCCCTTCCCAAATCCCTCGACGACTTCCCCATCACCCAATTCATCCCGTACAAGCTTGATCCCACCGCAAACAACTACTCTCGCTGGCGTCGCTCCATGACCTTCTTCCTCAACGCCTTTCATGCCCGCCGATGCCTGGCGGGGTGCAGACGTCGACATCATCCTCTAGATGCACGCCACTGTCTGCGACGATCTCGTCGATGTCATCATGGAGAACAACAAGTCCGCCTTCGCCGCCTGGCACGCCATCTGGCTTTTCTTCCTCGACAATCAATCGGCGCAACTCTTGCACCTGAGCAAGGAGTTCCGCGCCACTGTACACGGTGAGATGACTATCCGGCCTACTGTGGCCGCCTCAAGCATCTTGCTGACGCCCTCGCGGACCTGGGCGAGCCCATCTCGGATCGAGCACTCACTGAATAGATGGTGGACGGGCTGGGAGAGAAATTGGAGGTACAGGCCAAGATCTTCCAATCCCTTGATCCCTTCACCAAGTTCGTGCAGGCTCGCGCGCTTCTCCAGCTTGCCGAGGTGTCCATCGACAAGAAGGCACGCGCTGACGGCAGGTGCTCACGATCCAGAACGACTACGGCGCTGGTCGCGGCGGCGACCGTAGTGACCGCGGACCCCTCTCTAGGGACCAGACTGGTGGGTGCAGCGGCGTGGAGTCTGGTGGCCCCACTACCGGAATAGGGGCCAGTGCCGACGGCCCCCGTCGGCCTACTCCGGGAAATGCCGACAGCCGGTTCCAGGCCGTCGGCGTACAGAGGTCGTCGGGCTTACCGAGCTATGCCGACGGCCCCCGTCGGCACAGATTAGCCGTCGGCTTATCCGAGCCTACGCCTACAGCGGCCGTCGGCATACATGAGCCGTCGGCATAGTTGCGGGCCCTGCTCGTGACGAGCGGCTAACGGCGTCCGATCTATAACGACAGCCTCGACGGGCGGCCGTCGGCATAGAGGCGCGTGCCATGTCATCGATCCGAGGCGCACCGACCATCATCTATGTCGACGGCCACCGTCGGCATAGATGCCACGTCATCGATCCGCGGCGCGCCGTTCATCTGCCCCTAGCCTCAGCTATGCTGACGGCTTTGCCGTCGGCATATATATATATATATATATTCTTTTCATATAGATTTTTTTGTTCTTTTACATATTATTTTTAATTAACTTACATGTAGCATGTGTTAATATAATCATAAATACCTTACTTTTCGATTATATATGGAGGCCGACATGTGGAGGGGGAAACAGCCGCATCGGGGCTATACGGAGGGGACGTTCCTCCCAAGTGTTTATATGGGATGACCTACCACAACCGGGTGGTGTGGTGGCATGTCTGAAGAGGCGGCACGCGTCTCCGGGGTGTGGCCCCCCTCACGGATGGCGCCGCCGCCGGCACCTGGAGGGGGAAACGGACGCGTCGGGTCCACACGGAGGGGATGTTGCTGTGGGTTTGGCCCGGATGTTGCTCCTAGATGTCCCTATGGGCTGACCTAACACAACCGGGTGGAGAGGTCCACTGGTCAAAGCCCGTCCGTGGGAATTCAAAGGGCTAGATTTCGTGGTCAACCGCTCCAGGGTTAGGCGCAGGGGCCCGGGGGTAGCAATGCCACCAAAGCGTCGCACCGGGCCCTCATACATGCGCGCGCGCGGGGGGGGGGGGGGGGTGGCATGTCTGAAGAGGCGGCACGTGTCTCCGGGGTGTGGCCCCCCTCATGGACGGCGCCGTGATGTCTACTACACAACCTTCTTCTTGTAGATGTTATTGGGCCTCCAAATGCGGAGGTTTGTAGGACAATAGCAAATTTCCCTGAAATGGATGATCTAAGGTTTATCAACCCGTGGGAGGCGTAGGATGAAGATAGTCTCTCTCAAACAACCCTGCAACCAAATAACAAAGAGTCTCTTGTCTCCCCAACACACACAATACAATGGTAAATTGTATAGGTGCACTAGTTCGGCGAAGAGATGGTGATACAAGTGCAATATGGATGGTAGATATAAGTTTTTGTAATCTGAAAATATAAAAACAGCAAGGTAACTAATGATAAAAGTGAGCACAAACGGTATTGCAATGCTAGGAAACAAGGCCTAAGGTTCATACTTTCACTAGCGCAAGTTCTCTCGACAATAATAACATAACTGGATCATATAACTATCCTTCAACATGCAACAAAGAGTCACTCCAAAGTCACTAATAGCGGAGAACAAACGAAGAGATTATCGGGGCTTCATCAGACCCATGCCTCTTACAACAAATACACCCCGCTTTGCCCAGTGCACCAAGTGAGAGAGGGAGAGGAGCCTCGCTACACGCAATGCTGCACAGGTTTCACCTGGGTGCGCCTTGTGGCGAAGGGGGGGAGGCAGCCCGATGGTGGTTGCCCTAGGCTTCCTCCCATGGCGATTGCGGCGGGCATCGCGGGAGAGAAGTTTTTCATTGTTAATACCATGGGACTAGTATTTTTGAAATGAAACTCATGTTAAAGTGGCAAGAGAATTTTTTTTAGTTGGCCTTTTTTTGTGTGAAAAGGATGAGATCTATTGTAAAAGATCATCGAAAGTATAAATCATCTTAAATATAATAAAAATTACATCGAGATTTCAAGACCATCGAATAACCACTGTTACTGTCAGAAAGAGCCGCCGACGCGTTGATGTTGTCGCTCCCCTACCAGAGCCGACCTGACCTTGTCGATGACAATGAGTCTTCGTGCACATGCCCCTAAGGGCCAACGCCCTGGAGCCATAGTCGTCGCGGTTGAACCCTTGCATAGATCTGAAGCATCGGACACCAACTCTCGGCACATGACAGGAAACTCTAACCTCAGCGCCCCAAGGAGACGGCAAGAATCTATGCCGGAGCTTCGTCGACTACGTCCAAAAGTACCAACTCCAGGAGGATCGAAACTCGGAAGACAAACTCAAAGAAGAAGCGTCGCCATCCTTCCGAGTGCCGCACCTACGAGGCCTAAAAATCCTAACCTGAACTGCCAACCGAAGTGGAGGCACCAGGATTCTCCTCCCCGTCACCGGCCACCGGAGCGTCATGCAAAGGGAAGGCGAAACCACGGGCTCGGCGGTGAAGTCTGAAGGGGAGAATTTGCGCCAACCATCTAGGGTGAATCCACAAGCTCGTGGATGAAGTCTGGGGAGAAAAGTTTGCCCTAACCACCTAGGGTTAAGGGAAAAAATGAGAGCAAGTCCCTGGAAAACAATAACCTCTTGTTTGAGTTGGTTCTCTCTTGCTTTACCCAATCAAACTTTTTATATATGGCCTCACAAGAATATCATTCAAGATAATGCAGCATCCGAAGATTAAAAAAGAAAACATCCGTGTTTTGCTTCTCCCGAAGGAAGCGAAGACCGAAAAGAGTGTCGTTTGGATTTACAGCGAGCTTGCCCATTGTCCTTTGGATTTACTCGTTGGAGAATCACGAGCTGAACCGAGCTGCCGATTGCGGATCTTTTGCTTGCGCTGCAAATCCGGGACAGTGCAGGTAGTCAGCGCTGCGAATTAAAATCGCTTTCGGGGTTTCCTTTTCGTTGGGCGCGCCGGACGAGTGAAAATCTGTTCTAGCATGTACAAGCTTGTTAGATTGTATTTTGGGCGGTGTCGACTGTATTTTGGACAGGGTTGACTATAGTATTTTGGACTTGTGGGTGAACTATAGTCTTTTGTGGCCTATGTGTACTAGTAAAAGGGCCAACTCTATGTACTTGAATGATTATGTAAGAACAATTTTCAATGTCAAGTGCTTTAAAAATTAGTTTGTTCAGACTTGCAAAAGAATCTGTATTGTGTTCAACTTTCTGCTGTTGTGTTGTGCTTAAGCTTCTAGTAAGTTTAGGAAGTTGTATCTGTATTGAAGTGTTGGGACGTACTCCTTTTTTGTTGAAGTTTGCTAAACTGAACTGTACTGTATTGTGTTAACTGAACCAATGGTCTGCTCTATTCTTTGTCTAAAGAAACTGCACTCTGTTTTTTGTTGTTTGTCCACTCATTCAGTTTCTTTTGGCTGTGAACTGCTGCTGGTCGCTGGATCAATTCCAACAGTGGATGAGAGGGGGCAAGGTACGCTGTGCCTTGGTCACAGTAAGGCACTGGATCTCAGTGCGTTGAAGTCATAGCTCACCGAGCGAGGAAATTTGCCTTATAGACGAAATCAAATCACAGAATGAACTATCCGTGAAACTATTTCACGCGGCTGATCTTTTTGTGTGACGCCCGACACGAAGACGCCACACTACACTGTGCAACGCCTCACAGATAGGCGCTACACGGCCAGCGTCGCACCCGTGTGATCAGAAAATTACTAAGTCAGTGTGCAGCGCCTGAGAGCTAGGCGCTACACTATATAGTGTGGCGCCTAGCTCCTAGGCGTTGCACAGCGCCTGAGAGCTAGGCACCACGGGTCAGCCGCGTGAAATAGTTTCACGGACAGTTCATTCTGTGATTTGATTTCGTCCATAGGTCAAATTTGTCAAATTTGCCAGCGAGGAGAGGGCTGAGTAATGTAGCGTGAGTAAAGGTGGTGACTGTGCTGCCTAAAGCATGCATGCGTGGATAACAGGAACATTAGTGGTTCTTAACAAATATAGTAGATGAGCAAATACAGGACTAAGAAAAAACGCTCGCCATCGTCTCCGTTCCCGGTAAACAAAGACATTAGAAATATGGTGGCCGAGCGGTTTTATAGTGGCACAGCTCAACTGACAAAACGGTGGACGTTGTAGATATCGCCGGCTCTGAGGCACGAGGCAGTGTAATTTTGCATCTGGCCACGGTGAAAAGAAAACAATAATGCAACGACATTTCTCCATCAAAGTTCTGGTTTCACTACGGTCACAGTCAATTGTGTGCGACAGCATGGTGTACACTACACACGTATTGCATCGTACTAGTACTCCCTACACACTACTTATACCAACAAGATGCTTATGAAGACGTAGACTGGCTACTACGACAGGTGATGCAGACATGCATGGGCTGTGCCTCAGCTGGAGTATGGACCGGGCAAAAGATTTCCTCACCTCAGCCACCAACACCACCCCCCCCCCTCTCTCACTTTTTTCTACGGTGTGTGTCGAGAGAGGTGGCTTCCGTTTCTTTACTCCACTACACGTTTTTACTGTTTGCAGGAGAGGGAGAGGGCGAGAAAGACCAACTCCCCACCACGATACTTTGCTGCTGCTGAGTTGCTTGTGCTCGTGACTTGGTTGAGTAGGAGTAGTAGTGTAGCATCCGCCTACATAAACGCCCATAAAGCAGTGTAGTCCACTCCACACATCTTTTTTACTCCCTCCGTATAGGTGTGTAAGTCACCTTACGAAAACAAAATAATCCCAAAACACTTAGGCACGGTACATTAAATCCCTTCTCGTTTTTTGTTTTGTGACATATCAACCAATAAGAGATGTGGGCCATGCATGCTTTCAATGATTTGAGACTACTCCCTCCGTCTAGGTGTGTAAATCACCTTATGAAAACAAAATAATCACTAAACACTTAGGCACGGTACATTAACTCCCTTCTCGTTTTTTATTTTGTGACATCTTAACCAATAAGAGATGTGGGCCGTGCATTCTTTCAATGACTAGACTACCAAACATGATATGCAGTGGTTAGTTCATTGCATGTAATGCTATTAATTTTCAAAAAGACATTAAATTTTCTCATTTTCCTCTCCACCTTGATCGCGGTGCATAACGTAAGATGACTTACACACCTAGACGGAGGGAGTATCAAACATGACATGCAGTGGCTAGTTCATTGCATGCAATGCTATTAATTTTCAAACATGACATGCAGTGGCTAGTTCTTTTAGTGCGCCGGCCCATTAGGACGCTGTGGGAAAAATCACTAGTTGAGTACTCCTTCCAAAGATGTGCGCCACTTGTCGCAACCTGTGACTTTTCCATTTTTTGTAGACCCATTTATTCAAAACGTTTTCTCTCTTAAACCGTGCGTCCAAATCTTGAACCGTTTTCACCATTGGATTCCCTACGTCAAGATCTTCAAAACTACATCTCATGTTGATAGGTTTTGACGAAATTTTTTTCACGAAAAAACCGAACGAAAAACCAAACCGAAAGAACTTATTCCCTTTCTGGAAGCCGTTTTCCGTGAGGCATGACCGTGGCTGTCCCGGAAGCAAAACCGGGCCTTTAGCGCAGAAAAAAGAGAAAAACAATTCTTCGTTTATGAGAGGCACGTCCATGCCTCTCGCGGAAGCAAAACCGTGCCTCTCGCGTAAACAAAACCATTCCTTTCACGGAAGAAAAAACAAAGAAAAATGTTTTTTTCGTTTCCGAGAGGCACGACCGTGCCTCTGCGGAAGCAAAACCGTGTCTCTCACGAAAGAGAAAAAAAGAAAAAAAAAACGTGTCGTGGAAAAAAAGAAAGAGAAAACGCGTTTCTTTCCGTTTCCGAGAAGCACAGACGTGCTTCTCGCGGAAGCAAAATATTAATCAAGCATTTGAAAAGAGTTTAAAGTTTGTATAGGAAAAAAGTTGCCCATATATATAAAAAATGGTAAACTTGTACTTGTAAAATGATAATCAAGCATTTAAAAAAAATAAAAATGTGTCTAGAAAAGTTGTTTCTATCTATTAAAAAAAGTTAATGTTTTACTTGAAATTTTTTAACCATGCATTAGAAAAAAATTTGGTGACATACAAAAATGTACAATGAAAACCAAAAGAAACGAGGAAAACAATAAATGTAACCCAAAAAAATAAATAAAATAATCAAAGAACGGAGAAGAATGAAAGAAGGAAAATGAGAAATCAAAAAAGTAAAAAAAACAATGCAAAAACAAAGTGTAACCAAAAGAAAAACAAGGTATAATGAGGAAAATATATAGTCGGAGAAGAAATAAGAAAAGCAAACAAAGAACCAAAGAAGCAAAAAAAAGGAGAAACAAAAAAAGTCTCTACTACCTCAAGTAGTGTGCGCCTCCTATGTAAACACGAATGTGTCAGTGGCGCAGTGTCTAGCGGCTCCACGCACAATGGAAACGACCCATGTTTGATTCACCTCGCGCCACTATTTTCTTTCTCTATTTTTGTGTGTGTTAGTGGGCCGGTCCGATTAGTCGAGACGTTTTAGTGAGAGTGAGATACAGGGCTGGCGCGAAGGCAACAGAATACAGACAAAACGAAAAACCCAGCTTATCACCCCACTTGACGAGCAGCAGAAAAGTACCTCTTCTAGTGCGCCATCCGATTAGGACGCTGCGGGCAAAATCATTAATTGAGTACTCCTTCTAAAGATGTGCGCCATTTGTCGCAATCTGAGAGTTTTTCTTTTTTTAGATCCGTTTATTTAAAATATTTTATCTCTTAAACCGCGCGTCCAAATCTCGAACCGTTTTCCCCGTCGAATTCCTCATGTCGAGATCTTCAAAACCGTATGTAAACACGAATGTGTCAGTGGCGTAGTGGCTAGCGGATCCACGCACAATGGAAACGTCCCGGGTTCGAATCCCCTCGTGCAGCTATTTTCTTCCTACTTTCTCTATTTTTGTATGTGTTAGTGGGCCGACCAGATTAGTCGAGACGTTTTAGCGAGAGGACCTTTGGTCTCGCTGAATGCGAGATATAGAGCTGGCGCGAATGCAACAGAGTACAGACAAAACGAAAAACCTAGTTTAGTCGGCCCACTTGACGAGCGGCATGTAAATATCTCTTTTAGTGCGCCGGCCCATTAGGACGCTGTGGGCAAAATCACTAGTTGAGTACTCCTTCCAAAGATGTGCGCCACTTGTCGCAACCTGGAAATTTTCCCATTTTTGTAGGTCAGTTTATTCAAAACGTTTTGTTTCTTAAACCGTACGTCCAAATCTCGAACCGTTTTAACCGTTGGATTCCTCACGTCAACTTCTTCAAAACTAGATCTCATGTTGATAGGATTTGACGAACTTTTTTTCACGAAAAAACCGAACAAAAAACCAAACCGAAAACACTTTTTTTCCCATTCCGGAAGACATTTCCGAGAGGCACGACCGTGGCTCTCACTGAAGCAAATTCGTGCCTCTAGCGGAAGCAAAACCGGGCCTTTAGCTCAGAAAAAAGAGAAAAAAATTCTTCGTTTCTGAGAGGCACGTCCATGCCTTTCGCGGAAGCAAAACCGTGCCTCTCGCGTAAACAAAATCATTCCTTTCACGGAAGAAAAAACAAAGAAATTTTTTTTTTCGTTTCCGAGAGGCACGACCGTGCCTCTCGCGGAAGCAAAACCGTGTCTCTCATGAAAGAGAAAAAAAAAGAAAAAACGTGTCGTGGAAAAAAAAGAAGAGAAAACGCGTTTCTTTCCTTTTCCGAGAAGCACAGACATGCTTCTCGCCGAAGCAAAATATTAATCAAGCATTTGAAAAGAGTTTAAAGTTTGTATAGGAAATAAGTTGCCCATGTATATAAAAAATGTTAAACTTGTACTTGTAAAATGATAAACAAGCATTTAAAAAAATTAAAAATGTGTCTAGAAAAAATGTTTTTATCTATTAAAAAAATGTTAATGTTTTACTTGAATTTTTTACCATGCATTAGAAAAATTGTTGGTGACATATAAAAATGTACAATGAAATCCAAAAGAAACGAACAAAACAATAAATGTAACCCAAAAATATAAAATAAAATAATCAAAGAACAGAGAAGAATAAAAGAAGGAAAATGAGAAATAAAAAAGTAAAAAACGATGCAAAAACAAAAAGGAAAAATGAAGTGTAATGACAAAAATATATAGTCAGAGAAGAAATAAGAAAAGCAAACAAAGAACCAAAGAAGCCAAAGAAAAGGAGAAATAAAAAAAGTCTCTACTACCTCAAGTAGTGTGAGCCTCCTATGTAAACACGAATGTGTCAGTTGCATAGTGTCTAGCGGCTCCACGCACAATGGAAACGACCCATGTTTGAATCACCTCGCGCCGCTATTTTCTTTCTCTATTTTTGTATGTGTTAGTGGGCCGGTTCGATTAGTCAAGACGTTTTAGTGAGAGGACCTTCGGTCTCGCTGAACGTGAGATATAGGGCTGGCGCGAAGGCAACAGAATACAGACAAAACGAAAAACCCAGCTTAGTGGCCCCACTTGACGAGCAGCAGAAAAATATCTCTTCTAGTGCGCTGGCCCATTAGGATTTTCGCGGAAACAAAACCATGCCTTCCACAAAAGAAAAAAACACTTTTTTGCGTAAAAAGAAATTCAAATTTTTTTGTCAAAAAGCTAAGAAAGACCGATGGAAAAATGAAAAGTAAAAAAAAAACTATCTAAAAAGCATTAAACGCGTGTGGAAACAAGAAAACAAAATCCGAAGGGAGAGTCCAACCCACCCCATGTGATCATTGGGGAGGCTCCCGAAGAAGCGCTCCTCAATTAGTTGCTCTCGTTATTGCGATACTCTGCTTGATGCGGGGAGTGAAGCTCGGTGTCGCCCGCACATGCTCTGGCTGTGCCGGCACATCAAACGACTATCCCCGAGTGAGCGTTGTGACATGCCACGTTTACGCGGGTTTGGCCGGAATTTGTTTTTTTTTGTGTTTTTGACATTTTATTTTATGTTTTACATGCTAATATAACTTTTTTGCGGGTAAATGTTAATATAATTTAAGATTGCATTAACGTACTTTTATATAATGTTCATAAAACTTAAAAGTGTGTTTGTGTTTCTTTTCTAATTGTCCGTACATTTTTTAAAAATGTTTGTGAATGTTTTCAAAAAAAGTCGTGACAAACTAAAATGTTTTACCATCTTTTTAGAAATATTCATGTATTTCTTTATTGTTTTAAAGAAAGATTCATGTGCTATAGAAAGGACTCATGCAATCAAGAGAAGTTCGCATTTTTTTTTAATGTTCATGAATTTTGAAAAGATGTGAATATATATTTTAAAAAGTGTTGGCATCTTTAAAATGTTGGTGTGATTTAAAAAAAATTGACGCACTTAAAAACATATAATTTTAGAAAATGTTCCATGTAATTTAACATATATTCATACTTTTAAGAAAATATTCATGTACTTTAGAAAGTGTTTGCGCGTTTAAGATATAATGCCCTTGTAATTTATAAACTTGTCCCGCCTTTTGTAAAATCATCTATTTGAAAAGGTGTTAAATGCACGATTTAATATTAAATAAAAAAACCCAGAAAACCAGGGAACATATAAAAAAATGGAGAAAGAAAAAAGGATAAGAAGAAAAAGCCTAAACTCAGATAAAACAATAATAGAAATGGGAATTTCAGAAGAAGAAACGAAAAGGAGAAATCAAGAAATCAGAAAAACCCAAAAAGAAAAGAAAAAAGAAAAATTGAACCAATCATAAAGAATCGGACGTTGGATGACCGACTGATAGCAGATTAAAAACGGAATGTTCGTCCTCATCATTTAAGGCAACAAATTATAGTTCGTTAGACTGGATACACGAGGACAAACAAAACAATGGTATGTATGCTGATGGCTGATGGTTATATTTAAACGACATGGCGCAGTTATATTTACAGGTTCTTGGTAACGTGGGAACTCGTTCGGGCCATCCGCGCAATCACCTCTGCTGCACTGCGCAGACAAGGCTGGCAAACAAAGGAGGGGTAGCGTATGCCATGGACACAAGGACCGCAGGCCAGTTGTACTACGAGGCACTGCCAACGCCAAGAACAACTTTTCATTTCACAGTCAAACAGGTAGAACAGGCAGAGCGGAACCATGCTGTGTGCGCTCAGTGTAATCACACAACAATTTTGTTCATGCGACTAACTTTATGTTCAACTCATGGCAGCATCTTTATTCATCCAAAATGGTTTGTTCTTTCTACAAATTTTGTGTCTCTCCGGTTTTTGAATCACTAAATTTTCGTGTGCAATTTAATAGATCTAAAATAATCTACAGTACTTGCCTTTATTTTTCTTAGGAAAAGAGATATGCTTTTTTGTTTCTTGGTTTGGTCAGGAACCATTCGAAAATAATGGTGTGAATATGAGAATTTGTCTTCATTATCTGATTTGTGTTTTGGCAAACTTCTGTCCAGCAATGCGATGGCTATAGAGTACAGGAAATGAAATCCAATGCGATGTGACCACACACAATGGAACACCAGCCCAACTTGGTATGGAGAAAGACGTTAGGAACACCAGCCCAACTTGGTATGGAGAAAGACGTTGGGAACACCAGCCCAACACAACGGCTTTGTCTTTCGTCCGGCCATTAGCGCAATCAAGGGCTCTCCTCGATGGACTGCACCTTTGCCGCACTCGCGCACACAAGGCTGGCAAGCAAAGAGGGGTAGCGTACGCCATGGATGTGACCTCGTTAACTACGCAAGGACCGCAGGCCAGTAGTACGTACGAGACAACGCCAAGATCAACTTAGAGCGGAACGGTGCTATGTACGCTCAGAGTAATCACACAACAATTTTGTTCATGCGACTAACTTTATGTTCAACTCATGGCAGCATCTTTGTTCATCCAACGAGTGTAACCAACTTCTGTTGCAATGCGATGGCTATAGAACATATATGAGAGACCGATCTTGTGCTCGCTATGGGTGGCGTGGAGTGAAGCTCGGTGTCGCCACTGCGCGCTCTGGCTGTGCCGGCACATCAAGCGACCTTCCCGGAGTGATCGATTGAACGTTGTGGCATGCCACGTTTATGCGGGTCTGTCCGGAATCTGGTTTTCCTTTTTATGTTATTTGTTGCATTTTGATTTTATGTTTTAAATGTTAAGATAATATAAGATTGTATTCACGTATTTTTTTTATAAAATGATCATAAGTTCATAACATTTTAAAAATGTGTTTGTGTGTTTTTTGTAATTGTCTGTAGACTTTTTAAAAATATATGTGAATGGTTCTAAAAAATCATGAAAAACTAAAATGTTATACCATCTTTTGAAAAATATTCGTGTATTTAAAAATATATATGTTTTTAAAAAGGTTCATGTGTTATAGAAAGGCACTCATGCAATAAGGAAAAAGTGCTCAGTGGCTTGCAGCTCCACGCACAATCGAAACGACGTGGCGAATCCCCTCGTGCCGTCATTTTCTTCGTACTTTTTCTATTTAGTATGTGCTAGTGGGCCGGCCTGATTAGTAGAGACGCTTCAGCGAGAGGACCTTCGGCCTCGCTGAATGCGAGATATAGCGCTCGCGCGAACGCAGCAGAATACACACAAAATGGAAAACCCAGCTTAGTTGGCCCACTTGACGAGCAGAAGAAAAATATCTCTTCTAGTGCGCCGTCCATTAGGACGCTGAGGGCAATACATAGCATTTACAGAGGAAACATCGGTTGTTGATATCACTGCTTGATGCGGTGAGTGAAGCTCGGTGCCGCCTGCGCGCGCTCTGGCTGTGCCTGCACATCAAGTGACCATCCCTGAGTGGTCGAGTGAGCGTTGTTGCATGCCACGTTTATGCAGGTTTGGCCGGATTTTTTTATTTTTATGTTATTTGTTGCATTTTAACTTTATTTTTTTAATGTTAAGATCATTTAAGATTATATTCAGGTATTTTTATAAAATGATCATAACATTTCAAAAATGTGTTTGTTTGTTTTTTCTAATTGTCAGTAGACTTTTTAAAAATATTTCTGAATGTTTATAAAAAATCATGAAAAACTAAAATGTTTTACCATCTTTTGAAAATATTAGTGTATTTAAAAATATGTTTTTAAAAAAAGTTTCTTGTGTTATAGAAAGGCACTCATGCAATCAGGAAAAAGTGCTCATAAATTTTGAAAAGATTTTAATAGAAATTTGAAAAAGTGTTGGCATCTTTAAATGTTCATGTGATTTTTAAAAACTATTTTCGCACTTAAGAATATGTAATTTTAGGAAGTGCTCCATGTAATTTGACAAATATTCATACTTTTAATAATATATTCATGTATTTTAGAAAGTGTTTGCGCGTTTAAGATATAGTGTCCTTGTAATTTAGAAATTTCTCCCTGCTTTAAAAGTTTCATGTATTTGAAAAGATGTTAAATGTACTAGTTAATATTAAATTGAAAAAATCCAGAACACCAGGGACACAAATAAAAAATGGAGAAAGAAAAATGGGTAAGACGAAAAAGCCTAAACTCAGAGAAAACAATAATATAAACTAGAATTTCAGAAGAAGAAATGAAAAGGAGAAATCAAGATATCAGAAAAAACCTAAAAAAGAAAATTTGAACCAATCATAAAGAACCGGACGTGGCAACCAGCACGAGCGTCCCGTCCTTCCGTTGTGCGCTGCTGTATAGCGGTTTTTTTTAAACCACATATTCATCATTACATAAAGTTTAAAAATACAACATATGTGGACCACACTGAACAATACCAGTGAGGACAGCCATCTTGGCACATAAACAAAAAACGTCTCACATAAAAAAAATTACATATAGGCTTTTAAGGGAGTCGATTGCTGAACCAAATCGTCGCCGTCCACCAACCACCAGCAACACCATTGACATCGCCATCGGAGGAGGAGACATGCACCGCAAACCGAAAAACTGTCAGAGCACTATCGCATCACTGCTTTGTGAGCCTAAGAAAGCACTACCGTAGATGACAGAGCATTTATCACTGTGGCGCGTCGACCGGGGTTCAACCCCGTGCTCCTTGGGCCTTAGATCTGCCGTCTCCGGTCGACGTAGTCGACGAAGAACACCGGATCTACCTGCCTCCAGTCTGCAACCCAATGCGAAAACAACAATCACACTGAAGAAACCATCGTCGCCATATGAAGCAACATCCGATGGCAAACTCCTGCATAAGACGCTTTCCACACACTCCTCAGAGCCTTTCGAAGAAGAAGCCCTGCGATGGGACCGAAGTGAGGAACACATTATTCTCCACGGCTGCATCGTCGCCATCAAGACTAAAAACGGAATGTTCTTCCTAGTCATTTCAGGCAACAAATTTATTGTTTGATAGACTAGATATATGAGGACAAACAAAACAATGGCATGTATAGTGATGGGTGATGATTATATTTTAAACGACAGGGCAAGTGATGGCAAATATTCACAGGTTCTTGGTAATGTGGGAACCCGGCGCCTTTGCTTGGCTGGGTCTCTCTCAACGGCAAAATTTCGTGTTTTGACCCTTTTCCCTAACAATTTTACGATCTGACCCTGGTTTGAAAATATTTCGGGATTTGACCCTTTTTCTTACCGCCAGGGGAGCTGGCGGTAGGGTTATACAGCCTACCGCCAGGGGACCTGGCGGTAGGGTACTTATCCACGTCAGCACGCGGAAATGGCCGCCGTCCCCCTCCGTCGCACTAGCCTGTCTAACCCTACCGCCAGAGCCCCTCGCGGTAGGGTCCGGACAGTTATTTTGCCCGAAACCCCCGCGCCCCTGCCCATCTCCCCACCCCTCCCCCTCCCCCCGTCGGCAGTTCCTCATTTTCTCCCCCAAGTCGCCCCTCTCTCCCTCTCTCATCTCCTCCACTCCCCCCTCGGATCTTCATCGTTTCTTCACCGTTTTTGCGGATCGAGATGGCCCCGAAGAGAGAAACGTAAGCTCCTCCAATCCCTCCAATTAGTTTTTGCAAACTTGCTTCCGATTTGACGCATTATTTGCTTCAAATCCCTCATATTTTTGAACTTAGATTGGATTTTTTTTGTACCTAAGATTGTTTTAGCTTGATTGTAGTTGTAGTTCTTAGTTCTTTAGTAAGTAGTGGTATTGAATATGAACTCTAATCAATATTCATATGTTAGTGTGAAGATGAACCCTAGTTCATACATTTTTTTGTTAAAAAAATTATGATGTAATGCATGTGGGAGGACTTGATAGTAGTTTTATGATGCATGTTGATATGATGATATGAAGATGTTGGAGGATTTTTTTTATGATATGATGCATGTTGATATGATGCATATTGGAGTAAACAAAATATATATGATGCAAGTAGTGGATTTGGTTCGAGTAAATATGATATGGTATGATTTTGCATTTGACACATCTTGATATATGTATTTTATTTATTTGATCCATATGTGTAGGTCTGGAACAATGGCGCAACCATTGCCCATTCATCTCCAACATGACCTGTCCAGCTTGCCACTTCCGTACGTGTACGAGTCCTTCCCCGAGCTTCTGGTGCCGGTGACCGCTTTTTCAGACGAGTTCCTACACGAGACGAGGGCAGTGCGGTGGCACGAGAGGGCAGAACGGATCGCCGACAATGTGAAGTGTTGGTCGCAGAGTGTGAAGGAGTGGAAGAGAGTGAAGGCAGAGATGGAGGGAGATCCAACTATCTGCCGTGAACGCCGGGAAGGGACCATTGAAGTTGCCAAGCAGCACTCCAACTGGGAGCTGCGCAATTTGGGCCGAAGGATCTAGTTCGAGAGCACTGCGGAGGAGAGAGCCAGGATGCCGCCCCCAAGTGCATCGACGTTCGATATCATCAGTTGGGGAAGGGCGGAGGCGAAAACTCCAGCGGGCAAGGCAAGGTGGGAGTGCTTGAACGGTAGAAAGTTAAAAGAACATTTTTTTTCTCGTCCAAGGTGCTCAGATGTGTGATGTACGTGCAATATTTCAGGGTGTTTGGACATTTGAGGAACTTGTGGCTCCTGGAATGTCCAACCAGCGTTCCGCCTCCGCCTGAACCGGTGGATCCGCTGCCGTATCTGTCTCCACGGCCAGACCTAACATACGAGGGGGGGGAGGTTTATCCAACCTATAAACATGTATATTGGATATGCATCTATGTTTTAGTACGGGTTGTCAATCTTTGGGACAAGTTTGCTATTTGCTATTTCGTACTTATGAATCTATGTGTAAACTCTATGATATTTGCTATGTGGGACCTTTATTAATATGTGAGCTCGTATTTTGCTATTCGTGAAACTATGTGAAACTTGTGACAAAACAAACAATCAATAAAATTTGTAAAAACCTAAACCCACGGGACCCACCGCCAGGGGACGTGGCGGTAGGGTCAGACAGCCTACCGCCAGCCCCCATGGCGGTAGGGTGAACCCTACTGCCAGGGCCATTGCACATTTCGTTACAGAAGGTTTGTACGGCAAAACCCTGCCACACCCTACCGCCAGGGACTCTGGCGGTAGGGTTAGACATCCTACCGCCAGGGCCCCTGGCGGTAAGGTACTTATCCACGCCAGCACAGCCAAACGGCCGCCGTCCCCCTTCGTCACACCCTACCGCCAGGGGCTCTGGCGGTAGCCTGTCTAACCCTACCGCCAGAGGGCCTGGCGGTAGCAAAAGGGTCAAATCCCGAAAATAATTCAAACCAGGGTCAGATCCTAATTTTGTTAGGGAAAATGGTCAAAACACGAAATTTCGCCTCTCTCACCCTCCCTCTGCTGCTGCAGCAGCAGCAAACAACATAAGCGAGTAGAGTAGAGATGAAATCCACAAGGGAATCCCAACTTGGTATGGGGAAAGGCGTTGGAACACCAGCCCAACATAGTGGCTTTCGTCTTTGGTCCGGCCATCCGCACAATCCCGGGCTCTCGTGGACGAACTGCACCTTTGCTGCACTCGCGCAGACAAGGCTGGCAAGCAAACGATGGCTAGCGTACGCCATGCACGTGACCTCAGTAACTACGCAAGGATCACGGGCCAGTAGTACTACGCGACAGGCGACACCACCGAGACCAACTTTTCACTTCACAGTCAAACAGGTAAAATCGGCAGAGCGGAATGAGGCTGTGTGCGCTCAGAGTAATCACACAATAATTTTTTGCTCATGGGACTAACTTTATGTTTAACTCATGGCATCGTCTTTCTTCATCCGAAATTTTTTGTTCTTAATACAAATTTTGTGTCACTCCGGTTCTTGAATCAATAAGTTTTCATGTGCAATTTAGTGAATCTGTAATAGTCTACTTGCCTTTATTTTCCTAGAAAGAGATATGTTTTTTGTTTCTTGGTTTGGTCAGGAACCATTCGAAAATAATTTTGTGATATGAGAATTTGTCTTCATTATCTGATTTGTATTTTGGCAAACGAGTGTAACCAACTTCTGTTGAGCAATGCGATGGCTATAGAACATATCATGAGAAACCGATCTTGTGCGGGCTATGGGTGGCATGTCGTACTTCCTCCGTCCGAAAATACTTGTCGTACAAATGGATAAAATTGGATATATCTAGAATTAAAATATGTCTAGATACATCCATTTCCCCGACAAGTATTTTCGGACGAAGGGAGTACATCGAATATAAAATAAAACTACCATCGAAGCTGATGGTTAACTAGCTTGATCGATTAGCTAATTTTAAGTGGCACACTAAGACAAGACTTAAAGTATACTCCCGCGTCTATTCTGTTTGAGTATTTTCATAAGAGGCCGGGGGCATCAACTCGTCATTAGATTTTCAAGGAGCCTACTAAATCCTGGTGTATGGGACAGCATATAAAGCTTCCGTTATACAGATTTACTGCCAATAAAAAATGCACCATCTAAACATATCACGATGTGAAACAGGATTCCCAGCCCCAATTAACTTTTTCGTACTACCGGGGCTATGACTAGGTACTCCTTGGTATGTATCAATTGCGTGGGCTAGTATCCAGTACGCAGTACTACCTGCTACATACTAGGCTGCAATGGCTTCAACTGGAGCCTTTCCCATCTTTGACTCGTCTCCGCCTCTGCCATTTCGCACGCACAAAGCGTTACGTTGATGACCACGTGCTTAACTCTTAACTCTTGATCGACAAGTCTTATCTTGCTGCGATTTGCTAACTACCCCTTCTGTCCCAGCATAACTGTGAAAACTGATCTTATATTTTAAAACGGAGGGAGTAGTTTACGTGGACGGTCTAAATGTTGCGATAGAGTCCCGCTCGTCGTCTCAAGATTCCATGCATGCAGATGCAGTGGATGCCCTCGGTTTGTGCGCCATGCGGTCAGTGAACCCCCCTGCCATGCCCCTCATCAAGATGCCATGCATGCAGCGGAACCCAACCAAGTGCTGGCCTCTGTGCTGCCTGATGCATCTTGGTCGACCGAGCCGATTCCCTTTCCGGTTTCGGCAAGGATTCGCCTGCCTCCCGCATCGGTGGAGGCGCTGCCATCCCGTTTTGAGCGGCAGCGGCCTTTAGGCGCAGCACGCCTCTGCATATTGCTCGGCTCGTCCCGCCTCTCTGGTCCAGCTGCAGCGAGTGGGATCTCCTGTTCCCGGATGGTCCACCGCGTCACAACTGAGCGGCAGCCTGCGCCGTGCTATGCTCCGTCCCTCAACGGTGCCTTAATTTTACATCACGAGTGCTGCAACTCGTTAAACTAACCAGTGTCTGTGTCCGGCATTCCTGTGTGCATTGTCGTGTGTGGAGCAGTTTCGTTGGGAAAATCATTCAAGGGTGATGCAATTACGACTAGCCATCATCAAAACAAAAAGAATGAATTGCCTGCTAATTAGGCGTAGGCTTTTGTCCTAATCTTGATAGTTCTCTAGGAAAATTTGGTGTTGAAATCTTGTTCAACATCTAGGGCTAATCCTTGCTTTGGTTCCTATTTATCTTTCCACATTCAACCCTGAATCTGTGAGATCTATCTAGCTCCCATTAGTCGGGTTGTGCTTGTAGAAACACTACAAACTTTTACACGTCTACCTATCTGTCTAACTTGAACAAGAAAAACAATGGAAAAGCTAGCCATCAGGTAGCATACCATTGTTCCTTACATGAATTTCAATCGGCACCTACAATCCTATCATATACTCCCTCCGTTCCTAAATGCAAGTCTTTTTTAGAGATTGCACTATAAACTACATACGGATGTACATAGACATATTTTAGAGTGTGAATTCGCTCATTTTGCTCCGTATGTAGTCCATAACGGAATCTCTTCAAAGACTTATATTTAGGAACGGAGGGAGTACACAATAATTAAAGTGGCTAAGATAGCTTGCCCGCCATGCATTTCAAGTGTTGGGCATGAGCTCTTGTGTGACTGACATGTGTACCTTTTTCTCAATCTGCTTCACTTCTGGTTTAGTGATGGTTTTTGTCTATATTTCCTGTTCTAGGACGGTTTTGCTGATTTTCTGTTATTTACTTTCCCGTATCCCGTGGTTAGTAAGACTCCGGGTAAATATATGACGCCGCCCGCTCCATCGCTCTACACATATATAGAAAGGCTCTTTCTTTCGGCCTCCTCATCGAGGGCACTCCAATTATGTCTCCGCGGATATAGCTATAGTAGAAATCACCGCCGCAAAAGATGCGTCCGGTAGTCAGTCACCAACTGTGGCGCCTCCAGATTCCTAACATCCCTGATGACCCTCCCGCCCACACAGTGGCGCGCCTGAGTGAGCGCGCAGGCTTAGGGTCATGGACGCATCATTTCATGCCGAAAATATGTCAGGAGCTTGCGGTGCTGTAGCCAGGGATGAACATGGTAACTTCCTTACGGCGGCCTCCTGGACATTACTGCACGTTTCGTCGGCAGAATCCGCAGAAATCAGGGCCATTCGAAGTGGAATTACTCTAGCGTCTAATATCGGTTGTAACAAGGTCATAACGGAATATGATTGCATGAACGCTTTGGAGGCA
Organism: Aegilops tauschii subsp. strangulata; assembly: GCF_002575655.3. Lineage (NCBI taxonomy): Eukaryota > Viridiplantae > Streptophyta > Magnoliopsida > Poales > Poaceae > Aegilops > Aegilops tauschii. Next base: position 625,333,734 of record NC_053041.3, on the reverse strand, counting down.
ATTGCGCACCCGGAAGCATATATGGGACCTGATACACAAATCATTACAGAAGCCACTCTTGTAGATTTGGAGTTCTCTGCTATTACTTTCGTCCACTGTGACAGGAAAGCAAACGTAGTGGTGGATAGGTTAGCTAAGCATTGTTTTAGTATTACATTTGTCTGAATTTTGGGACGAGAATGCCCCTGACTTTATTCTTCCTCAAATTGTAAATGATATGGCTATTTTTTGAGGAATAAAGTTTTGAATTGTTCAAAAAGAAAAAACACCCTGTGAATAGTAAAACAAAAAATATTAGAAAGTAAAAAAAACATTTTTTTTTCTCGTCCAAGGTGCTCAGATGTGTGATGTACGTGCAATATTTCAGGGTGTTTGGACATTTGAGGAGCTTGTGGCTCCTGGAATGTCCAAACTTCACCAAATTTTGCACGGACATCACGCACAAGAGCATCTTGCACTCCAGAATAATCTGATTTTTAATTGTTTTTCCTATTTATTATGATTTTACTTTTCATCTCCGGGCCCTTCTGAGCCCTGGTGCAGATTAGCTGCGTCCAATATCAGTAATTCAATTCCAGGCATCTATCTATCATGAGTATGTATATACTGTATCATGCATGAAACATATGCCGCACGCCACAAAGCTTCATTTCTTTAGAGCACTATTTTCTAGTCAACTAAATAGTGCTTTGAGCAAATTCACTCAAATGTGTTTTTTTAGCATAACACAGTGAGGATGGCCCATACCGGTGGCCCAAATGTGCTAGCGAATATAACAAAACAACCAATATAATCAATTCAAAAGAACCTTAAAAATTCACATAAAGGAATAGACTTCTATACAAAAAATGCTTAATTTTATTACAAACATTGGTATACCATTTGGCATTTGCTATCTGTACTATGTTTTCCATCCTTCAAGCAATGGTATGAATCTCGGCTATTTTATTTGTAGTATCTACTTTCATCTATGTATCTTATGCACATGTCTTCTAAGTTGATTTGTTTATATTACAAGCAACATATTAATCCCACGATTGGGAAATATATAATTAAGTAATGATAGGTCGACTGTCTCTTTCATAACATGGTACTTTATAGTTAACATTTGTCTCGACTCCTATTAATTATGTTTTAGAAAGTTATCTCATAATCAAACATTTTGTATTGTTACATGGCAGATGTTAGTCACATTTTAGCCTAAAATGGCATTGTGGTATGTCCAGATTAAATACTATTGATTTTCAGTTTTTTATTGCGATCATTAGTCAGTTCTTCAAGTTAAATGTTTGAATGAGTTGGTAACAAATTATACTCCACTCTGTTTACTCCTCCTATCTAAAGGGAAACTTTTTAAAGTTTTGCCACATTTATAGTTGAATTATCAACATCTACAACACCAAATAATACTATATGAAATCATGTACCTTCATGGATATTGATCTCTTATTGTGAATGTGAATACTCCCTCCGTTCCTAAATATAAGACCTTTTAGAGATTCCACTATAGACTACATATGGAGCAAAATGAGTGAATCTACACTCTAAAGTATGTCTATATACATCTGTATGTAGTCCTAGTGGAATCTCTAAAAGGTCAGGAACGAAGGGAGTATTATTTTCTAAAAAAACATGAAAATTGACTTAAGATAGAACTAACATCCGAAGGAAAAAAAACGTATGGAGTATGTCGATACAGACTAAGAAAATCATATTCAAATATTATAATTCTCAGTCCATTTATAATTAACATTCTTGAAATATTTTATGAATATATTTATCTTTTATCCTTTTCTTTCATGCTCTTCCATAAAATAATGTTGAAGCATTACAATCTTCCTTACTCTTACTTATCTAATTTAGCAACAAAAATTAAGACATTTTGAAAGAATTCTATAAAAATAATCTTTTGAAAAATTGTAATATAATATTTCTCTCTAATAATTTTTGAATGTCAAGAAGCCAATACAAATGTGTTCAACTGTTTCCAGGAAACATGATGACACATACTTGGCTTTCATAAGATTTAAAGGTTAGCTAGAGGCATCCATATATTTTAGGTACTGTATTCTTAGTCATACTTTAGCATTTATATTTTTTTCCCTTTTCAATAGTATTTTGCTAAAGTAAGTTATTAGAGATGGATTTGGTTATGTATTGTTTACCATTTCCAATCCAAGTTACATGTCATTTCTGAATATTACCCGACAAATAATTTTCTATGTTTGATCATATATAAGGAAATAAGTACTTGCGCCTAAAACATCAAAAGGATGTCGCTATATTTATTTTGAAATATACTTCTGCAAGATATAGCTATATTATGTGAAAAAACATGTTGGTTGAGAAAATGATGATCAACATTTGATCATGAAGAATATGCCATGTCATATAGTAATTCGATGTGATTTTTCTTTGTGAGGGTACAAATTTTATTGTATTGATGTTGTCATGTATAATGTAGCTCAAAATTAGAAGGTGATGCGATGAAATGACCAGCAACTTAGGTTGTTAGTATTTCCATGCCAACAAAACTACAACGTATAAGAGGGAATTTTAAAATAAAATGAAATAATTGTGAGTGCTCCAGATGGAGACCCCTGCTATTTCTCATTTTCCATTATACTTGATTTTTTATGGCAAAAGCTAGGATGTATGCAATCAACTTAGACAAAAGGGAGGAGACATGTGACACAGAGAACATTGCATTCTAAGTTGCGTGACATAACTATTTTTCTGAAATCACATGAAATTTTAGTCATATATCTCTTCTTGCAAAATGATAGCTTGAAAATCCATTATATTTATACTTGATGATGAATATTTATCGCCAATAGGTGGTTCCTCTTTTGGGCATACTTAGGAAAACAACAACCATGTCTTTATTTCATAAATTATGATCCCTGGAAGAAGTACCATCAAATGTGTGTATTCTGTATATGCATTTACATCTATTAATATTTATCAACATGCAAAATCATAGAAAAAGTACATGAATATAATTATGAGAGAAGTGAAAGCCAATATCCGAATGCGTAAAGATATATTTTGGAAATGCATTGTTTTCAACTTAAATTGACCACATTAATCCAATTCAATATCATACTATTGGCAACCTTTTCTTTTTGATATTTTTAAAATTAAACTCTAAATGTGGAAAATTATGCTACACATCTCTATGTAATTAACAACCATTTTATGCTGCGTCTCATTAAATAAAACAATTAATTGCTTTGCACATGCGAGGATCTATCTCCACAGACCTATGCAATGTCACACACTAACTAACTCCTACCTTGGGATCTAAACTTTGATTATTTATGTACAAATAAATCATCACAGCCAAATGAATACAACCAATATTATTATCTACAAAATACTCTATTTATTTCTAAACACTCGACATGCTAAAGATGATGCCCTCACATTTGGTTCAACAATCTAAAGATGATGCCCTCGCATTTGCGAGGGCGACTATGCTAGTAATAAAAACAGGAATTTCAGAAGAAAAAAGAAAAGGAGAAGTCAAGAAATCAGAAAAAACAAAAGAGAAGAACAATGAAAAATTGAACCAATCATAAAGAATCAGCCATTCGATGACCGACTGATGGCAGATTAAAAACGGAATGTTCTTCCTCGTCATTTATGGCAACAAATTTATAGTTTTTTTAGGGTAACAAATTTATAGTTTGTTAGACTAGATATATGAGGCACAAACAAAACAATGACATGTATGGTGATGGCTGATGATTATATTTAAACAACAGGGCGCAATTATATTTATAGGTTCTTGGTAACGTGGGAACCCGGGCCTTGCCTTGGCTGGGTCTCTCTCCCCCTCCCCCTGCTGCAACAGCTGCACAGCAAATAACATAAGCGAGTAGAGTACAGAAAATGAAATCCAATGCGATGTGACCACACACAATGGAACACCAGCCCAACTTGGTATGGAGAAAGACGTTGGGAACACCAGCCCAACACAATGGCTTTGTCTTTCGTCCGGCCATTAGCGCAATCCCGGGGTCTCGTGGACGGGCTGCACCTTTGCTGCACTCGCGCACACAAGGCTGGCAAGCAAAGGAGGGGTAGCAGCGTACGCCTTAGGACGAGACCTCCTTAACTAGGCAAGGACCACGGGCACCCCCAAAATCAACTTTTCATTTCACAGTCCAACAGGTAGAACCGGCAGAGCCGAACGATGTCACACAGTAATTTTGTTCATGTGACCTCCTAACTTTATGTTTAACTCCTGGCAGCAACTTTCCAATTTCTTATGACTTTTGTAATTATATGTTTTTCCAAGAAAAATATATGTTTAATTATATGACTTTTGTAATTATGACTTTTGTACTTTGGCAAACGAGTGTAACCAACTTCTGTTTAGCAATGCGATGGCTATACAACATATTATGAGAGACCGACCTTGTGCTGGCTATATATGGGTGGCGTGTTCTACATCGAATATAAAACTACCACCGAAGTTTTTTTTTTTTTGAGTTGGAACTACCACCGAAGCTGATGGTTAACCAGCTTGATCGATTAACCAATTTTAAGTGGCACACTTACACACAAAATAGCAGGTCAAGAGGACAAGACTTGGAGTACACCTTCTTTCATATATAGGGCATCAAATATAAAGGACGCCGTGTGAGACACCTCCGCAACAGACTGCCCTCGATCAGGACCTCCTCGCCACGTGCTTAACTCTTAATTCTTGATTAATTCGCAAAAAAAGCTGTTAATTCCTCTTTGACAAGTCGATCTTGCTGCCATTTGCTAGTACTGGTAGCAGCTAACAAGGACTGCCCAATTGTTGCAGTCGCATTGGGTGAACAGAGTCCCGCGCATCGTGGCCTCCCCTGCCTGCATGGAAACATGCACCCACGGGCTGGTGCGCATCTCCTCCGTCTGCCTGGGCGTGGGCATGCATGCTGGGGCTGGGCGTGGTCCCTCTGCCCACCCGCCACGTCTCAAGATTCCATGCATGCGTGCAGTGGATACCGTGGTAGCTGATGCATCTTGGTCGCCTGCGTCCTGCCTGCGGCGTGACTGAGCCGATTCCGGTTTCGGCAAGGATTCGCCTGCCTCTCGCGTTGGTGGCGGCGCAGCCCTCCCGTTTTGAGCGGCAGCGGGCCTTTCGGCGCAGCACGCCTCTGCATCTTGGCCGCCTCGCCCCCCAGTTTTTGTTCAGCTGCACCTGCAGCGAGTGGGATCTCCTGTTCCCTCCAAGCTACAGTGCGCGTAGCAACCTGCGCCGTGCTCCTCCTCTCAACGCTGCATCACGAGTACGAGTACTACTGGAGCTCGCCAAACTAACCCGAGTGACATTCCTACGTGCATTCCATGCAAACGAAGCAAGGCAGGTGCGATTACGGCTGGCCATCAAAAAGAAGAAGAAAAGAATGGATAAACTTGTGGAACAGTAGTACAGTACAGCCGCAATCCAAATGGGGCTCCTGGCTATATATCTGCGATGGTACTCGAGTAGCGCGGGCTCCATGCTAACCCGCCGAGAGCGAGGATTTTCTTTGTCACGATACGGTCCTAGGATTTCCCGTTGATAAGATTTACACAAGTAATTCCCTGACATAACAGTACCCGTCTTATTCAGATTGATTGCCAGGCAAAGAAAAGATTGTTGAGGCGCAGCAAGCAAGCCAGCAAGTCGATGAGATGCGAGGCATATCTTTACCACGCACCATCAGGTCAAAGTTGAGCCATATTCTGAAAGCTGACAAGGAGACTATTCAACTGTGGAGTTGCGGTCGAGCAGACCATGGTACCTTGCCGCATTATAACATGTGCGACGTACCATCGGCTCGTTCGACTGAGGCCCGCGTCCACGCCGCGCCACTTCAATGCGCCATGTGTTAATATGTACTCCCTCTGTATCAAATATAAGACACCCCTAAAAAACAAAATTTAAGATGTTTTTTTGACACTATGACAGTGTCAAAAAAGTATATTCGCAAAAATAAGTGTCAACAAACGTCTTATGTTTTGATACGAAAGGAGTATGTGCAAATCGTTTTTTTAAATATTATGGAAGCAAAAGGGAAACACACAAAGGAAATGTAAGGTGTTACATGGGCAGCCTCCTCTGTATATGTACGCTTGATTGAGATCAATGTAAGGTGTGAGAATACAGTAATCTTCATGGTAATCAAAGCCTTCTCACTCATGTCTACCTCTCCTTCACTCGGCGCCGCCGCGGCGGTCGCCGCTGCGGTCTCCGGCGGCTCCTCTTCGTCTCTGCTCTTCGAAACCCACCCTCAGAGTCCCATGCCTCATGCTCCCATTAGCCCCTCCCAGCATGACCTTCCCGCTGACGCCTCTGCCCTCCCCTCTCCCGGTTACTCTCTGGCGGCAAAGCTTCCCTTCCCAAATCCCTCGGCGACTTCCCCATCACCCAATTCATCCCGTACAAGCTTGATCCCACCGCAAACAACTACTCTCGCTGGCGTCGCTCCATGACCTTCTTCCTCAACGCCTTTCATGCCTGCCGATGCCTGGCGGGGTGCAGACGTCGACATCATCCTCTAGATGCACGCCACTGTCTGCGACGATCTCGTCGATGTCATCATGGAGAACAACAAGTCCGCCTTCGCCGCCTGGCACGCCATCTGGCTTTTCTTCCTCGACAATCAATCGGCGCAACTCTTGCACCTGAGCAAGGAGTTCCGCGCCACTGTACACGATGAGATGACTATCCGGCCTACTGTGGCCGCCTCAAGCATCTTGCTGACGCCCTCGCGGACCTGGGCGAGCCCATCTCGGATCGAGCACTCACTGAATAGATGGTGGACGGGCTGGGAGAGAAATTGGAGGTACAGGCCAAGATCTTCCAATCCCTTGATCCCTTCACCAAGTTCGTGCAGGCTCGCGCGCTTCTCCAGCTTGCCGAGGTGTCCATCGACAAGAAGGCACGCGCTGACAGCAGGTGCTCACGATCCAGAACGACTACGGCGCTGGTCGCGGCGGCGACCGTAGTGACCGCGGACCCCTATCTGGGGACCAGACTGGTGGGTGCAGCGGCGTGGAGTCTGGTGGCCCCACTACCGGAATAGGGGCCAGTGCCGACGGCCCCCGTCGGCCTACTCCGGGAAATGCCGACAGCCGGTTCCAGGCCGTCGGCGTACAGAGGTCGTCGGGCTTACCGAGCTATGCCGACGGCCCCCGTCGGCACAGATTAGCCGTCGGCTTATCCCAGCCTACGCCTACAGCGGCCGTCGGCATACATGAGCCGTCGGCATAGTTGCGGGCCCGGTGGCCCGGCTCGTGACGAGCGGCTAACGGCGTCCGATCTATAACGACAGCCTCGACGGGCGGCCGTCGGCATAGAGGCGCGTGCCATGTCATCGATCCGAGGCGCACCGACCATCATCTATGCCGACGGCCACCGTCGGCATAGATGCCACGTCATCGATCCGCGGCGCGCCGTTCATCTGCCCCTGGCCTTAGCTATGCTGACGGCTTTGCCGTCGGCATATATATATATTCTTTTCATATAGATTTTTTTGTTCTTTTACGTATTATTTTTAATTAACTTACATGTGGCATGTGTTAATATAATCATAAATACCTTACTTTTCGATTATATATGGAGGCCGACATGTGGAGGGGGAAACAGCCGCATCGGGGCTATACGGAGGGGACGTTCCTCCCAAGTGTTTATATGGGATGACCTACCACAACCGGGTGGTGTGGTGGCATGTCTGAAGAGGCGGCACGCGTCTCCGGGGTGTGGCCCCCCTCACGGATGGCGCCGCCGCCGGCACCTGGAGGGGGAAACGGACGCGTCGGGTCCACACGGAGGGGATGTTGCTGTGGGTTTGGCCCGGATGTTGCTCCTAGATGTCCCTATGGGTTGACCTAACACAACCGGGTGGAGAGGTCCACTGGTCAAAGCCCGTCCGTGGGAAGTCAAAGGGCTAGATTTCGTGGTCAACCGCTCCAGGGTTAGGCGCGGGGGCCCGGGGGTAGCAATGCCACCAGAGCGTCGCACCGGGCCCTCATACATGCGCGCGCGCGCGGGGGTGGGGGGGGTGGCATGTCTGAAGAGGCGGCACGTGTCTCCGGGGTGTGGCCCCCCTCATGGACGGCGCCGTGATGTCTACTACACAACCTTCTTCCTGTAGATGTTATTGGGCCTCCAAATGCAGAGGTTTGTAGGACAGTAGCAAATTTCCCTGAAGTGGATGATCTAAGGTTTATCAACCCGTGGGAGGCGTAGGATGAAGATAGTCTCTCTCAAACAACCCTGCAACCAAATAACAAAGAGTCTCTTGTCTCCCCAACACACACAATACAATGATGAATTGTATAGGTGCACTAGTTCGGCGAAGAGATGGTGATACAAGTGCAATATGGATGGTAGATATAAGTTTTTGTAATCTGAAAATATAAAAACAGCCAGGTAACTAATGATAAAAGTGAGCACAAACGGTATTGCAATGCTAGGAAACAAGGCCTAAGGTTCATACTTTCACTAGCGCAAGTTCTCTCGACAATAATAACATAACTGGATCATATAACTATCCTTCAACATGCAACAAAGAGTCACTCCAAAGTCACTAATAGCGGAGAACAAACGAAGAGATTATCGGGGCTTCATCAGACCCATGCCTCTTACAACAAATACACCCCGCTTTGCCCAGTGCACCAAGTGAGAGAGGGAGAGGAGCCTCGCTACACGCAACGCTGCACAGGTTTCACCAGGGTGCGCCTTGTGGCGAAGGGGGGGAGGCAGCCCGATGGTGGTTGCCCTAGGCTTCCTCCCATGGCGATTGCGGCGGGCATCGCGGGAGAGAAGTTTTTCATTGTTAATACCATGGGACTAGTATTTTTGAAATGAAACTCATGTTAAAGTGGCAAGAGAATTTTTTTTTAGTTGGCCTTTTTTTGTGTGAAAAGGATGAGATCTATTGTAAAAGATCATCGAAAGTATAAATCATCTTAAATATAATAAAAATTACATCGAGATTTCAAGACCATCGAATAACCACTGTTACTGTCAGAAAGAGCCGCCGACGCGTTGATGTCGTCGCTCCCCTACCAGAGCCGACCTGACCTTGTCGATGACAATGAGTCTTCTGTTGGAAATATGCCCTAGAGGCAATAATAAATGGTTATTATTATATTTCTTTGTTCATGATAATTGTCTATTATTCATGCTATAATTGTATTGTCCGGAAATCGTAATACATGTGTGAATACATAGACCACAACGTGTCCCTAGTAAGCCTCTAGTTGACTAGCTCGTTGATCAACAGATAGTCATGGTTTCCTGACTATGGACATTGGATGTCATTGATAACGGGATCACATCATTAGGAGAATGATGTGATGGACAAGACCCAATCCTAAGCATAGCATAAAAGATCGTGTAGTTTCGTTTGCTAGAGCTTTTCCAATGTCAAGTATCTTTTCCTTAGACCATGAGATCGTGCAACTCCCGGATACCATAGGAGTGCTTTGGGTGTGCCAAACGTCACAACGTAACTGGGTGACTATAAAGGTGCACTATGGGTATCTCCGAAAGTGTCTGTTGGGTTGGCACGGATCGAGACTGGGATTTGTCACTCCGTGTGACGGAGAGGTATCTCTGGGCCCACTCGGTAATGCATCATCATAATGAGCTCAATGTGACTAAGGCGTTAGTCACGGGATCATGCATTGCGGTACGAGTAAAGAGACTTGCCGGTAACGAGATTGAACAAGGTATTGGGATACCGACGATCGCATCTCGGGCAAGTAACATACCGTTTGACAAAGGGAATTGCATACAGATTGATTGAATCCTCGACACCGTGGTTCATCCGATGAGATCATCGTGGAGCATGTGGGAGCCAACATGGGTATCCAGATCCCGCTGTTGGTTATTGACCGGAGAGGCGTCTCGGTCATGTCTGCATGTCTCCCGAACCCGTAGGGTCTACACACTTAAGGTCCGGTGACGCTAGGGTTGTAGAGATATATGTATGCGGAAACCCGAAAGTTGTTCGGAGTCTGGGATGAGATCCCGGACGTCACGAGAGGTTCCGAAATGGTCCGGAGGTGAAGAATTATATATAGGAAGTCCAGTTTCGGCCACCGGGAAAGTTTCGGGGGTTATCGGTATTGTACCGGGACCACCGGAAGGGTCCCGGGGGTCCACCGGGTGGGGCCACCTGTCCCGGAGGGCCCCGTGGGCTGAAAGTGGAAGGGAACCAGCCCCTAGTGGGCTGGGGCGCCCCCCTTGGGCCTCCCCCCCATGCGCCTATGGTTGGGAACCCTAGGGGGGAGTTCTCCCTTGCCTTGGGGGGCAAGGCACCCCTTCCCCCCCACTTGGCCGCCGCCCCCCCTCTTGGATCTGATCCCCAGGGCCGGCGCCCCCCAGGGCCGGCGCCCCCCCAGGGGGCCTATATAAAGGGGGGGGAGGGAGGGCAGCACACAACAGCCTTGGGCGCCTCCCTCCTCCCTGCTACACCTCTCTCTCTCTCTCGCAGAAGCTTGGCGAAGCCCTGCCGGAGACCCGCTACATCCACCACCACGCCGTCGTGCTGCTGGATCTCCATCAACCTCTCCTTCCCCCTTGCTGGATCAAGAAGGAGGAGACGTCGCTGCACCGTACGTGTGTTGAACGCGGAGGTGCCGTCCGTTCGGCACTCGGTCATCGGTGATTTGGATCACGGCGAGTACGACTCCGTCATCCACGTTCATTGGAACGCTTCCGCTCGCGATCTACAAGGGTACGTAGATCCACTCCTTTCCCCTCGTTGCTAGTAGATTCCATAGATGCATCTTGGTGAGCGTAGGAAAATTTTAAATTATGCTACGATTCCCATCAGTGGCATCATGAGCCAGGTCTATGCGTAGTTACTATGCACGAGTAGAACACAAAGCAGTTGTGGGCATTGAGTTTGCCAATTCTTCTTGCCGCTACTAGTCGTTTCTTGTTTCGGCGGCATTGTAGGATGAAGCGGCCCGGACCGACCTTACACGTACGCTTACGTGAGACAGGTTCCACCGACTGACATGCACTAGTTGCATAAGGTGGCTAGCGGGTGTCTGTCTCTCCTACTTTAGTCGGAACGGATTCGATGAAAAGGGTCCTTATGAAGGGTAAATAGAAATTGGCAAATCACGTTGTGGTCATACGTAGGTAAGAAAACGTTCTTGCTAGAAACCTACAAACCACGTAAAAACTTGCAACAACAATTAGAGGACGTCTAACTTGTTTTTGCAGCAAGTGATATATGTGATATGATATGGCCAGAAGATGTGATGAATGATATATGTGATGTATGAGATTGATCATATTCTTGTAATAGGAATCACGACTTGCATGTCGATGAGTATGACAACCGGCAGGAGCCATAGGAGTTGTCTTTATTATTTTGCATGACCTGCGTGTCATTAAATAAACGCCATGTAATTTACTTTACTTTGTTGCTAAACGCGTTAGCCATACAAGTAGAAGTAATCGTTGGCGTGACAACTTCATGAAGACACAATGATGGAGATCATGATGATGGAGATCATGGTGTCATGCCGGTGACGAAGATGATCATGGTGCCCCGAAGATGGAGATCAAAGGAGCATGATGATATTGGCCATATCATGTCACTATTTGATTGCATGTGATGTTTATCATGTTTTTGCATCTTATTTGCTTAGAACGACGGTAGCAAGTAGGATGATCCCTTATAAAAATTTCAAGAAAGTGTTCACCCTAACTGTGCACCGTTGCGAAGGTTCGTTGTTTCGAAGCACCACGTGATGATCGGGTGTGATAGATCCTAACGTTCGAATACAACGGGTGTTGACGAGCCTAGCATGTACAGACATGGCCTCGGAACACACGCAATACACTTTGGTTGACTTGACGAGCCTAGCATGTACAGACATGGCCTCGGAACACGGAGGACCGAAAGGTCGAGCATGAGTCGTATAGAAGATACGATCAACATGGAGATGTTCACCGATCTTGACTAGTCCGTCTCACGTGATGATCGGACACGGCCTAGTTGAACTCGGATCATGTTTCACTTAGATGACTAGAGGGATGTCTATCTGAGTGGGAGTTCATTAAATAATTTGATTATATGAACTTAATTATCATGAACTTAGTCTAAAATCTTTACACTATGTATTGTAGATCAAATGGCCCACGTTGTCCTCAATTTCAACGCGTTCCTAGAGAAAACCAAGCTGAAAGATGATGGCAGCAACTATACGGACTGGGTCCGGAACCTGAGGATCATCCTCATAGCAGCCAAGAAAGATTATGTCTTAGAAGCACCGCTAGGTGAAGCACCAATCCCTGAGAACCAAGACGTTATGAACGCTTGGCAGCAGCGTGCTGATGATTACTCCCTCGTTCAGTGCGGGCATGCTTTACAGCTTAGAACCGGGTCTCCAAAAGCGTTTTGAGAAACATGGAGCATATGAGATGTTCGAGGAGCTGAAACTGGTTTTTCAAGCTCATGCCCGGGTCGAGAGATATGATGTCTCCGACAAGTTCTTCAGCTGTAAAATGGAGGAGAACAGTTCTGTTAGTGAGCATATACTCAGAATGTCTGGGCTGCACAACCGCTTGTCTCAGCTGGGAGTTAATCTCCCGGATGACGCGGTCATTGACAGAATCCTCCAGTCACTTCCACCAAGCTACAAGAGCTTTGTGATGAACTACAATATGCAGGGGATGGAAAAGACCATTCCCGAGGTATATTCAATGCTAAAATCAGCTGAGGTAGAGATCAGAAAAGAACATCAAGTGTTGATGGTGAATAAAACCACTAAGTTCAGGAAGGGCAAGGGTAAGAAGAACTTCAAGAAGGACGGGAAGGGAGTTGCCGCGCCCGGTAAGCCAGTTATCGGGAAGAAGTCAGAGAATGGACCCAAGCCCGAGACTGAGTGCTTTTATTGCAAGGGAAGTGGTCACTGGAAGCGGAACTGCCCCAAATATTTAGCGGACAAGAAGAAGGCCGGCAACACCCAAGGTATATGTGATATACAAGTAATTGATGTGTACCTTACCAGTACTCGTAGTAGCTCCTGGGTATTTGATACCGGTGCGGTTGCTCATATTTGTAACTCAAAGCAGGAACTACGGAATAAACGGAGACTGGCGAAGGACGAGGTGACTATGCGTGTCGGGAATGGTTCCAAGGTTGATGTGATCGCCGTCGGCACGCTACCTCTGCATCTACCCACAGGATTAGTTTTAAACCTCAATAATTGTTATTTAGTGCCAGCTTTGAGCATGAACATTGTATCTGGATCTCGTTTAATTCGAGATGGCTACTCATTTAAATCTGAGAATAATGGTTGTTCTATTTATTTGAGAGATATGTTTTATGGTCATGCCCCGCTGGTCAATGGTTTATTTTTGATGAATCTCGAACGTGATGTTACACATGTTCATAGTGTGAATACCAAAAGATGTAAAGTTGATAACGATAGTCCCACATACTTGTGGCACTGCCGCCTTGGTCACATTGGTGTCAAGCGCATGAAGAAGCTCCATGCAGATGGACTTTTGGAGTCTCTTGATTACGAATCATTTGACACGTGCGAACCATGCCTCATGGGTAAGATGACCAAGACTCCGTTCTCCGGAACAATGGAGCGAGCAACCAACTTATTGGAAATCATACATACCGATGTGTGCGGTCCAATGAGTGTTGAGGCTCGCGGAGGATATCGTTATGTTCTCACTCTCACTGATGATTTAAGTAGATATGGGTATGTCTACCTAATGAAACACAAGTCTAAAACCTTTGAAAAGTTCAAGGAATTTCAGAGTGAAGTTGAGAATCAACGTGACAGAAAAATAAAATTCTTACGATCAGATCGTGGTGGAGAATATTTAAGTCACGAATTTGGTACACACTTAAGGAAATGTGGAATAGTTTCACAACTTACGCCGCCTGGAACACCTCAGAGAAATGGTGTGTCCGAACGTCGTAATCGCACTCTATTGGATATGGTGCGATCTATGATGTCTCTTACCGATTTACCGCTCTCATTTTGGGGTTATGCTTTAGAGACTGCCGCATTCACTTTAAATAGGGCTCCGTCGAAATCCGTTGAGACGACACCGTATGAATTATGGTTTGGGAAGAAACCTAAGCTGTCGTTTCTAAAAGTTTGGGGATGCGATGCTTATGTCAAGAAACTTCAACCTGAAAAGCTCGAACCCAAATCGGAAAAATGCGTCTTCATAGGATACCCTAAGGAAACTATTGGGTATACCTTCTACCTCAGATCCGAAGGCAAGATCTTCGTTGCCAAGAACGGGTCCTTTCTAGAGAAGGAGTTTCTCTCGAAAGAGTTGAGTGCGAGGAAAGTGGAACTTGATGAGGTGATAGTCACCCCCTCTGAACCGGAAAGTAGCGCAGCGCGGGAAAATGTTCCTGTGGTGCCTACACCGACTGGGGAGGAAGTTAATGATGATGATCATGAAACTTCAGATCAAGTTACTGAACTTCGTAGGTCCACAAGGACACGTTCCGCACCAGAGTGGTACGGCAACCCTGTCCTGGAAATCATGTTGTTAGACAACGGTGAACCTTCGAACTATGAAGAAGCGATGGCGGACCCGGATTCCGACAAATGGCTAGAAGCCATGAAATCCGAGATAGAATCCATGTATGAAAACAAAGTATGGACTTTGACTGACTTGCCCGATGAGCGGCGAGCCATAGAAAACAAATGGATCTTTAAGAAGAAGAAGACGGACGCGGATGGTAATGTGACCATCTACAAAGCTCGACTTGTCGCTAAGGGTTATCGACAAGTTCAAGGGGTTGACTACGATGAGACTTTCTCACCCGTAGCGAAGCTGAAGTCCGTCCGAATCATGTTAGCAATTGCCGCATACTATGATTATGAGATATGGCAGATGGACGTCAAAACGGCATTCCTTAACGGCTTCCTTAAGGAAGAGTTGTATATGATGCAGCCAGAAGGTTTTGTCGATCCTAAGAATGCTAACAAAGTATGCAAGCTCCAACGCTCAATCTATGGGCTGGTGCAAGCATCTCGGAGTTGGAACATTCGCTTTGATGAGATGATCAAAGCGTTTGGGTTCACACAGACTTATGGAGAAGCCTGTGTTTACAAGAAAGTGAGTGGGAGCTCTGTAGCATTTCTCATATTATATGTGGATGACATACTGTTGATGGGAAATGATATAGAATTCTTGGAAAGTATAAAGGCCTATTTGAATAAGTGTTTTTCAATGAAGGACCTTGGAGAAGCTGCTTATATATTAGGCATCAAGATCTATAGAGATAGATCAAGACGCCTCATTGGTCTTTCACAGAGTACATACCTTGACAAGATATTGAAGAAGTTCAATATGGATCAGTCCAAGAAGGGGTTCTTGCCTGTATTGCAAGGTGTGCAATTGAGCACGGCTCAATGCCCGACCACGGCAGAAGATATAGAAGAGATGAGTGTCATCCCCTATGCCTCGGCCATAGGGTCTATTATGTATGCCATGCTGTGTACCAGACCTGATGTAAACCTTGCCGTAAGTTTGGTAGGGAGGTACCAAAGTAATCCCGGCAAGGAACACTGGACAGCGGTCAAGAATATCCTGAAGTACCTGAAGAGGACTAAGGATAAGTTTCTCGTTTATGGAGGTGACGAAGAGCTCGTCGTAAAGGGTTACGTCGACGCTAGCTTCGACACTGATCTGGATGACTCTAAGTCTCAAACCGGATACGTGTATATTTTGAATGGAGGAGCAGTAAGCTGGTGCAGTTGCAAGCAAAGCGTCGTGGCGGGATCTACATGTGAAGCGGAGTACATGGCAGCCTCGGAGGCAGCACAGGAAGCAGTCTGGATGAAGGAGTTCATTACCGACCTAGGGGTGATTCCCAATGCGTCGGGCCCGATGACTCTCTTCTGTGACAACACTGGAGCTATTGCCCTTGCGAAGGAGCCCAGGTTTCACAGGAAGACCAGGCATATCAAGCGTCGCTTCAACTCCATTCGTGAAAGTGTTCAAAATGGAGACATAGATATTTGTAAAGTACACACGGACCTGAATGTAGCAGATCCGTTGACTAAACCTCTCCCTAGGGCAAAACATGATGAACACCAGAACGCAATGGGTGTTCGATTCATCACAATGTAACTAGATTATTGACTCTAGTGCAAGTGGGAGACTGTTGGAAATATGCCCTAGAGGCAATAATAAATGGTTATTATTATATTTCTTTGTTCATGATAATTGTCTATTATTCATGCTATAATTGTATTGTCCGGAAATCGTAATACATGTGTGAATACATAGACCACAACGTGTCCCTAGTAAGCCTCTAGTTGACTAGCTCGTTGATCAACAGATAGTCATGGTTTCCTGACTATGGACATTGGATGTCATTGATAACGGGATCACATCATTAGGAGAATGATGTGATGGACAAGACCCAATCCTAAGCATAGCATAAAAGATCGTGTAGTTTCGTTTGCTAGAGCTTTTCCAATGTCAAGTATCTTTTCCTTAGACCATGAGATCGTGCAACTCCCGGATACCATAGGAGTGCTTTGGGTGTGCCAAACGTCACAACGTAACTGGGTGACTATAAAGGTGCACTACGGGTATCTCCGAAAGTGTCTGTTGGGTTGGCACGGATCGAGACTGGGATTTGTCACTCCGTGTGACGGAGAGGTATCTCTGGGCCCACTCGGTAATGCATCATCATAATGAGCTCAATGTGACTAAGGCGTTAGTCACGGGATCATGCATTGCGGTACGAGTAAAGAGACTTGCCGGTAACGAGATTGAACAAGGTATTGGGATACCGACGATCGAATCTCGGGCAAGTAACATACCGTTTGACAAAGGGAATTGCATACGGATTGATTGAATCCTCGACACCGTGGTTCATCCGATGAGATCATCGTGGAGCATGTGGGAGCCAACATGGGTATCCAGATCCCGCTGTTGGTTATTGACCGGAGAGGCGTCTCGGTCATGTCTGCATGTCTCCCGAACCCGTAGGGTCTACACACTTAAGGTCCGGTGACGCTAGGGTTGTAGAGATATATGTATGCGGAAACCCGAAAGTTGTTCGGAGTCCGGGATGAGATCCCGGACATCACGAGAGGTTCCGGAATGGTCCGGAGGTGAAGAATTATATATAGGAAGTCCAGTTTCGGCCACCGGGAAAGTTTCGGGGGTTATCGGTATTGTACCGGGACCACCGGAAGGGTCCCGGGGGTCCACCGGGTGGGGCCACCTGTCCCGGAGGGCCCCGTGGGCTGAAAGTGGAAGGGAACCAGCCCCTAGTGGGCTGGGGCGCCCCCCTTGGGCCTCCCCCCCATGCGCCTAGGGTTGGGAACCCTAGGGGGGAGTTCTCCCTTGCCTTGGGGGGCAAGGCACCCCTTCCCCCCCACTTGGCCGCCGCCCCCCTCTTGGATCTGATCCCCAGGGCCGGCGCCCCCCCAGGGGGCCTATATAAAGGGGGGGAGGGAGGGCAGCACACAACAGCCTTGGGCGCCTCCCTCCTCCCTGCTACACCTCTCTCTCTCTCGCAGAAGCTTGGCGAAGCCCTGCCGGAGACCCGCTACATCCACCACCACGCCGTCGTGCCGCTAGATCTCCATGAACCTCTCCTTCCCCCTTGCTGGATCAAGAAGGAGGAGACGTCGCTGCATCGTACGTGTGTTGAACGCGGAGGTGCCGTCCGTTCGGCACTCGGTCATCGGTGATTTGGATCACGGCGAGTACGACTCCGTCATCCACGTTCATTGGAACGCTTCCGCTCGCGATCTACAAGGGTACGTAGATCCACTCCTTTCCCCTCGTTGCTAGTAGATTCCATAGATGCATCTTGGTGAGCGTAGGAAAATTTTAAATTATGCTACGATTCCCATCATCTTCGTGCACATGCCCCTAAGGGCCAGCGCCCTGGAGCCATAGTCGTCGCGGTTGAACCCTTGCATAGATCTGAAGCATCGGACACCAACTCTCGGCACATGACAGGAAACTCTAACCTCAGCGCCCCAAGGAGACGGCAAGAATCTATGCCGGAGCTTCGTCGACTATGTCCAAAAGTACCAACTCCAGGAGGATTGAAACTCGGAAGACAAACTCAAAGAAGAAGCGTCGCCATCCTTCCGAGTGCCGCACCTACGAGGACTAAAAATCCTAACCTGAACTGCCAACCGAAGTGGAGGCACCAGGATTCTCCTCCCCGTCACCGGCCGCCGGAGCGTCATGCAAAGGGAAGGCGAAACCACGGGCTCGGCGGTGAATTCTGGAGGGGAGAATTTGCGCCAACCATCTAGGGTGAATCCACAAGCTCGTGGATGAAGTCTGGGGAGAAAAGTTTGCCCTAACCACCTAGGGTTAAGGGAAAAAATGAGAGCAAGTCCCTGGAAAACAATAACCTCTTGTTTGAGTTGGTTCTCTCTTGCTTTACCCAATCAAACTTTTTATATATGGCCTCACAAGAGTATCATTCAAGATAATGCAGCATCCGAAGATTAAAAAAGAAAACATCCGTGTTTTGCTTCTCCCGAAGGAAGAGAAGACCGAAAAGAGTGTCGTTTGGATTTACAGCGAGCTTGCCCATTGTCCTTTGGATTTACTCGTTGGAGAATCACGAGCTGAACCGAGCTGCCGATTGCGGATCTTTTGCTTGCGCTACAAATCCGGGACAGTGCAGGTAGTCAGCGCTGCGAATTAAAATCGCTTTCGGGGTTTCCTTTTCGTTGGGCGCGCCGGACGAGTGAAAATCTGTTCTAGCATGTACAAGCTTGTTAGATTGTATTTTGGGCGGTGTCGACTGTATTTTGGACACGGTTGACTATAGTATTTTGGACTTGTGGGTGAACTATAGTCTTTTGTGGCCTATGTGTACTAGTAAAAGGGCCAACTCTATGTACTTGAATGATTATGTAAGAACAATTTTCAATGTCAAGTGCTTTAAAAATTAGTTTGTTCAGACTTGCAAAAGAATCTGTATTGTGTTCAACTTTCTGCTGTTGTGTTGTGCTTAAGCTTCTAGTAAGTTTAGGAAGTTGTATCTGTATTGAAGTGTTGGGACGTACTCCTTTTTTGTTGAAGTTTGCTAAACTGAACTGTACTGTATTGTGTTAACTGAACCAATGGTCTGCTCTATTCTTTGTCTGAAGAAACTGCACTCTGTTTTTTGTTGTTTTGTCCACTCATTCAGTTTCTTTTGGCTGTGAACTGCTGCTGGTCGCTGGATCAATTCCGACAGTGGATGAGAGGGGGCAAGGTACGCTGTGCCTTGGCCACAGTAAGGCACTGGATCTCAGTGCGTTGAAGTCATAGCTCACCGAGCGAGGAAATTTGCCTTATAGACGAAATCAAATCACAGAATGAACTATCCGTGAAACTATTTCACGCGGCTGATCTTTTTGTGTGACGCCCGACACGAAGGCGTCACACTACACTGTGCAACGCCTCACAGATAGGCGCTACACGGCCAGCGTCGCACCCGTGTGATCAGAAAATTACTAAGTCAGTGTGCAGCGCCTGAGAGCTAGGCGCTACACTATATAGTGTGGCTTGACAGTTAATTATGAAGAGAAAAAGAAAATCAGATTAATTCAGGCTTTTCAATCCTGGGACGCCCCATCTAGCTTCAGTGTGGCAGGATTTTTAGGGTATATATAAATTAATTGACTTGTTATGGCTGCAGATTATTTCCTTGTCATGGCCGTAGAACTATAGTCTTCATGATATTGTCGTTGGATCACAAGACAGATGTTACATTATATATTCTTATTACATTATATATTCATACTAAGATTTATCATATTTCTACATTATGTCGCTTATCCGATCATTGCTTCTTGGTCCCCCGGTCATTGGATTTTTGGCCCCCCTATACTCAAATCCTGGCTCCGCCCCTGACGACAGGTGAAGATAAGGATGCAGACATGCATGGGCTGTGCCTCAGCTGGAGTACGGACCGGAGAGAGGTGGCTTCCGTTTCTTTACTCCACTACACGTTTTTACTGTTTGCAGGAGAGGGAGAGGGCGAGAAAGACCAACTCCCCACGATACTTTGCTGCTGCTGAGTTGCTTGTGCTCGTGACTTGGTTGAGTAGGAGTAGTAGTGTAGCATCCGCCTACATAAACGCCCATACAGCAGTGTAGTCCACTCCACACCACATCTTTTTTACTCCCTCTGTATAGGTGTGTAAGTCACCTTATGAAAACAAAATAATCCCAAAACACTTAGGCACGATACATTAACTCCCTTCTCGTTTTTTATTTTGTGACATATTAACCAATAAGAGATGTGGGCCGTGCATTCTTTCAATGACTTGAGACTACCAAACATGATATGCAGTGGTTAGTTCATTGCATGCAATGCTATTAATTTTCAAAAAGACATTAAGTTTTCTCGTTTTCCTCTCCGCCTTGATCGCGGTGCATAACGTAAGATGACTTACACACCTAGACGGAGGGAGTATCAAACATGACATGCAGTGGCTAGTTCATTGCATGCAATGCTATTAATTTTCAAACATGACATGCAGTGGCTAGTTCTTTTAGTGCGCTGGCCCATTAGGACGCTATGGGAAAAATCACTAGTTGAGTACTCCTTCCAAAGATGTGCGTCGCTTGTCGCAACCTGTGACTTTTCCATTTTTTGTAGACCCATTTATTCAAAACGTTTTCTCTCTTAAACCGTGCGTCCAAATCTTGAACCGTTTTCACCATTGGATTCCCTACGTCAAGATCTTCAAAACTAGATCTCATGTTGATAGGTTTTGACGACATTTTTTCACGAAAAAACCGAACGAAAAACCAAACCGAAAGAACATATTCCCTTTCTAGAAGCCGTTTTCCGTGAGGCATGACCGTGGCTGTCCCGGAAGCAAATTCGTGCCTCTCGCGGAAGCAAAACCGGGCCTTTAGCGCAGAAAAAAAAGAAAAACAATTCTTCGTTTATGAGAGGCACGTCCATGCCTCTCGCGGAAGCAAAACCGTGCCTCTCGCGTAAACAAAACCATTCCTTTCACGGAAGAAAAAACAAAGAAAAATGTTTTTTTCGTTTCCGAGAAGCACGACCGTGCCTCTCGCGGAAGCAAAACCGTGTCTCTCACGAAAGAGAAAAAAAAGAAAAAAAACGTGTCGTTGAAAAAAAGAAAGAGAAAACGCGTTTCTTTCCGTTTCCGAGAAGCACAGACGTGCTTCTCGCGGAAGCAAAATATTAATCAAGCATTTGAAAAGAGTTTAAAGTTTGTATAGGAAAAAAGTTGCCCATATATATAAAAAATGTTAAACTTGTACTTGTAAAATGATAATCAAGCATTTAAAAAATAAAAATGTGTCTAGAAAAGTTGTTTCTATCTATTAAAAAAAGTTAATGTTTTACTTGAATTTTTTTAACCATGCATTAGAAAAATTGTTGGTGACATACAAAAATGTACAATGAAAACCAAAAGAAACAAGGAAAACAATAAATGTAACCCAAAAAATAAATAAAATAATCAAAGAACGGAGAAGAATGAAAGAAGGAAAATGAGAAATCAAAAAAGTAAAAAAACAATGCAAAAACAAAGTGTAACCAAAAGAAAAACAAGGTATAATGACGAAAATATATAGTCGGAGAAGAAATAAGAAAGGCAAACAAAGAACCAAAGAAGCAAAAAAAAGGAGAAACAAAAAAAGTCTCTACTACCTCAAGTAGTGTGCGCCTCCTATGTAAACACGAATGTGTCAGTGGCGCAGTGTCTAGCGGCTCCACGCACAATGGAAACGACCCATGTTTGATTCACCTCGCGCCACTATTTTCTTTCTCTATTTTTGTGTGTGTTAGTGGGCCGGTCCGATTAGTCGAGACGTTTAAGTGAGAGGACCTTCGGTCTCGGTGAATGTGAGATACAGGGCTGGCGCGAAGGCAACAGAATACAGACAAAACGAAAAACCCAGCTTAGTCGCCCCACTTGACGAGCAGCAGAAAAGTACCTCTTCTAGTGCGCCATCCCATTCGGACGCTGCGGGCAAAATCATTAATTGAGTACTCCTTCTAAAGATGTGCGCCATTTGTCGTAATTTGAGAGTTTTTCTTTTTTTAGATCCGTTTATTTAAAATATTTTATCTCTTAAACCGCGCGTCCAAATCTCGAACCGTTTTCCCATCGAATTCCTCATGTCGAGATCTTCAAAACCGTATGTAAACACGAATGTGTCAGTGGCGTAGTGGCTAGCGGATCCACGCACAATGGAAACGTCCCGGGTTCAAATCCCCTCGCGCAGCTATTTTCTTCCTACTTTCTCTATTTTTGTATGTGTTAGTGGGCCGACCCGATTAGTCGAGACGTTTTAGCGAGAGGACCTTTGGTCACGCTGAATGCGAGATATAGAGCTGGCACGAATGCAACAGAGTACAGACAAAACGAAAAACCTAGTTTAGTCGGCCCACTTGACGAGCAGCATGTAAATATCTCTTTTAGTGCGCCGGCCCATTAGGACGCTGTGGGCAAAATCACTAGTTGAGTACTCGTTCCAAAGATGTGCGCCACTTGTCGCAACCTGTGAATTTTCCCATTTTTTAGGTCAGTTTATTCAAAACGTTTTCTTTCTTAAACCGTACGTCCAAATCTCGAACCGTTTTCACCGTTGGATTCCTCACGTCAACTTCTTCAAAACTAGATCTCATGTTGATAGGATTTGACGAACTTTTTTTCACGGAAAAACCGAACAAAAAACCAAACCGAAAACACTTTTTTTCCCATTCCGGAAGACATTTCCGAGAGGCACGACCGTGGCTCTCACTGAAGCAAATTCGTGCCTCTAGCGGAAGCAAAACCGGGCCTTTAGCTCAGAAAAAAGAGAAAAAAATTCTTCGTTTCTGAGAGGCACGTCCATGCCTTTCGCGGAAGCAAAACCGTGCCTCTCGCGTAAACAAAATCATTCCTTTCACGGAAGAAAAAACAAAGAAAAAAAATGTTTTTTTTCGTTTCCGAGAGGCACGACCGTGCCTCTCGCGTAAACACGAATGTGTCAGTGGCGTAGTGGCTAGCGGATCCACGCACAATGGAAACGTCCCGGGTTCGAATCCCCTCGCGCAGCTATTTTCTTCCTACTTTCTCTATTTTTGTATGTGTTAGTGGGCCGACCTGATTAGTCGAGACGTTTTAGCGAGAGGACCTTTGGTCTCGCTGAATGCGAGATATAGAGCTGGCGCGAATGCAACAGAGTACAGACAAAACGAAAAACCTAGTTTAGTCGGCCCACTTGACGAGCAGCATGTAAATATCTCTTTTAGTGCGCCGGCCCATTAGGACGCTGTGGGCAAAATCACTAGTTGAGTACTCCTTCCAAAGATGTGCGCCACTTGTCGCAACCTGTGAATTTTCCCATTTTTGTAGGTCAGTTTATTCAAAACGTTTTCTTTCTTAAACCGTACGTCCAAATCTCAAACCGTTTTCACCGTTGGATTCCTCACGTCAACTTCTTCAAAACTAGATCTCATGTTGATAGGATTTGACGAACTTTTTTTCACGAAAAAACGAACAAAAAACCAAACCGAAAACACTTTTTTTCCCATTCCGAAAGACATTTCCGAGAGGCACGACCGTGGCTCTCACTGAAGCAAATTCGTGCCTCTAGCGGAAGCAAAACCGGGCCTTTAGCTCAGAAAAAAGAGAAAAAAATTCTTCGTTTCTGAGAGGCACGTCCCTGCCTTTCGCGGAAGCAAAACCGTGCCTCTCGCGTAAACAAAATCATTCCTTTCACGAAAGAAAAAACAAAGAAAAATATGTTTTTTTCGTTTCCGAGAGGCACGACCGTGCCTCTCGCGTAAACACGAATGTGTCAGTGGCGTAGTGGCTAGCGGATCCACGCACAATGGAAACGTCCCGGGTTCGAATCCCCTCGCGCAGCTATTTTCTTCCTACTTTCTCTATTTTTGTATGTGTTAGTGGGCCGACCCGATTAGTCGAGACGTTTTAGCGAGAGGACCTTTGGTCTCGCTGAATGCGAGATATAGAGCTGGCGCGAATGCAACAGAGTACAGACAAAACGAAAAACCTAGTTTAGTCGGCCCACTTGACGAGCAGCATGTAAATATCTCTTCTAGTGCGCCGGCCCATTAGGACGCTGTGGGCAAAATCACTAGTTGAGTACTCCTTCCAAAGATGTGCGCCACTTGTCGCAACCTGTGAATTTTCCCATTTTTGTAGGTCAGTTTATTCAAAACGTTTTCTTTCTTAAACCGTACGTCCAAATCTCAAACCGTTTTCACCGTTGGATTCCTCACGTCAACTTCTTCAAAACTAGATCTCATGTTGATAGGATTTGACGAACTTTTTTTCACGAAAAAACCGAACAAAAAACCAAACCGAAAACACTTTTTTCCCATTCCGGAAGACATTTCCGAGAGGCACGACCGTGGCTCTCACTGAAGCAAATTCGTGCCTCTAGCGGAAGCAAAACCGGGCCTTTAGCCCAGAAAAAAGAGAAAAATATTCTTCGTTTCTGAGAGGAACGTCCATGCCTTTCGCGGAAGCAAAACCATGCCTCTCGCGTAAACAAAATCATTCCTTTCACGGAAGAAAAAACAAAGAAAAAAAATGTTTTTTTTCGTTTCCGAGAGGCACGACCGTGCCTCTCGCGGAAGCAAAACCGTGTCTCTCATGAAAGAGAAAAAAAAGAAAAAACGTGTCGTGGAAAAATAATAAAGAGAAAACGTGTTTCTTTCCTTTTCCGAGAAGCACAGACGTGCTTCTCGCGGAAGCAAAATATTAATCAAGCATTTGAAAAGAGTTTAAAGTCTGTATAGGAAATAAGTTGCCCATGTATATAAAAAATGTTAAACTTGTACTTGTAAAATGATAATCAAGCATTTAAAAAAATTAAAAATGTGTCTAGAAAAAATGTTTTTATCTATTAAAAAAATGTTAATGTTTTACTTGAATTTTTCACCATGCATTAGAAAAATTGTTGGTGACATATAAAAATGTACAATGAAAACCAAAAGAAACGAACAAAACAATAAATGTAACCCAAAAATATAAAATAAAATAATCAAAGAACGGAGAAGAATAAAAGAAGGAAAATGAGAAATAAAAAAGTAAAAAACGATGCAAAAACAAAAAGGAAAAATGAAGTATAATGACAAAAATATATAGTCAGAGAAGAAATAAGAAAAGCAAACAAATAACCAAAGAAGCCAAAGAAAAGGAGAAATAAAAAAATTCTCTACTACCTCAAGTAGTGTGAGCCTCCTATGTAAACACGAATGTGTCAGTTGCATAGTGTCTAGCGGCTCCACGCACAATGGAAACGACCCATGTTTGAATCACCTCGCGCCGCTATTTTCTTTCTCTATTTTTGTATGTGTTAGTGGGCCGGTTCGATTAGTCAAGACGTTTTAGTGAGAGGACCTTCGGTCTCGCTGAACGTGAGATATAGGGCTGGCGCGAAGGCAACAGAATACAGACAAAACGAAAAACCCAGCTTAGTGGCCCCACTTGACGAGCAGCAGAAAAATATCTCTTCTAGTGCGCTGGCCCATTAGGATTTTCGCGGAAGCAAAACCATGCCTCCCACAAAAGAAAAAACACTTTTTTGCGTAAAAAGAAATTCAATTTTTTTTTCAAAAAGCTAAGAAAGACCGATGGAAAAATGAAAAGTAAAAAAAAAACCTATCTAAAAAGCAGTAAACGCGTGTGGAAACAAGAAAACAAAATCTGAAGGGAGCGTCCAACCCACCCCATGTGATCATTGGGGAGGCTCCCGAAGAAGCGCTCCTCAATTAGTTGCTCTCGTTATTGCGATACTCTGCTTGATGCGGGGAGTGAAGCTCGGTGTCGCCCGCGCATGCTCTGGCTGTGCCCGCACATCAAACGACTATCCCCGAGTGAGCGTTGTGGCATGCCACGTTTACGCGGGTTTGGCCGGAATTTGTTTTTTTTGTGTGTTTTTGACATTTTATTTTATGTTTTACATGCTAATATAATTTTTTTTGCGGGTAAATGTTAATATAATTTAAGATTGCATTAACGTACTTTTATATAATGTTCATAAAACTTAAAAGTGTGTTTGTGTTCCTTTTCTAATTGTCCATACATTTTTTAAAAATGTTTGTGAATGTTTCCAAAAAAAGTCGTGACAAACTAAAATGTTTTACCATCTTTTTAGAAATATTCATGTATTTCTTTATTGTTTTAAAGAAAGATTCATGTGTTATAGAAAGGAGTCATGCAATCAAGAGAAGTTCGCATGTTTTTTTTAATGTTCATGAATTTTGAAAAGATGTGAATATATATTTTAAAAAGTGTTGGCATCTTTAAAATGTTGGTGTGATTTAAAAAAATTGACGCACTTAAAAACATGTAATTTTAGAAAATGTTCCATGTAATTTGACATATATTCATACTTTTAAGAAAATATTCATGTACTTTAGAAAGTGTTTGCGCGTTTAAGATATAATGCCCTTGTAATTTATAAACTTGTCTCGCCTTTTAAAAAATCATCTATTTGAAAAGGTGTTAAATGCACGATTTAATATTAAATAAAAAACCCAGAAAACCAGGGAACATATAAAAAAATGGAGAAAGAAAAAAGGATAAGAAGAAAAAGCCTAAACTCAGATAAAACAATAATAGGAATGGGAATTTCAGAAGAAGAAACGAAAAGGAGAAATCAAGAAATCAGAAAAACCCAAAAGAAAAGAAAAAAGAAAAATTGAACCAATCATAAAGAATCGGACGGGGATGACCGACTGATAGCAGATTAAAAACGGAATGTTCGTCCTCATCATTTAAGGCAACAAATTATAGTTCGTTAGACTGGATACACGAGGACAAACAAAACAATGGTATGTATGCTAATGGCTGATGATTATATTTAAACGACATGGCGCAGTTATATTTACAGGTTCTTGGTAAAGTGGGAACTCGTCCGGGCCATCCGCGCAATCACCTCTGCTGCACTGCGCAGACAAGGCTGGCAAGCAAAGGAGGGGTAGCGTATTGCATGGACACAAGGACCGCAGGCCAGTTGTACTACGAGACACCGCCAACGCCAAGAACAACTTTTCATTTCACAGTCAAACAGGTAGAACAGGCAGAGCGGAACCATGATGTGTGCGCTCAGTGTAATCACACAACAATTTTGTTCATGCGACTAATATGTTCAACTCATGGCAGCATCTTTGTTCATCCAAAATGGTTTGTTCTTTCTACAAATTTTGTGTCTCTCGGGTTTTTGAATCACTAAGTTTTCGTGTGCAATTTAATAGATCTAAAATAATCTACAGTACTTGCCTTTATTTTTCTTAGGAAAAGAGATATGCTTTTTTGTTTCTTGGTTTGGTCAGGAACCATTCGAAAATAATGGTGTGAATATGAGAATTTGTCTTCATTATCTGATTTGTATTTTGGCCAACTTCTGTCCAGCAATGCGATGGCTATACAACATATTATGAGAGACCGATCTTGTGCTAGCTATGGGTGGCGTGTTCTACATCGAATATAAAACTACCACCGAAGCTGATGGTTAACGAGCTTGATCGATTAGCTAATTTTAAGTGGCACACTAACACACAAAATAGCAGGTCAAGAAGACAAGACTTGAAGTATACTTTCTTTTATAGGGCATCAAATATAAAGGACGCCGTGTGAGAGGACCGTGTCAGTTCTGTTTGAGTATTTTCCTATGATGAGGGGGCATCAAATCGCCAATAGGTGGTTCCTCTTTTGAGCATACTTAGGAAAATAACAACCATGTCTTTATTTCACAAATTATGATCACTGGAAGAAGTGGTACCATCAAATGTGTGTATTCTATATATGTATTTAAATCTATTTAATATTTATCAACATGCAAAATCATAGAAAAAG
This sequence comes from Aegilops tauschii subsp. strangulata, assembly GCF_002575655.3. Classification (NCBI taxonomy): domain Eukaryota; kingdom Viridiplantae; phylum Streptophyta; class Magnoliopsida; order Poales; family Poaceae; genus Aegilops; species Aegilops tauschii. The sequence goes on along the minus strand of NC_053041.3, from coordinate 625,305,900 downwards.
TACATGAGTTGAATTATGAGAGTAGTGAAAGGAAAGATCCGAATGCGTAAAGATATATTCTGGAAATACATTGTTTTCAACATAAATTGACCACCATTAATCCAATTCAATATCATACTATTGGCAACCTTTTCTTTTTAATATTTTTAAAATTAAACTCTAATTGTGGAAAATTATGCTACACATCTCTATGTAATTAACAACCATTTTATACCGCATCTCATTAAATAAAACAATTAATATTGTTGTGCACATGCGAGGATCTATCTCCACAGACCTATGCAATGTCACACACTAACTAACTCCTACCTTGGGATCTAAAATTTTATTATTTATGTACAAATAAATCATCACACTCAAATGAATACAACCAATATTATTATTTACAAAATACTCTATTTATTTCTAAACACTCGCCATGCTAAAGATGATGCCCTCACATTTGGTTCAACACTCTAAAGATGATGCCCTCGCATTTGCGAGGGCCACCATGCTAGTAATAAAAACAGGAATTTCAGAAGAAAAAACGAAAAGGAGAAATCAAGAAATCAGAAAAAACAAAAAAGGAAAAATTGAACCAATCATAAGAATCGGCCATTGGATGACCGACTGATGGCAGATTAAAAACGGAATGTTCTCCCTCGTCATTTATGGCAACAAAATTTATAGTTTGTTAGACTAGATATATGAGGCACGAACAAAACAATCACATGTATGGTGATGGCTGATGATTATATTTAAACAACAGGGTGCAATTATATTTATAGGTTATTTTTTTTGAAACGGAGGCAAAAGATTTGCCTCATCCATTAATTAAGCAGAAGAGAATTGCCCAGTTAATCAAAGGAAAACCGGGCAAAAACCGTCACAAACCGCTGAGCAGCACACCAAGATATCCCACGCACACCTTTACAAAAAGTGCCTCGTCAAGCTAGCACACAAGCGTCATCGTCATCACTTCTCCCAACAGGCGTCATCGCCATCCCTAATCCCCGAGCAAGCGACTCCGACTTCGCCGTAGATGAACGTCGAACCAACACTCACCACAGAGGCTGTGTAGGAAAACATGAAGATCCATGCCAGAACTCAACCTCCCGCATCGAGGGCGACGCAACTTCGACTCTGAAGCAAAGATCCAAAGGAGAACTACGCAAGACTGACGTCGTGGAAGACCACCTAACGGACCACATGCTGCCTGTCATCGTTGCCACAGGGGCCCCGCCGCCGCAGCTCAGACTTCACCATAACAACCAAACCGAGGTAATCCCACGAACACGCCGAAGAAGAGCCAACTACCACTGCAATGTCTCCGACTTCACTTGCCCTATCGTCGTTGCCACAGAAGCCTCGACGCCAGACCAATGCATACCACCAACCTCCCAACACACCATCTGGTCCCTCTGACCAGATTGAACTCCAAAATCGATGCCCTCGAGAGGGAAACGACGCCAACATGGTGCCAACGACCGACCCTCCGGGTCTGGGGTTTCGCCCGGAGCTGTCCCTTGCAGAGGAAGAGAGAGCATCCTGCCGATGCCTTCAAGAAGGTTACAGCATCCACAGACGCCGCCGTCACAGGCTCCGGCCATGGCCAGAGACGGGCTTTCACCCAGCCCTCGTAATCCTCTGGTCGACAGCCAATCCGGCAGCCCACATGTCCTCCACCTCGACAGCCAAAAATTGCAGCCTCTTCACCGCATCAGGAAGAGATGTCTCGTCTGCAGGTCGCAGCCTAGAGCCACCACCAGGCCGGACCTGATGTAGAGAGGCCGACGGAGTCCGCCCTAGCCGCCAACCCAAGATGCGCGCCTGCCGCATCCGCACCGCGCCTCGTTGGCGCCCCTGCCAGAGCGCCTGAAACCGCGCCAACGCACACTGCACGACCTCGCCACACCTGCGCCGTGAACCGCCACCCCTTGCCACATCGCATGAACCGCACGGTAGGCTCTGCAGATATGCGTGCACCGCGCTCTGGAGCCTCCGTCGTGGCCTCGAGTGACCGCGTCGCTCCTTGCCGTCGTTAGAATGACGAACCCCTTGACGGCGTCCCCGAATGCCAGATCCCGCGCCGCTTGAGGCCGCCACGAGCCAACCGATGCGTCGCCCCTCCGCTCGGACCACCGGAGCCTCGTCAGCCCGCGCCGGAACTTCGCCAGCCCGCGCCGGAGCCACGCTCGCGCGCCTGCCCAAGGCCGCCACGCCACCACGCTAGATGCGCCCTTGCGCCTTGCGAAGAGATGCCCGCCGCCGCCCTCCCTGGAGCCTGACCGGGCTTTGCCGGTGGCCTCCTCAGGCGGCGGCGAGGTTGTTGTTGCCGTAGCCTCGCCTTGCCTCTCACCAGAGCTCTCACTCTCTCTCGCACGGACGTAGAAGAAAGGAGGAAGAAGAGCGAGGCGCACACAGCAGATATATCCGGCGCACGAACACCGCCCGGCTGCACGAACATCCATTTTTTCACTCAAGCCACAAACTCAAGCACTTGCTATAACATGCAGGGAACGGGGCTTATACACGCGCGCGCATTAACTCCGACGTCCGCTCCCGCCGCAGCCCTGCTGCCCACTTGCCCACGCCCCCGCGCTCCACGGCCTCCCGCCCCGCGCTCCACGGCCTCCCGCTCCCGCCGCGCACGTATGCCTAACGGGACGCGACCGGGTCCAGCGCCCTACGCGGTCACACCCCGACGCATTCGTCTAACTAGCACACACACGCACACACTCCCGCCACGGACCCGATGCAGCTCCGACGCGTCCGGCGCGCGCACGCACACGCACCCGACGTGGTCGCCACCGTGACAAGCATGGCTTGCTGGTAACATTCACGCCCCAAGCCATGACCTTGCACATGCTAGGCTCGTCGTCGACGTCGCACCGTGGCCTCTCCTACGGCCTCCTCGATGCTTGACGCTGCCTCCATGTTATTCCTCGACGATCGCACGCCGAGCTTCTTCTCCACCGGCCACGTCGAGGTCCTCGGCGACCACGCCCTACACGCCCCGGCTCGCGCACACGATCACACACGTACTGACGTGATCGACGCGGCTGCCCTGCGCTTCGCTGGACGTGTTCTCCTCCGGTGATCCGCACGCCCTCAGCTCACGCACATGCCACGCCCTGACGCAAGCAACGTGGCCGCTCGAGCTGCCTCACCCGCCGCACGAACGGCTTCTCCTCCACGCCGCCGAGCAGCCAGCGAGAAACGCCGGAAGGATCAAGGATGTAGCCGAACTCGAGCACGGACCCAAGCACAATGGCGACATACGCCTCCACCCAACGTCAACCGCGCGCTCGTACGCGCGCCCGCGGTCCCGATGCGCCCGACGCGTCCAGTGCGCACCCATAACACGCACCGGTCGCGCCCGGCTCGCCGCCGCGGCTTATTGTCCTGCACCGCTGCGGCCTCAACTGCAGCGCAACACCTCCATGCCGCCATGCCGCTGTGTGTCGTTGAAACCGCCACCACGCAGGTCCTCTGCGGCCTCCTCACCGTGCCGCCGCAGCCACCGCGGCCTCCTCGCCGCGCCGTGCACTTCCATAGAACGACACACGGCCCGAAGCATCGCGCAGCCGCCGGCGAACTCCGCCACCGCCGGCACGCCTCTGGCAAGGAGAACGACGCCCAAGATGAACCAGCTCATGATACCAAATGTTGTTGTCGTAGCCTGGCCTTGCCTCTCACCAGAGCTCTCACCCTCTCTCTCGCGGACATAGAAGAAAGGAGGAAGCAGAGCGAGGCGCACACAACAGATATATCCGGCGCACGAACGCCGCCCGGCTGCACGAACACCCATTTTTTCACTCAAGCCACAAACTCAAGCACTTGCTACAACACGCAGAACGGGGCTTATACACGCGCGCGCACCAATGCCCTGTCCGCTCCCGCCGCATCCCCGCTGCCCACTTGCCCACGCCCCTGCGCTCCACGGCCTCCCGCGCCCGCCGCGCACGTACGCCTAACGGGACGCGACTGGGTCCAGCGCCCTACGCGGTCACACCCCGGCACATTCGTCTAACTAACACACACACGCACACACTCCCGCCACGGACCCGATGCAGCTTCGACGCGTCCGGTGCGCGCACGCACACGCACCCGACGTGGTCGCCACCATGAGAAGCATGGCTTGCTGCTAACAGAGGTGAGGGGGTGGAGGGAGGTGGGAAGGAGGCGGCGGTGGAGGGGTTCCCCCATGCCGCCAGAGAGAGGCGACGCGGGGGTGGAGTTTAGTCGCAATGCCATTTTAATATTTATAAGTTCTTGGTAACGTGGGAACCCAGCGCCTTGGCTTGGCTGGGTCTCTATGACGGTCTCCCCCTCCCCCTGCTGCAGCAGCTGCACAGCAAATAACATAAGCGAGTAGAGTACAGGAAATGAAATCCAATGCGATGTGACCACACACAATGGAACGCCAGCCCAACTTGGTATGGAGAAAGACGTTGGGAACACCAGCCCAACTTGGTATGGAGAAAGACGTTGGGAACACCAGCCCAACACAACGGCTTTGTCTTTCGTCCGGCCATTAGCGCAATCAAGGGCTCTCCTCGATGGACTGCACCTTTGCTGCACTCGCGCACACAAGGCTGGCAAGCAAAGAGGGGTAGCGTACGCCATGGACGTGACCTCGTTAACTACGCAAGGACCGCAGGCCAGTAGTACGTACGAGACAACGCCAAGATCAACTTAGAGCGGAACGGTGCTGTGTACGCTCAGAGTAATCACACAACAATTTTGTTCATGCGACTAACTTTATGTTCAACTCATGGCAGCATCTTTGTTCATCCAACGAGTGTAACCAACTTCTGTTGCAATGCGATGGCTATAGAACATATATGAGAGACCGATCTTGTGCTCGCTATGGGTGGCGTGGAGTGAAGCTCGGTGTCGCCACTGCGCGCTCTGGCTGTGCCGGCACATCAAGCGACCTTCCCGGAGTGATCGATTAAACGTTGTGGCATGCCACGTTTATGCGGGTCTGTCCGGAATCTTGTTTTCCTTTTTATGTTATTTGTTGCATTTTGATTTTATGTTTTAAAAGTTAAGATAATATAAGATTGTATTCATGTATTTTTTTTATAAAATGATCATAAGTTCATAACATTTTAAAAATGTGTTTGTGTTTTTTTGTAATTGTCTGTAGACTTTTTAAAAATATATGTGAATGGTTCTAAAAAATCATGAAAAACTAAAATGTTATACCATCTTTTGAAAAATATTCGTGTATTTAAAAATATATATGTTTTTAAAAAGGTTCATGTGTTATAGAAAGGCACTCATGCAATAAGGAAAAAGTGCTCAGTGGCTTGCAGCTCCACGCACAACCGAAACGACGTGGCGAATCCCCTCGTGCCGTCATTTTCTTCGTACTTTTTCTATTTAGTATGTGCTAGTGGGCCGGCCTGATTAGTAGAGACGCTTCAGCGAGAGGACCTTCGGCCTCGCTGAATGCGAGATATAGCGCTCGCGCGAACGCAGCAGAATACACACAAAATGGAAAACCCAGCTTAGTTGGCCCACTTGACGAGCAGAAGAAAAATATCTCTTCTAGTGCGCCGTCCATTAGGACGCTGAGGGCAATACATAGCATTTACAGAGGAAACATCGGTTGTTGATATCACTGCTTGATGCGGTGAGTGAAGCTCGGTGCCGCCTGCGCGCGTTCTGGCTGTGCCTGCACATCAAGTGACCATCCCTGAGTGGTCGAGTGAGCGTTGCTGCATGCCACGTTTATGCAGGTTTGGCCGGATTTTTTTCTATTTTAATGTTATTTGTTGCATTTTAATTTTAATTTTTCATGTTAAGATCATTTAAGATTATATTCAGGTATTTTTATAAAATGATCATAACATTTCAAAAATGTGTTTGTGTGTTTTTTCTAATTGTCAGTAGACTTTTTAAAAATATTTCTGAATGTTTATAAAAAAATCATGAGAAACTAAAATGTTTTACCATCTTTTGAAAAATATTAGTGTATTTAAAAATATGTTTTTAAAAAAAGTTTCTTGTGTTATAGAAAGGCACTCATGCAATCAGGAAAAAGTGCTCATAAATTTTGAAAAGATTTTAATAGAAATTTGAAAAAAAGTGTTGGCATCTTTAAATGTTCATGTGATTTTTAAAAACTATTTACGCACTTAAGAATATGTAATTTTAGGAAGTGCTCCATGTAATTTGACAAATATTCATACTTTTAGTAATATATTCATGTATTTTAGAAAGTGTTTGCGCGTTTAAGATATAGTGTCCTTGTAATTTAGAAATTTCTCTCTGCTTTAAAAGTTTCATGTATTTGAAAAGATGTTAAATCTACTAGTTAATATTAAATTGAAAAAATCCAGAACACCAGGGACACAAATAAAAAATGGAGAAAGAAAAATGGGTAAGACGAAAAAGCCTAAACTCAGAGAAAACAATAATATAAACTAGAATTTCAGAAGAAAAAATGAAAAGGAGAAATCAAGATATCAGAAAAAACCTAAAAAAGAAAATTTGAACCAATCATAAAGAACCGGACGTGGCAACCAGCACGAGCGTCCCGTCCTTCCGTTGTGCGCTGCTGTATAGCGGGTTTTTTTTAAACCACATATTCATCATTACATAAAGTTTAAAAATACAACATATGTGGACCACACTGAACAATACCAGTGAGGACAGCCATCTTGGCACATAAACAAAAAACGTCTCACATAAAAAAAATTACATATAGGCTTTTAAGGGAGTCGATTGCTGAACCAAATCGTCGCCGTCCACCAACCACCAGCAACACCATTGACATCGCCATCGGAGGAGGAGACATGCACCGCAAACCAAAAAACTGTCAGAGCACTATCGCATCACTGCTTTGTGAGCCTAAGAAAGCACTACCGTAGATGACAGAGCATTTATCACTGTGGCGCGTCGACCGGGGTTCAACCCCGTGCTCCTTGGGCCTTAGATCTGCCGTCTCCGGTCGACGTAGTCGACGAAGAACACCGGATCTGCCTGCCTGCAGTCTGCAACCCAATGCGAAAACAACAATCACACTGAAGAAACCATCGTCGCCATATGAAGCAACATCCGATGGCAAACTCCTGCACAAGACGCTTTCCGCACACTCCTCAGAGCCTTTCGAAGAAGAAGCCCTGCGATGGGACCGGAGTGAGGAACACATTATTCTCCACGGCTGCATCGTCGCCATCAAGACTAAAAACGGAATGTTCTTCCTAGTCATTTCAGGCAACAAATTTATTGTTTGTTAGACTGGATATATGAGGACAAACAAAACAATGGCATGTATAGTGATGGGTGATGATTATATTTTAAACGACAGGGCAAGTGATGGCAAATATTCACAGGTTCTTGGTAATGTGGGAACCCGGCGCCTTTGCTTGGCTGGGTCTCTCTCAACGGCAAAATTTCGTGTTTTGACCCTTTTCCCTAACAATTTTATGATCTGACCCTGGTTTGAAAATATTTCGGGATTTGACCCTTTTTCTTACCGCCAGGGGAGCTGGCGGTAGGGTTATACAGCCTACCGCCAGGGTACTTATCCACGTCAGCACGCGGAAATGGCCGCCGTCCCCCTCCGTCGCACTAGCCTGTCTAACCCTACCGCCAGAGCCCCTCGCGGTAGGGTCCGGATAGTTATTTTGCCCGAAACCCCCGCGCCCCTGCCCATCTCCCCACCCCTCCCCCTCCCCCCGTCGGCAGTTCCTCATTTTCTCCCCCAAGTCGCCCCTCTCTCCCTCTCTCATCTCCTCCACTCCCCCCTCGGATCTTCATCGTTTCTTCACCGTTTTTGCGGATCGAGATGGCCCCGAAGAGAGAAACGTAAGCTCCTCCAATCCCTCCAATTAGTTTTTGCAAACTTGCTTCCGATTCGACGCATGATTTGCTTCAAATCCCTCATATTTTTGAACTTAGATTGGATTTTTTTGTACCCAAGATTGTTTTAGCTTGATTGTAGTTGTAGTTCTTAGTTCTTTAGTAAGTAGTGGTATTGAATATGAACTCTAATCAATATTCATATGTTAGTGTGAAGATGAACCCTAGTTCATACATTTTTTTGTTAAAAAAATTATGATGTAATGCATGTGGGAGGACTTGATAGTAGTTTTATGATGCATGTTGATATGATGATATGAAGATGTTGGAGGATTTTTTTTATGATATGATGCATATTGGAGTAAACAAAATATATATGATGCAAGTAGTGGATTTGGTTGGAGTAAATATGATATGGTATGATTTTGCATTTGACACATCTTGATATATGTATTTTATTTATTTGATCCATATGTGTAGGTCTGGAACAATGGCGCAACCATTGCCCATTCATCTCCAACATGACCCGTCCGGCTTGCCACTTCCGTACGTGTACGAGTCCTTCCCCGAGCTTCTGGTGCCGGTGACCGCTTCAGACGAGTTCCTACAGGAGACGAGGGCAGTACGTGCGGTGGCACGAGAGGGCAGAACGGATCGCCGACAATGTGAAGTGTTGGTCGCAGAGTGTGAAGGAGTGGAAGAGAGTGAAGGCAGAGATGGAGGGAGATCCAACTATCTGCCGTGAACGCCGGGAAGGGACCATTGAAGTTGCCAAGCAGCACTCCAACTGGGAGCTGCGCAATTTGGGCCGAAGGATCTAGTTCGAGAGCACTGCGGAGGAGATAGCCAGGATGCCGCCCCCAAGTGCATCGACGTTCGATATCATCAGTTGGGGAAGGGCGGAGGCGAAAACTCCAGCGGGCAAGGCAAGGTGGGAGTGCTTGAACGGTCGGATGCCGACCAGCGTTCCGCCTCCGCCTGAACCGGTGGATCCGCTGCCGTATCTGTCTCCACGGCCAGACCTAACATACGAGGGAGGGGGGAGGTTTATCCAACCTATAAACATGTCTATTGGATATGCATCTATGTTTTAGTACGGGTTGTCAATCTTTGGGACAAGTTTGCTATTATCTATTTCGTACTTATGAATCTATGTGTAATCTCTTTGATATTTGCTATATGGGACCTTTATTAATATGTGAGCTCGTATTTTGCTATTCGTGAAACTTGTGACAAAACAAACAATCAATAAAATTTGTAAAAACCTAAACCCACGGGACCCACCGCCAGGGGACGTGGCGGTAGGGTCAGACAGCCTACCGCCAGCCCCCATGGCGGTAGGGTGAACCCTACTGCCAGGGCCATTGCAATTTCGTTACAGAAGGTTTGTACGGCAAAACCCTGCCACACCCTACCGCCAGGGACTCTGGCGGTAGGGTTAGACATCCTACCGCCAGGGCCCCTGGCGGTAAGGTACTTATCCACGTCAGCACAGCCAAACGGCCGCCGTCCCCCTTCGTCACACCCTACCGCCAGGGGCTCTGGCGGTAGCCTGTCTAACCCTACCGCCAGAGGGCCTGGCGGTAGCAAAAGGGTCAAATCCCGAAAATAATTCAAACCAGGGTCAGATCCTGATTTTGTTAGGGAAAATGGTCAAAACACGAAATTTCGCCTCTCTCACCCTCCCTCTGCTGCTGCAGCAGCAGCAAACAACATAAGCGAGTAGAGTAGAGATGAAATCCACAAGGGAATCCCAACTTGGTATGTGCAAAGGCGTTGGAACACCAGCCCAACATAGTGGTTTTCGTCTTTGGTCCGGCCATCCGCACAATCCCGGGCTCTCGTGGACGAACTGCACCTTTGCTGCACTCGCGCAGACAAGGCTGGCAAGCAAAGGATGGCTAGCGTACGCCATGCACGTGACCTCAGTAACTACGCAAGGATCACGGGCCAGTAGTACTACGCGACAGGCGACACCACCGAGACCAACTTTTCACTTCACAGTCAAACAGGTAAAATCGGCAGAGCGGAATGAGGCTGTGTGCGCTCAGAGTAATCACACAATAATTTTTTTCTCATGGGACTAACTTTATGTTTAACTCATGGCATCGTCTTTCTTCATCCGAAATGTTTTGTTCTTAATACAAATTTTGTGTCACTCCGGTTCTTGAATCAATAAGTTTTCATGTGCAATTTAGTGAATCTGTAATAGTCTACTTGCCTTTATTTTCCTAGAAAGAGATATGTTTTTTGTTTCTTGGTTTGGTCAGGAACCATTCGAAAATAATTTTGTGATATGAGAATTTGTCTTCATTATCTGATTTGTATTTTGGCAAACGAGTGTAACCAACTTCTGTTGAGCAATGCGATGGCTATAGAACATATCATGAGAAACCGATCTTGTGCGGGCTATGGGTGGCATGTCGTACTTCCTCCGTCCGAAAATACTTGTCGTACAAATGGATAAAATTGGATATATCTAGAATTAAAATATGTCTAGATACATCCATTTCCCTGACAAGTATTTTCGGACGAAGGGAGTACATCGAATATAAAATAAAACTACCATCGAAGCTGATGGTTAACTAGCTTGATCGATTAGCTAATTTTAAGTGGCACACTAAGACAAGACTTAAAGTATACTCCCGCGTCTATTCTGTTTGAGTATTTTCATAAGAGGCCGGGGGCATCAACTCGTCATTAGATTTTCAAGGAGCCTACTAAATCCTGGTGTATGGGACAGCATATAAAGCTTCCGTTATACAGATTTACTGCCAATAAAAAATGCACCATCTAAACATATCACGATGTGAAACAGGATTCCCAGCCCCAATTAACTTTTTCGTACTACCGGGGCTATGACTAGGTACTCCTTGGTACGTATCAATTGCGTGGGCTAGTATCCAGTACGCAGTACTACCTGCTACATACTAGGCTGCAATGGCTTCAACTGGAGCCTTTCCCATCTTTGACTCGTCTCCGCCTCTGCCATTTCGCACGCACAAAGCGTTACGTTGATGACCACGTGCTTAACTCTTAACTCTTGATCGACAAGTCTTATCTTGCTGCGATTTGCTAACTACCCCTTCTGTCCCAGCATAACTGTGAAAACTGATCTTATATTTTAAAACGGAGGGAGTAGTTTACGTGGACGGTCTAAATGTTGCGACAGAGTCCCGCTCGTCGTCTCAAGATTCCATGCATGCAGATGCAGTGGATGCCCTCGGTTTGTGCGCCATGCGGTCAGTGAACCCCCCGCCCTGCCCCTCATCAAGATGCCATGCATGCAGCGGAACCCAACCAAGTGCTAGCCTCTGTGCTGCCTGATGCATCTTGGTCGACCGAGCCGATTCCCTTTCCGGTTTCGGCAAGGATTCGCCTGCCTCCTGCATCGGTGGAGGCGCTGCCATCCCGTTTTGAGCGGCAGCGGCCTTTAGGCGCAGCACACCTCTGCATATTGCTCGGCTCGTCCCGCCTCTCTGGTCCAGCTGCAGCGAGTGGGATCTCCTGTTCCCGGATGGTCCACCGCGTCACAACTGAGCGGCAGCCTGCGCCGTGCTATGCTCCGTCCCTCAACGGTGCCTTAATTTTACATCACGAGTGCTGCAACTCGTTAAACTAACCAGTGTCTGTGTCCGGCATTCCTATGTGCATTGTCGTGTGTGGAGCAGTTTCGTTGGGCAAATCATTCAAGGGTGATGCAATTACGACTAGCCATCATCAAAACAAAAAGAATGAATTGCCTGCTAATTAGGCGTAGGCTTTTGTCCTAATCTTGATAGTTCTCTAGGCAAATTTGGTTTGAAATCTTGTTCAACATCTAGGGCTAATCCTTGCTTTGGTTCCTATTTATCTTTCCACATTCAACCCTGAATCTGTGAGATCTATCTAGCTCCCATTAGTCGGGTTGTGCTTGTAGAAACACTACAAACTTTTACACGTCTACCTATCTGTCTAACTTGAACAAGAAAAACAATGGAAAAGCTAGCCATCAGGTAGCATACCATTGTTCCTTACATGAATTTCAATCGGCAGCTACAATCCTATCATATACTCCCTCCGTTCCTAAATGCAAGTCTTTTTAGAGATTGCACTATAAACTACATACGGATGTACATAGACATATTTTAGAGTGTGAATTCGCTCATTTTGCTCCGTATGTAGTCCATAACGGAATCTCTTCAAAGACTTATATTTAGGAACGGAGGGAGTACACAATAATTAAAGTGGCTAAGATAGCTTGCCCGCCATGCATTTCAAGTGTTGGGCATGAGCTCTTGTGTGACTGACATGTGTACCTTTTTCTCAATCTGCTTCACTTCTGGTTTAGTGATGGTTTTTGTCTATATTTCCAATTCTAGGACGGTTTTGCTGATTTTCTGTTATTTACTTTCCCGTATCCCGTGGTCAGTAAGACTCCGGGTAAATATATGACACCGCCCGCTCCATCGCTCTACACATATATAGAAAGGCTCTTTCTTTCGGCCTCCTCATCGAGGGCACTCCAATTATGTCTCCCCGGATATAGCTATAGTAGAAATCACCGCCGCAAAAGATGCGTCCGGTAGTCAGTCACCAACTGTGGCGCCTCCAGATTCCTAACATCCCTGATGACCCTCCCGCCCACACAGTGGCGCGCCTGAGTGAGCGCGCAGGCTTAGGGTCATGGACGACCATGGACGCATCATTTCATGCCGAAAATATGTCAGGAGCTTGCTGTGCTGTAGCCAGGGATGAACATGGTAACTTCCTTACGGCGGCCTCCTGGACATTACTGCACGTTTCGTCGGCAGAATCCGCAGAAATCAGGGCCATTCGAAGTGGAATTACTCTAGCGTCTAATATCGGTTGTAACAAGGTCATAACGGAATATGATTGCATGAACGCTTTGGAGGCAATTGCGCACCCGGAAGCATATATGGGACCTGATACACCAATCATTAAAGAAGCCACTCTTGTAGATTTGGAGTTCTCTGCTATTACTTTCGTCCACTGTGACAGGAAAGCAAACGTAGTGGTGGATAGGTTAGCTAAGCATTGTTTTAGTATTACATTTGTCTGAATTTTGGGACGAGAATGCCCCTGACTTTATTCTTCCTCAGATTGTAAATGATATGGCTATTTTTTGAGGAATAAAGTTTTGAATTGTTCAAAAAGAAAAAACACCATGTGAATAGTAAAATAAAAAATACTAGAAAGTTAAAAAAACATTTTTTTCTCGTCCAAGGTGCTCAGATGTGTGATGTACGTGCAATATTTCAGGGTGTTTGGACATTTGACGAGCTTGTGGCTCCTGGAATGTCCAAACTTCACCAAATTTTGCACGGACATCACGCACAAGAGCATCTTGCACTCCAGAATAATCTGATTTTTAATTGTTTTTCCTATTTATTATGATTTTACTGTTCATCTCCGGGCCCTTCTGAGCCCTGGTGCAGATTAGCTGCGTCCAATATCGGTAATTCAATTCCAGGCATCTATCTATCATGAGTATGTATATACTGTATCATGCATGAAACATATGCCGCACGCCACAAAGCTTCATTTCTTTAGAGCACTATTTTCTAGTCAACTAAATAGTGCTTTGAGCAAATTCACTCAAATGTGTTTTTTTTAGCATAACACAGTGAGGATGGCCCATACTGGTGGCCCAAATGTGCTAGCGAATATAACAAAACAACCAATATAATCAATTCAAAAGAACCTTCAAAATTCACATGAAGGAATAGACTTCTATACAAAAAATGCTTAATTTTATTACAAACATTGGTATACCATTTGGCATTTGCTATCTATACTATTTTTTCCATCCTTCAAGCAATGGTATGAATCTCGGCTAATTTATTTGTAGTATCTACTTTCATCTATGTATCTTATGCACATGTCTTCTAAGTTGATTTGTTTATATTACAAGCAACATATTAATCCCACGATTGGGAAATATATAATTAAGTAATGATAGGTCGACTGTCTCTTTCATAACATGGTACTTTATAGTTAACATTTGTCTCGACTCCTATTAATTATGTTTTAAAAAGTTATCTCATAATCAAACATTTTGTATTGTTACATGGCAGATGTTAGTCACATTTTAGCCTAAAATGGCATTGTGGTATGTTCAGATTAAATACTATTGATGTTCAGTTTTTTATTGCGATCATTAGTCAGTTCTTCAAGTTAAATGTTTGAATGAGTTGGTAACAAATTATACTCCACTCTGTTTACTCCTCCTATCTAAAGGGAAACTTTTTAAAGTTTTGCCACATTTATAGTTGAATTATCAACATCTACAACACCAAATAATACTATATGAAATCATGTACCTTCATGGATATTGATCTCTTATTGTGAATGTGAATACTCCCTCCGTTCCTAAATATAAGACCTTTTAGAGATTCCACTATAGACTACATATGGAGCAAAATGAGTGAATCTACACTCTAAAGTATGTCTATATACATCTGTATGTAGTCCTAGTGGAATCTCTAAAAGGTCAGGAACGAAGGGAGTATTATTTTCTAAAAAAACATGAAAATTGACTTAAGATAGAACTAACATCCGAAGGAAAAAAAACGTATGGAGTATGTCGATACAGACTAAGAAAATCATATTCAAATATTATAATTCTCAGTCAGTCCATTTATAATTAACATTCTCGAAATATTTTATGAATATATTTATCTTTTATCCTTTTCTTTCATGCTCTTCCATAAAATAATGTTGAAGCATTACAATCTTCCTTACTCTTACTTATCTAATTTAGCAACAAAAATTAAGACATTTTGAAAGAATTCTATAAAAATAATCTTTTGAAAAATTGTAATATAATATTTCTCTCTAATAATTTTTGAATGTCAAGAAGCCAATACAAATGTGTTCAACTGTTTCCTGGAAACATGATGACACATACTTGGCTTTCATAAGATTTAAATGTTAGCTAGAGGCATCCATATATTTTAGGTACTGTATTCTTAGTCATACTTTAGCATTTATATTTTTTTCCTTTTCAATAATATTTTGCTAAAGTAAGTTATTAGAGATGGATTTGGTTATGTATTGTTTACCATTTCCAATCCAAGTTACATGTCATTTCTGAATATTACCCGACAAATAATTTTCTATGTTTGATCATATATAAGGAAATAAGTACTTGCGCCTAAAACATCAAAAGGATGTCGCTATATTTATTTTGAAATATACTTCTGCAAGATATAGCTATATTATGTGACAAAACATGTTGGTTGAGAAAATGATGATCAACATTTGATCATGAAGAATATGCCATGTCATATAGTAATTCGATGTGATTTTTCTTTGTGAGGGTACAAATTTTATTGTATTGATGTTGTCATGTATAATGTAGCTCAAAATTAGAAGGTGATGCGATGAAATGACCAGCAACTTAGGTTGTTAGTATTTCCATGCCAACAAAACTACAACGTATAAGAGGGAATTTTAAAATAAAATGAAATAATTGTGAGTGCTCCAGATGGAGACCCCTGCTATTTCTCATTTTCCATTATACTTGATTTTTTATGGCAAAAGCTAGGATGTATGCAATCAACTTAGACAAAAGGGAGGAGACATGTGACACAGAGAACATTGCATTCTAAGTTGCGTGACATAACTATTTTTCTGAAATCACATGAAATTTTAGTCATATATCTCTTCTTGCAAAATGATAGCTTGAAAATCCATTATATTTATACTTGATGATGAATATTTATCGCCAATAGGTGGTTCCTCTTTTGGGCATACTTAGGAAAACAACAACCATGTCTTTATTTCATAAATTATGATCCCTGGAAGAAGTACCATCAAATGTGTGTATTCTGTATATGCATTTACATCTATTAATATTTATCAACATGCAAAATCATAGAAAAAGTACATGAATATAATTATGAGAGAAGTGAAAGCCAATATCCGAATGCGTAAAGATATATTTTGGAAATGCATTGTTTTCAACTTAAATTGACCACATTAATCCAATTCAATATCATACTATTGGCAACCTTTTCTTTTTGATATTTTTAAAATTAAACTCTAAATGTGGAAAATTATG
The DNA here is from genome assembly GCF_002575655.3 of Aegilops tauschii subsp. strangulata. Lineage (NCBI taxonomy): Eukaryota > Viridiplantae > Streptophyta > Magnoliopsida > Poales > Poaceae > Aegilops > Aegilops tauschii. The sequence goes on along the minus strand of NC_053041.3, from coordinate 625,290,038 downwards.
CTACACATCTCTATGTAATTAACAACCATTTTATGCTGCGTCTCATTAAATAAAACAATTAATTGCTTTGCACATGCGAGGATCTATCTCCACAGACCTATGCAATGTCACACACTAACTAACTCCTACCTTGGGATCTAAACTTTGATTATTTATGTACAAATAAATCATCACAGCCAAATGAATACAACCAATATTATTATCTACAAAATACTCTATTTATTTCTAAACACTCGACATGCTAAAGATGATGCCCTCACATTTGGTTCAACAATCTAAAGATGATGCCCTCGCATTTGCGAGGGCGACTATGCTAGTAATAAAAACAGGAATTTCAGAAGAAAAAAGAAAAGGAGAAGTCAAGAAATCAGAAAAAACAAAAGAGAAGAAAAAGGAAAAATTGAACCAATCATAAAGAATCAGCCATTCGATGACCGACTGATGGCAGATTAAAAACGGAATGTTCTTCCTCGTCATTTATGGCAACAAATTTATAGTTTTTTTAGGGTAACAAATTTATAGTTTGTTAGACCAGATATATGAGGCACAAACAAAACAATGACATGTATGGTGATGGCTGATGATTACATTTAAACAACAGGGCGCAATTATATTTATAGGTTCTTGGTAACGTGGGCACCCGGGCCTTGCCTTGGCTGGGTCTCTCTCCCCCTCCCCCTGCTGCAGCAGCTGCACAGCAAATAACATAAGCGAGTAGAGTACAGAAAATGGAATCCAATGCGATGTGACCACACACAATGGAACACCAGCCCAACTTGGTATGGAGAAAGACGTTGGGAACACCAGCCCAACACAATGGCTTTGTCTTTCGTCCGGCCATTAGCGCAATCCCGGGGTCTCGTGGACGGGCTGCACCTTTGCTGCACTCGCGCACACAAGGCTGGCAAGCAAAGGAGGGGTAGCAGCGTACGCCTTAGGACGAGACCTCCTTAACTAGGCAAGGACCACGGGCACCCCCAAAATCAACTTTTCATTTCACAGTCCAACAGGTAGAACCGGCAGAGCCGAACGATGTCACACAGTAGATGAACGTCGAACCAACACTCACCATAGAGGCTGTGTAGGAAAACATGAAGATCCATGCCAGAACTCAACCTCCCGCATCAAGGGCGACGCAACTCCGACTCTGAAGCAAAGATCCAAAGGAGAACTACGCAAGACTGACGTCGTGGAAGACCACCGAACGGACCACATGCTGCCTGTCATCGTTGCCACAGGGGCCCCGCCGCCGCAGCTCAGACTTCACCATAACAACCAAACCGAGGTAATCCCACGAACACGCCGAAGAAGAGCCAACTACCACTGCAATGTCTCCGACTTCACTTGCCCTATCGTCGTTGCCACAGAAGCCTCGACGCCAGACCAATGCATACCACCAACCTCCCAACACACCATCTGGTCCCTCTGACCAGATTGAACTCCAAAATCGATGCCCTCGAGAGGGAAACGACGCCAACATGGTGCCAACGACCGACCCTCCGGGTCTGGGGTTTCGCCCGGAGCTGTCCCTCGCAGAGGAAGAGAGAGCATCCTGCCGATGCCTTCAAGAAGGTTACAGCATCCACAGACGCCGCCGTCACAGGCTCCGGCCATGGCCAGAGACGGGCTTTCACCCAGCCCTCGTAATCCTCTGGTCGACAGCCAATCCGGCATCTGCACATGTCCTCCACCTCGACAGCCAAAAATTGCAGCCTCTTCACCGCATCAGGAAGAGATATCTCGTCTGCAGGTCGCAGCCTAGAGCCGCCACCAGGCCGGACCTGATGTAGAGAGGCCGACGGAGTCCGCCCTAGCCGCCAACCCAAGATGCGCGCCTGCCGCATCCGCACCGCGCCTCGTTGGCGCCCCTGCCAGAGCGCCTGAAACCGCGCCAACGCGCACTGCACGACCTCGCCACACCTGCGCCGTGAACCGCCGCCCCTTGCCACATCGCATGAACCGCACGGTAGGCTCTGCAGATATGCGTGCACCGCGCTCTGGAGCCTCCGTGGTGGCCTCGAGTGACCGCGTCGCTCCTTGCCGTCGTTAGAATGACGAACCCCTTGACGGCGTCCCCGAATGCCAGATCCCGCGCCGCTTGAGGCCGCCACGAGCCAACCGATGCGTCGCCCCTCCGCTCGGACCACCGGAGCCTCGTCAGCCCGCGCCGGAACTTCGCCAGCCCGCGCCGGAGCCACGCTCGCGCGCCTGCCCAAGGCCGCCACGCCACCACGCTAGATGCGCCCTTGCGCCTTGCGAAGAGATGCCCCCCGCCGCCCTCCCTGGAGCCTGACCGGGCTTTGCCGGTGGCCTCCTCAGGCGACGGCGAGGTTGTTGTTGCCGTAGCCTCGCCTTGCCTCTCACCGGAGCTCTCACTCTCTCTCGCGCGGACGTAGAAGAAAGGAGGAAGAAGAGCGAGGCGCACACAGCAGATATATCCGGCGCACGAACACCGCCCGGCTGCACGAACATCCATTTTTTCACTCAAGCCACAAACTCAAGCACTTGCTACAACATGCAGGGAACGGGGCTTATACACGCGCGCGCATCAACTCCGACGTCCGCTCCAGCCGCAGCCCCGCTGCCCACTTTCCCACGCCCCCGCGCTCCACGGCTTCCCGCGCCCGCCGCGCACGTATGCCTAACGGGACGCGACCGGGTCCAGCGCCCTACGCGGTCACACCCCGGCGCATTCGTCTAACTAACACACACACGCACACACTCCCGCCACGGACCCGATGCAGCTCCGACGCGTCCGGTGCGCGCACGCACACACACCCGACGTGGTCGCCACCGTGACAAGCATGGCTTGCTGGTAACATTCACGCCCCAAGCCATGACCTTGCACATGTCAGGCTCGTCGTCGACGTCGCGCCGTGGCCTCTCCTACGGCCTCCTCGATGCTTGACGCTGCCTCCATGTTATTCCTCGACGATCGCATGCCGAGCTTCTTCTCCACCGACCACGTCGAGGTCCTCGGCGACCACGCCCTGCACGCCCCGGCTCGCGCACACGATCACACACGTACTGACGTGATCGACGCGGTTGCCCTGCGCTCCGCTGGACGTGTTCTCCTCCGGTGATCCGCACGCCCTTAGCTCACGCACATGCCACGCCCTGACGCAAGCAACGTGGCCGCTCGAGCTGCCTCACCTACCGCACGAACGGCTTCTCCTCCACGCCGCCGAGCAGCCAGCGACAAACGCCGGAAGGATCAAGGATGTAGCTGAACTCGAGCACAACGGCGACATACGCCTCCACCCAACGTCAACCGCGCGCTCGTACGCGCGCCCGCGGTCCCGATGCGCCCGACGCGTCCAGTGCGCACCCATAACACGCACCGGTCGCGCCCGGCTCGCCGCCGCAGCTTATTGTCCTGCACCGCTGCGGCCTCAACTGCAGCGCAACACCTCCATGCCGCCATGCCGCTGTGTGTCGTTGAAACCGCCACCACGCAGGTCCTCTGCGGCCTCCTCACCGTGCCGCCGCAGCCACCGCGGCCTCCTCGCCGCGCCGTGCACTTCCATAGACCGACACACGGCCCGAAGCATCGCGCAGCCGCCGGCGAACTCCGCCACCGCCGGCACGCCTCTGGCAAGGAGAACGACGCCCAAGATGAACCAGCTCATGATACCAAATGTTGTTGCCGTAGCCTGGCCTTGCCTCTCACCGGAGCTCTCACCCTCTCTCTCGCGGACATAGAAGAAAGGAGGAAGCAGAGCGAGGCGCACACAACAGATATATCCGGCGCACGAACGCCGCCCGGCTGCACGAACAGCCATTTTTTCACTCAAGCCACAAACTCAAGCACTTGCTACAACACGCAGAACGGGGCTTATACACGCGCGCGCACCAACGCCCCGTCCGCTCCCGCCGCAGCCCCGCTGCCCACTTGCCCACGCCCCTGCGCTCCACGGCCTCTCGCGCCCGCCGGGCACGTACGCCTAACGGGACGCGACTGGGTCCAGCGCCCTACGCGGTCACACCCCGGCACATTCGTCTAACTAACACACACACACGCACACACTCCTGCCACGGACCCGATGCAGCTTCGACGCGTCCGGTGCGCGCACGCACACGCACCCGACGTGGTCGCCACCGTGAGAAGCATGGCTTGCTGCTAACAGAGGTGAGGGGGTGGAGGGAGGTGGGAAGGAGGCGGCGGCGGAGGGGTTCCCCCGTGCCGCCAGAGAGAGGCGACGCGGGGGTGGAGTTTAGTCGCAATGCCATTTTTATATTTATAAGTTCTTGGTAACGTGGGAACCCAGCGCCTTGGCTTGGCTGGGTCTCTCTGACGGTCTCCCCCTCCCCCTGCTGCAGCAGCTGCAGAGCAAATAACATAAGCGAGTAGAGTACAGGAAATGAAATCCAATGCAATGTGACCACACACAATGGAACACCAGCCCAACTTGGTATGGAGAAAGACGTTGGGAACACCAGCCCAACTTGGTATGGAGAAAGACGTTGGGAACACCAGCCCAACACAACGGCTTTGTCTTTCGTCCGGCCATTAGCGCAATCAAGGGCTCTCCTCGATGGACTGCACCTTTGCTGCACTCGCGCACACAAGGCTGGCAAGCAAAGAGGGGTAGCATACGCCATGGACGTGACCTCGTTAACTACGCAAGGACCGCAGGCCAGTAGTATGTACGAGACAACGCCAAGATCAACTTAGAGCGGAACGGTGCTGTGTACGCTCAGAGTAATCACACAACAATTTTGTTCATGCGACTAACTTTATGTTCAACTCATGGCAGCATCTTTGTTCATCCAACGAGTGTAACCAACTTCTGTTGCAATGCGATGGCTATAGAACATATATGAGAGACCGATCTTGTGCTCGCTATGGGTGGCGTGGAGTGAAGCTCGGTGTCGCCACTGCGCGCTCTGGCTGTGCCGGCACATCAAGCGACCTTCCCGGAGTGATCGATTGAACGTTGTGGCATGCCACGTTTATGCGGGTCTGTCCGGAATCTGGTTTTCCTTTTTATGTTATTTGTTGCATTTTGATTTTATGTTTTAAATGTTAAGATAATATAAGATTGTATTCACGTATTTTTTCATAAAATGATCATAAGTTCATAACATTTTAAAAATGTGTTTGTGTGTTTTTTGTAATTGTCTGTAGACTTTTTAAAAATATATGTGAATGGTTCTAAAAAATCATGAAAAACTAAAATGTTATACCATCTTTTGAAAAATATTCGTGTATTTAAAAATATATATGTTTTTAAAAAGGTTCATGTGTTATAGAAAGGCACTCATGCAATAAGGAAAAAGTGCTCAGTGGCTTGCAGCTCCACGCACAATCGAAACGACGTGGCCAATCCCCTCGTGCCGTCATTTTCTTCGTACTTTTTCTATTTAGTATGTGCTAGTGGGCCGGCCTGATTAGTAGAGACGCTTCAGCGAGAGGACCTTCGGCCTCGCTGAATGCGAGATATAGCGCTCGCGCGAACGCAGCAGAATACACACAAAATGGAAAACCCAGCTTAGTTGGCCCACTTGACGAGCAGAAGAAAAATATCTCTTCTAGAGCGCCATCCATTAGGACGCTGAGGGCAATACATAGCATTTACAGAGGAAACATCGGTTGTTGATATCACTGCTTGATGCGGTGAGTGAAGCTCGGTGCCGCCTGCGCGTGTTCTGGCTGTGCCTGCACATCAAGTGACCATCCCTGAGTGGTCGAGTGAGCGTTGCTGCATGCCACGTTTATGCAGGTTTGGCCGGATTATTTTTATTTTTATGTTATTTGTTGTATTTTAATTTCAATTTTTCATGTTAAGATCATTTAAGATTATATTCAGGTATTTTTATAAAATGATCATAACATTTCAAAAATGTGTTTGTGTGTTTTTTCTAATTGTCAGTAGACTTTTTAAAAATATTTCTGAATGTTTATAAAAAAATCATGAAAAACTAAAATGCTTTACCATCTTTTGAAAAATATTAGTGTATTTAAAAATATGTTTTTAAAAAAAGTTTCTTGTGTTATAGAAAGGCACTCATGCAATCAGGAAAAAGTGCTCATAAATTTTGAAAAGATTTTAATAGAAATTTGAAAAAGTGTTGGCATCTTTAAATGTTCATGTGATTTTTAAAAACTATTTACGCACTTAAGAATATGTAATTTTAGGAAGTGCTCCATGTAATTTGATAAATATTCATACTTTTAATAATATATTCATGTATTTTAGAAAGTGTTTGCGCGTTTAAGATATAGTGTCCTTGTAATTTAGAAATTTCTCCCTGCTTTAAAAGTTTCATGTATTTGAAAAGATGTTAAATGTACTAGTTAATATTAAATTGAAAAAATCCAGAACACCAGGGACACAAATAAAAAATGGAGAAAGAAAAATGGGTAAGACGAAAAAGCCTAAACTCAGAGAAAACAATAATATAAACTAGAATTTCAGAAGAAAAAATGAAAAGGAGAAATCAAGATATCAGAAAAAACCTAAAAAAGAAAATTTGAACCAATCATAAAGAACCGGACGTGGCAACCAGCACGAGCGTCCCGTCCTTCCGTTGTGCGCTGCTGTATAGCAGGTTTTTTTTAAACCACATATTCATCATTACATAAAGTTTAAAAATACAACATATGTGGACCACACTGAACAATACCAGTGAGGACAGCCATCTTGGCACATAAACAAAAAATGTCTCACATAAAAAAAATTACATATAGGCTTTTAAGGGAGTTGATTGCTGAACCAAATCGTCGCCGTCCACCAACCACCAGCAACACCATTGACATCTCCATCGGAGGAGGAGACATGCACCGCAAACCGAAAAACTGTCAGAGCACTATCGCATCACTGCTTTGTGAGCCTAAGAAAGCACTACCGTAGATGACAGAGCATTTATCACTGTGGCGCGTCGACCGGGGTTCAACCCCGTGCTCCTTGGGCCTTAGATCTGCCGTCTCCGGTCGACGTAGTCGACGAAGAACACCGGATCTGCCTGCCTCCAGTCTGCAACCCAATGCGAAAACAACAATCACACTGAAGAAACCATCATCGCCATATGAAGCAACATCCGATGGCAAACTCCTGCACAAGACACTTTCCACACACTCCTCAGAGCCTTTCGAAGAAGAAGCCCTGCGATGGGACCGAAGTGAGGAACACATTATTCTCCACGGCTGCATCGTCGCCATCAAGACTAAAAACGGAATGTTCTTCCTAGTCATTTCAGGCAACAAATTTATTGTTTGATAGACTGGATATATGAGGACAAACAAAACAATGGCATGTATAGTGATGGGTGATGATTATATTTTAAACGACAGGGCAAGTGATGGCAAATTTTCACAGGTTCTTGGTAATGTGGGAACCCGGCGCCTTTGCTTGGCTGGGTCTCTCTCAACGGCAAAATTTCGTGTTTTGACCCTTTTCCCTAACAATTTTACGATCTGACCCTGGTTTGAAAATATTTCGGGATTTGACCCTTTTTCTTACCGCCAGGGGAGCTGGCGGTAGGGTTATACAGCCTACCGCCAGGGGACCTAGCGGTAGGGTACTTATCCACGTCAGCACGCGGAAATGGCCGCCGTCCCCCTCCGTCGCACTAGCCTGTCTAACCCTACCGCCAGAGCCCCTCGCGGTAGGGTCCGGACAGTTATTTTGCCCGAAACCCCCGCGCCCCTGCCCATCTCCCCACCCCTCCCCCTCCCCCCGTCGGCAGTTCCTCATTTTCTCCCCCAAGTCGCCCCTCTCTCCCTCTCTCATCTCCTCCACTCCCCCCTCGGATCTTCATCGCTTCTTCACCGTTTTTGCGGATCGAGATGGCCCCGAAGAGAGAAACGTAAGCTCCTCCAATCCCTCCAATTAGTTTTTGCAAACTTGCTTCCGATTCGACGCATTATTTGCTTCAAATCCCTCATATTTTTGAACTTAGATTGGATTTTTTTGTACCTAAGATTGTTTTAGCTTGATTGTAGTTGTAGTTCTTAGTTCTTTAGTAAGTAGTGGTATTGAATATGAACTCTAATCAATATTCATATGTTAGTGTGAAGATGAACCCTAGTTCATACATTTTTTTGTTAAAAAAATTATGATGTAATGCATGTGGGAGGACTTGATAGTAGTTTTATGATGCATGTTGATATGATGATATGAAGATGTTGGAGGATTTTTTTTATGATATGATGCATGTTGATATGATGCATATTGGAGTAAACAAAATATATATGATGCAAGTAGTGGATTTGGTTGGAGTAAATATGATATGGTATGATTTTGCATTTGACACATCTTGATATATGTATTTTATTTATTTGATCCATATGTGTAGGTCTGGAACAATGGCGCAACCATTGCCCATTCATCTCCAACATGACCCGTCCGGCTTGCCACTTCCGTACGTGTACGAGTCCTTCCCCAAGCTTCTGGTGCCGGTGACCGCTTTTTCAGACGAGTTCCTACAGGAGACGAGGGCAGTGCGGTGGCACGAGAGGGCAGAACGGATCGCCGACAATGTGAAGTGTTGGTCGCAGAGTGTGAAGGAGTGGAAGAGAGTGAAGGCAGAGATGGAGGGAGATCCAACTATCTGCCGTGAATGCCGGGAAGGGACCATTGAAGTTGCCAAGCAGCACTCCAACTGGGAGCTGCGCAATTTGGGCCGAAGGATCTAGTTCGAGAGCATTGCGGAGGAGAGAGCCAGGATGCCGCCCCCAAGTGCATCGACGTTCGATACCATCAGTTGGGGAAGGGCGGAGGTGAAAACTCCAGCGGGCAAGGCAAGGTGGGAGTGCTTGAACGGTCGGATGCCGACCAGTGTTCCGCCTCCGCCTGAACCGGTGGATCCGCTGCCGTATCTGTCTCCACGGCCAGACCTAACATACGAGGGGGGGGGGGAGGTTTATCCAACCTATAAACATGTCTATTGGATATGCATCTATGTTTTAGTACGGGTTGTCAATCTTTGGGACAAGTTTGCTATTTGCTATTTCGTACTTATGAATCTATGTGTAAACTCTTTGATATTTGCCATGTGGGACCTTTATTAATATGTGAGCTCGTATTTTGCTATTCGTGAAACTTGTGACAAAACAAACAATCAATAAAATTTGTAAAAACCTAAACCCACGGGACGTGGCGGTAGGGTCAGACAGCCTACCGCCAGCCCCCATGGCGGTAGGGTGAACCCTACTGCCAGGGCCATTGCACATTTCGTTACAGAAGGTTTGTACGGCAAAACCCTGCCACACCCTACCGCCAGGGACTCTGGCGGTAGGGTTAGACATCCTACCGCCAGGGCCCATGGCGGTAAGGTACTTATCCACGTCAGCACAGCCAAACGGCCGCCGTCCCCCTTCGTCACACCCTACCGCCAGGGGCTCTGGCGGTAGCCTGTCTAACCCTACCGCCAGAGGGCCTGGCGGTAGCAAAAGGGTCAAATCCCGAAAATATTTCAAACCAGGGTCAGATCCTGATTTTGTTAGGGAAAATGGTCAAAACACGAAATTTTGCCTCTCTCACCCTCCCTCTGCTGCTGCAGCAGCAGCAAACAACATAAGCGAGTAGAGTAGAGATGAAATCCACAATGGAATCCCAACTTGGTATGGGGAAAGGCGTTGGAACACCAGCCCAACACAGTGGCTTTCGTCTTTGGTCCGGCCATCCGCACAATCCCGGGCTCTCGTGGACGAACTGCACCTTTGCTGCACTCGCGCAGACAAGGCTGGCAAGCAAAGGATGGCTAGCATACGCCATGCACGTGACCTCAGTAACTACGCAAGGATCACGGGCCAGTAGTACTACGCGACAGGCGACACCACCGAGACCAACTTTTCACTTCACAGTCAAACAGGTAAAATCGGCAGAGCGGAATGAGGCTGTGTGCGCTCAGAGTAATCACACAATAATTTTTTGCTCATGGGACTAACTTTATGTTTAACTCATGGCATCGTCTTTCTTCATCCGAAATGTTTTGTTCTTAATACAAATTTTGTGTCACTCCGGTTCTTGAATCAATAAGTTTTCATGTGCAATTTAGTGAATCTGTAATAGTCTACTTGCCTTTATTTTCCTAGAAAGAGATATGTTTTTTGTTTCTTGGTTTGGTCAGGAACCATTCGAAAATAATTTTGTGATATGAGAATTTGTCTTCATTATCTGATTCGTATTTTGGCAAACGAGTGTAACCAACTTCTGTTGAGCAATGCGATGGCTATAGAACATATCATGAGAAACCGATCTTGTGCGGGCTATGGGTGGCATGTCGTACTCCTCCGTCCGAAAATACTTGTCGTACAAATGGATAAAATTGGATATATCTAGAATTAAAATATGTCTAGATACATCCATTTCCCCGACAAGTATTTTCGGACGAAGGGAGTACATTGAATATAAAATAAAACTACCATCGAAGCTGATGGTTAACTAGCTTGATCGATTAGCTAATTTTAAGTGGCACACTAAGACAAGACTTAAAGTATACTCCCGCGTCTACTCTGTTTGAGTATTTTCATAAGAGGCCGGGGGCATCAACTCGTCATTAGATTTTCAAGGAGCCTACTAAATCCTGGTGTATGGGACAGCATATAAAGCTTCCGTTATACAGATTTACTACCAATAAAAAATGCACCATCTAAACATATCACGATGTGAAACAGGATTCCCAGCCCCAATTAACTTTTTCGTACTACCGGGGCTATGACTAGGTACTCCTTGGTACGTATCAATTGCGTGGGCTAGTATCCAGTACGCAGTACTACCTGCTACATACTAGGCTGCAATGGCTTCAACTGGAGCCTTTCCCATCTTTGACTCGTCTCCGCCTCTGCCATTTCGCACACACAAAGCGTTACGTTGATGACCACGTGCTTAACTCTTAACTCTTGATCGACAAGTCTTATCTTGCTGCGATTTGCTAACTACCCCTTCTGTCCCAGCATAACTGTGAAAACTGATCTTATATTTTAAAACGGAGGGAGTAGTTTACGTGGACGGTCTAAATGTTGCGACAGAGTCCCGCTCGTCGTCTCAAGATTCCATGCATGCAGATGCAGTGGATGCCCTCGGTTTGTGCGCCATGCGGTCAGTGAACCCCCCTGCCCTGCCCCTCATCAAGATGCCATGCATGCAGCGGAACCCAACCAAGTGCTAGCCTCTGTGCTGCCTGATGCATCTTGGTCGACCGAGCCGATTCCCTTTCCGGTTTCGGCAAGGATTCGCCTGCCTCCTGCATCGGTGGAGGCGCTGCCATCCCGTTTTGAGCGGCAGCGGCCTTTAGGCGCAGCACACCTCTGCATATTGCTCGGCTCGTCCCGCCTCTCTGGTCCAGCTGCAGCGAGTAGGATCTCCTGTTCCCGGATGGTCCACCGCGTCACAACTGAGCGGCAGCCTGCGCCGTGCTATGCTCCGTCCCTCAACGGTGCCTTAATTTTACATCACGAGTGCTGCAACTCGTTAAACTAACCAGTGTCTGTGTCCGGCATTCCTATGTGCATTGTCGTGTGTGGAGCAGTTTCGTTGGGCAAATCATTCAAGGGTGATGCAATTACGACTAGCCATCATCAAAACAAAAAGAATGAATTTCCTGCTAATTAGGCGTAGGCTTTTGTCCTAATCTTGATAGTTCTCTAGGCAAATTTGGTGTTGAAATCTTGTTCAACATCTAGGGCTAATCCTTGCTTTGGTTCCTATTTATCTTTCCACATTCAACCCTGAATCTGTGAGATCTATCTAGCTCCCATTAGTCGGGTTGTGCTTGTAGAAACACTACAAACTTTTACACGTCTACCTATCTGTCTAACTTGAACAAGAAAAACAATGGAAAAGCTAGCCATCAGGTAGCATACCATTGTTCCTTACATGAATTTCAATCGGCAGCTACAATCCTATCATATACTCCCTCCGTTCCTAAATGCAAGTCTTTTTAGAGATTGCACTATAAACTACATACGGATGTACATAGACATATTTTAGAGTGTGAATTCGCTCATTTTGCTCCGTATGTAGTCCATAACGGAATCTCTTCAAAGACTTATATTTAGGAACGGAGGGAGTACACAATAATTAAAGTGGCTAAGATAGCTTGCCCGCCATGCATTTCAAGTGTTGGGCATGAGCTCTTGTGTGACTGACATGTGTACCTTTTTCTCAATCTGCTTCACTTCTGGTTTAGTGATGGTTTTTGTCTATATTTCCTGTTCTAGGACGGTTTTGCTGATTTTCTGTTATTTACTTTCCCGTATCCCGTGGTCAGTAAGACTCCGGGTAAATATATGACACCGCCCGCTCCATCGCTCTACACATATATAGAAAGGCTCTTTCTTTCGGCCTCCTCATCGAGGGCACTCCAATTATGTCTCCCCGGATATAGCTATAGTAGAAATCACCGCCGCAAAAGATGCGTCCGGTAGTCAGTCACCAACTGTGGCGCCTCCAGATTCCTAACATCCCCGATGACCCTCCCGCCCACACAGTGGCGCGCCTGAGTGAGCGCGCAGGCTTAGGGTCATGGACGACCATGGACGCATCATTTCATGCCGAAAATATGTCAGGAGCTTGCGGTGCTGTAGCCAGGGATGAACATGGTAACTTCCTTACGGCGGCCTCCTGGACATTACTGCACGTTTCGTCGGCAGAATCCGCAGAAATCAGGGCCATTCGAAGTGGAATTACTCTAGCGTCTAATATCGGTTGTAACAAGGTCATAACGGAATATGATTGCATGAACGCTTTGGAGGCAATTGCGCACCCGGAAGCATATATGGGACCTGATACACCAATCATTACAGAAGCCACTCTTGTAGATTTGGAGTTCTCTGCTATTACTTTCGTCCACTGTGACAGGAAAGCAAATGTAGTTGTGGATAGGTTAGCTAAGCATTGTTTTAGTATTACATTTGTCTGAATTTTGGGAGGAGAATGCCCCTGACTTTATTCTTCCTCAGATTGTAAATGATATGGCTATTTTTTGAGGAATAAAGTTTTGAATTGTTCAAAAAGAAAAAACACCCTGTGAGTAGTAAAATAAAAAATACTAGAAAGTTAAACAAACATTTTTTTCCTCGTCCAAGGTGCTCAGATGTGTGATGTACGTGCAATATTTCAGGGTGTTTGGACATTTGAGGAGCTTGTGACTCCTGGAATGTCCAAACTTCACCAAAGTTTGCACGGACATCACGCACAAGAGCATCTTGCACTCCAGAATAATCTGATTTTTAATTGTTTTTCCTATTTATTATGATTTTACTGTTCATCTCCGGGCCCTTCTGAGCCCTGGTGCAGATTAGCTGCGTCCAATATCGGTAATTCAATTCCAGGCATCTATCTATCATGAGTATGTATATACTGTATCATGCATGAAACATATGCCGCACGCCACAAAGCTTCATTTCTTTAGAGCACTATTTTCTGGTCAACTAAATAGTGCTTTGAGCAAATTCACTCAAATGTGTTTTTTTAGCATAACACAGTGAGGATGGCCCATACCGGTGGCCCAAATGTGCTAGCGAATATAACAAAACAACCAATATAATCAATTCAAAAGAACCTTCAAAATTCACATAAAGGAATAGACTTCTATACAAAAAATGCTTAATTTTATTACAAACATTGGTATACCATTTGGCATTTGCTATCTGTACTATGTTTTCCATCCTTCAAGCAATGGTATGAATCTCGGCTATTTTATTTGTAGTATCTACTTTCATCTATGTATCTTATGCACATGTCTTCTAAGTTGATTTGTTTATATTACAAGCAACATATTAATCCCACGATTGGGAAATATATAATTAAGTAATGATAGGTCGACTGTCTCTTTCATAACATGGTACTTTATAGTTAACATTTGTCTCGACTCCTATTAATTATGTTTTAGAAAGTTATCTCATAATCAAACATTTTGTATTGTTACATGGCAGATGTTAGTCACATTTTAGCCTAAAATGGCATTGTGGTATGTCCAGATTAAATACTATTGATGTTCAGTTTTTTATTGCGATCATTAGTCAGTTCTTCAAGTTAAATGTTTGAATGAGTTGGTAACAAATTATACTCCACTCTGTTTACTCCTCCTATCTAAAGGGAAACTTTTTAAAGTTTTGCCACATTTATAGTTGAATTATCAACATCTACAACACCAAATAATACTATATGAAATCATGTACCTTCATGGATATTGATCTCTTATTGTGAATGTGAATACTCCCTCCGTTCCTAAATATAAGACCTTTTAGAGATTCCACTATAGACTACATATGGAGCAAAATGAGTGAATCTACACTCTAAAGTATGTCTATATACATCTGTATGTAGTCCTAGTGGAATCTCTAAAAGGTCAGGAACGAAGGGAGTATTATTTTCTAAAAAAACATGAAAATTGACTTAAGATAGAACTAACATCCGAAGGAAAAAAAACGTATGGAGTATGTCGATACAGACTAAGAAAATCATATTCAAATATTATAATTCTCAGTCAGTCCATTTATAATTAACATTCTCGAAATATTTTATGAATATATTTATCTTTTATCCTTTTCTTTCATGCTCTTCCATAAAATAATGTTGAAGCATTACAATCTTCCTTACTCTTACTTATCTAATTTAGCAACAAAAATTAAGACATTTTGAAAGAATTCTATAAAAATAATCTTTTGAAAAATTGTAATATAATATTTCTCTCTAATAATTTTTGAATGTCAAGAAGCCAATACAAATGTGTTCAACTGTTTCCTGGAAACATGATGACACATACTTGGCTTTCATAAGATTTAAAGGTTAGCTAGAGGCATCCATATATTTTAGGTACTGTATTCTTAGTCATACTTTAGCATTTATATTTTTTTCCCTTTTCAATAGTATTTTGCTAAAGTAAGTTATTAGAGATGGATTTGGTTATGTATTGTTTACCATTTCCAATCCAAGTTACATGTCATTTCTGAATATTACCCGACAAATAATTTTCTATGTTTGATCATATATAAGGAAATAAGTACTTGCGCCTAAAACATCAAAAGGATGTCGCTATATTTATTTTGAAATATACTTCTGCAAGATATAGCTATATTATGTGACAAAACATGTTGGTTGAGAAAATGATGATCAACATTTGATCATGAAGAATATGCCATGTCATATAGTAATTCGATGTGATTTTTCTTTGTGAGGGTACAAATTTTATTGTATTGATGTTGTCATGTATAATGTAGCTCAAAATTAGAAGGTGATGCGATGAAATGACCAGCAACTTAGGTTGTTAGTATTTCCATGCCAACAAAACTACAACGTATAAGAGGGAATTTTAAAATAAAATGAAATAATTGTGAGTGCTCCAGATGGAGACCCCTGCTATTTCTCATTTTCCATTATACTTGATATTTTATGGCAAAAGCTAGGATGTATGCAATCAACTTAGACAAAAGGGAGGAGACATGTGACACAGAGAACATTGCATTCTAAGTTGCGTGACATAACTATTTTTCTGAAATCACATGAAATTTTAGTCATATATTCTTCTTGCAAAATGATAGCTTGAAAATCCATTATATTTATACTTGATGATGAATATTTATCGCCAATAGGTGGTTCCTCTTTTGGGCATACTTAGGAAAACAACAACCATGTCTTTATTTCATAAATTATGATCCCTGGAAGAAGTACCATCAAATGTGTGTATTCTGTATATGCATTTACATCTATTAATATTTATCAACATGCAAAATCATAGAAAAAGTACATGAATATAATTATGAGAGAAGTGAAAGCCAATATCCGAATGCGTAAAGATATATTTTGGAAATGCATTGTTTTCAACTTAAATTGACCACATTAATCCAATTCAATATCATACTATTGGCAACCTTTTCTTTTTGATATTTTTAAAATTAAACTCTAAATGTGGAAAATTATGCTACACATCTCTATGTAATTAACAACCATTTTATGCTGCGTCTCATTAAATAAAACAATTAATTGCTTTGCACATGCGAGGATCTATCTCCACAGACCTATGCAATGTCACACACTAACTAACTCCTACCTTGGGATCTAAACTTTGATTATTTATGTACAAATAAGTCATCAAAGCCAAATGAATACAACCAATATTATTATCTACAAAATACTCTATTTATTTCTAAACACTCGACATGCTAAAGATGATGCCCTCACATTTGGTTCAACAATCTAAAGATGATGCCCTCGCATTTGCGAGGGCGACTATGCTAGTAATAAAAACAGGAATTTCAGAAGAAAAAAGAAAAGGAGAAGTCAAGAAATCAGAAAAAAACAAAAGAGAAGAACAATGAAAAATTGAACCAATCATAAAGAATCAGCCATTCGATGACCGACTGATGGCAGATTAAAAACGGAATGTTCTTCCTCGTCATTTATGGCAACAAATTTATAGTTTTTTTAGGGTAACAAATTTATAGTTTGTTAGACTAGATATATGAGGCACAAACAAAACAATGACATGTATGGTGATGGCTGATGATTATATTTAAAACAACAGGGCGCAATTATATTTATAGGTTCTTGGTAACGTGGGAACCCGGGCCTTGCCTTGGCTGGGTCTCTCTCCCCCTCCCCCTGCAGCAGCAGCTGCACAACAAATAACATAAGCGAGTAGAGTACAGAAAATGGAATCCAATGCGATGTGACCACACACAATGGAACACCAGCCCAACTTGGTATGGAGAAAGACGTTGGGAACACCAGCCCAACACAATGGCTTTGTCTTTCGTCCGGCCATTAGCGCAATCCCGGGGTCTCGTGGACGGGCTGCACCTTTGCTGCACTCGCGCACACAAGGCTGGCAAGCAAAGGAGGGGTAGCAGCGTACGCCTTAGGACGAGACCTCCTTAACTAGGCAAGGACCACGGGCACCCCCAAAATCAACTTTTCATTTCACAGTCCAACAGGTAGAACCGGCAGAGCCGAACGATGTCACACAGTAATTTTGTTCATGTGACCTTCTAACTTTATGTTTAACTCCTGGCAGCAACTTTCCAATTTCTTATGACTTTTGTAATTATATGTTTTTCCAAGAAAAATATATGTTTAATTATATGACTTTTGTAATTATGACTTTTGTACTTTGGCAAACGAGTGTAACCAACTCCTGTTTAGCAATCCGATGGCTATACAACATACTACCCTCGATCAGGACCTCCTCGCCACGTGCTTAACTCTTAATTCTTGATTAATTCGCCAAAAAAAGCTGTTAATTCCTCTTTGACAAGTCGATCTTGCTGCCATTTGCTAGTACTGGTAGCAGCTAACAAGGACTGCCCAATTGTTGCAGTCGCATTGGGTGAACAGAGTCCCGCGCATCGTGGCCTCCCCTGCCTGCATGGAAACATGCACCCACGGGCTGGTGCGCATCTCCTCCGTCTGCCTGGGCGTGGGCATGCATGCTGGGGCTGGGCGTGGTCCCTCTGCCCACCCGCCACGTCTCAAGATTCCATGCATGCGTGCAGTGGATACCGTGGTAGCTGATGCATCTTGGTCGCCTGCGTCCTGCCTGCGGCGCGACTGAGCCGATTCCGGTTTCGGCAAGGATTCGCCTGCCTCTCGCGTTGGTGGCGGCGCAGCCCTCCCGTTTTGAGCGGCAGCGGGCCTTTCGGCGCAGCACGCCTCTGCATCTTGGCCGCCTCGCCCCCCAGTTTTTGTTCAGCTGCACCTGCAGCGAGTGGGATCTCCTGTTCCCTCCAAGCTACAGCGCGCGTAGCAACCTGCGCCGTGCTCCTCCTCTCAACGCTGCATCACGAGTACGAGTACTACTGGAGCTCGCCAAACTAACCCGAGTGACATTCCTACGTGCATTCCATGCAAACGAAGCAAGGCAGGTGCGATTACGGCTGGCCATCAAAAAGAAGAAGAAAAGAATGGATAAACTTGTGGAACAGTAGTACAGTACAGCCGCAATCCAAATGGGGCTCCTGGCTATATATCTGCGATGGTACTCGAGTAGCGCGGGCTCCATGCTAACCCGCCGAGAGCGAGGATTTTCTTTGTCACGATACGGTCCTAGGATTTCCCGTTGATAAGATTTACACAAGTAATTCCCTGACATAACAGTACCCGTCTTATTCAGATTGATTGCCAGGCAAAGAAAAGATTATTGAGGCGCAGCAAGCAAGCCAGCAAGTCGATGAGATGCGAGGCATATCTTTACCACGCACCATCAGGTCAAAGTTGAGCCATATTCTGAAAGCTGACAAGGAGACTATTCAACTGTGGAGTTGCGGTCGAGCAGACCATGGTACCTTGCCGCATTATAACATGTGCGACGTACCATCGGCTCGTTCGACTGAGGCCCGCGTCCACGCCGCGCCATTTCAATGCGCCATGTGTTAATATGTACTCCCTCTGTATCAAATATAAGACACCCCTAAAAAACAAAATTTAAGATGTTTTTTTGACACTATGACAGTGTCAAAAAAGTATATTCGCAAAAATAAGTGTCAACAAACGTCTTATGTTTTGATACGAAAGGAGTATGTGCAAATCGTTTTTTTAAATATTATGGAAGCAAAAGGGAAACACACAAAGGAAATGTAAGGTGTTACATGGGCAGCCTCCTCTGTATATGTACGCTTGATTGAGATCAATGTAAGGTGTGAGAATACAGTAATCTTCATGGTAATCAAAGCCTTCTCACTCATGTCTACCTCTCCTTCACTCGGCGCCGCCGCGGCGGTCGCCGCTGCGGTCTCCGGCGGCTCCTCTTCGTCTCTGCTCTTCAAAACCCACCCTCAGAGTCCCATGCCTCATGCTCCCATTAGCCCCTCCCAGCATGACCTTCCCGCTGACGCCTCTGCCCTCCCCTCTCCCGGTTACTCTCTGGCGGCAAAGCTTCCCTTCCCAAATCCCTCGGCGACTTCCCCATCACCCAATTCATCCCGTACAAGCTTGATCCCACCGCAAACAACTACTCTCGCTGGCGTCGCTCCATGACCTTCTTCCTCAACGCCTTTCATGCCCGCCGATGCCTGGCGGGGTGCAGACGTCGACATCATCCTCTAGATGCACGCCACTGTCTGCGACGATCTCGTCGATGTCATCATGGAGAACAACAAGTCCGCCTTCGCCGCCTGGCACGCCATCTGGCTTTTCTTCCTCGACAATCAATCGGCGCAACTCTTGCACCTGAGCAAGGAGTTCCGCGCCACTGTACACGGTGAGATGACTATCCGGCCTACTGTGGCCGCCTCAAGCATCTTGCTGACGCCCTCGCGGACCTGGGCGAGCCCATCTCGGATCGAGCACTCACTGAATAGATGGTGGACGGGCTGGGAGAGAAATTGGAGGTACAGGCCAAGATCTTCCAATCCCTTGATCCCTTCACCAAGTTCGTGCAGGCTCGCGCGCTTCTCCAGCTTGCCGAGGTGTCCATCGACAAGAAGGCACGCGCTGACGGCAGGTGCTCACGATCCAGAACGACTACGGCGCTGGTCGCGGCGGCGACCGTAGTGACCGCGGACCCCTCTCTGGGGACCAGACTGGTGGGTGCAGCGGCGTGGAGTCTGGTGGCCCCACTACCGGAATAGGGGCCAGTGCCGACGGCCCCCGTCGGCCTACTCCGGGAAATGCCGACAGCCGGTTCCAGGCCGTCGGCGTACAGAGGTCGTCGGGCTTACCGAGCTATGCCGACGGCCCCCGTCGGCACAGATTAGCCGTCGGCTTATCCGAGCCTACGCCTACAGCGGCCGTCGGCATACATGAGCCATCGGCATAGTTGCGGGCCCGGCTCGTGACGAGCGGCTAACGGCGTCCGATCTATAACGACAGCCTCGACGGGCGGCCGTCGGCATAGAGGCGCGTGCCATGTCATCGATCCGAGGCGCACCGACCATCATCTATGTCGACGGCCACCGTCGGCATAGATGCCACGTCATCGATCCGCGGCGCGCCGTTCATCTGCCCCTGGCCTCAGCTATGCTGACGGCTTTGCCGTCGGCATATATATATATATTCTTTTCATATAGATTTTTTTTGTTCTTTTACATATTATTTTTAATTAACTTACATGTAGCATGTGTTAATATAATCATAAATACCTTACTTTTCGATTATATATGGAGGCCGACATGTGGAGGGGGAAACAGCCGCATCGGGGCTATACGGAGGGGACGTTCCTCCCAAGTGTTTATATGGGATGACCTACCACAACCGGGTGGTGTGGTGGCATGTCTGAAGAGGCGGCACGCGTCTCCGGGGTGTGGCCCCCCTCACGGATGGCGCCGCCGCCGGCACCTGGAGGGGGAAACGGACGCGTCGGGTCCACACGGAGGGGATGTTGCTGTGGGTTTGGCCCAGATGTTGCTCCTAGATGTCCCTATGGGCTGACCTAACACAACCGGGTGGAGAGGTCCACTGGTCAAAGCCGGTCCTTGGGAAGTCAAAGGGCTAGATTTCGTGGTCAACCGCTCCAGGGTTAGGCGCAGGGGCCCGGGGGTAGCAATGCCACCAGAGCGTCGCACCGGGCCCTCATACATGCGCGCGCGGGGGGGGGGGGGGGTGGCATGTCTGAAGAGGCGGCACGTGTCTCCGGGGTGTGGCCCCCCTCATGGACGGCGCCGTGATGTCTACTACACAACCTTCTTCTTGTAGATGTTATTGGGCCTCCAAATGCGGAGGTTTGTAGGACAATAGCAAATTTCCCTGAAGTGGATGATCTAAGGTTTATCAACCCGTGGGAGGCGTAGGATGAAGATAGTCTCTCTCAAACAACCCTGCAACCAAATAACAAAGAGTCTCTTGTCTCCCCAACACACACAATACAATGGTAAATTGTATAGGTGCACTAGTTCGGCGAAGAGATGATGATACAAGTGCAATATGGATGGTAGATATAAGTTTGTGTAATCTGAAAATATAAAAACAGCAAGGTAACTAATGATAAAAGTGAGCACAAACGGTATTGCAATGCTAGGAAACAAGGCCTAAGGTTCATACTTTCACTAGCGCAAGTTCTCTCGACAATAATAACATAACTGGATCATATAACTATCCTTCAACATGCAACAAAGAGTCACTCCAAAGTCACTAATAGCGGAGAACAAACGAAGAGATTATCGGGGCTTCATCAGACCCATGCCTCTTACAACAAATACACCCCGCTTTGCCCAGTGCACCAAGTGAGAGAGGGAGAGGAGCCTCGCTACACGCAACGCTGCACAGGTTTCACCTGGGTGCGCCTTGTGGCGAAGGGGGGGAGGCAGCCCGATGGTGGTTGCCCTAGGCTTCCTCCCATGGCGATTGCGGCGGGCATCGCGGGAGAGAAGTTTTTCATTGTTAATACCATGGGACTAGTATTTTTGAAATGAAACTCATGTTAAAGTGGCAAGAGAATTTTTTTTTAGTTGGCCTTTTTTTGTGTGAAAAGGATGAGATCTATTGTAAAAGATCATCGAAAGTATAAATCATCTTAAATATAATAAAAATTACATCGAGATTTCAAGACCATCGAATAACCACTGTTACTGTCAGAAAGAGCCGCCGACGCGTTGATGTTGTCGCTCCCCTACCAGAGCCGACCTGACCTTGTCGATGACAATGAGTCTTCGTGCACATGCCCCTAAGGGCCAGCGCCCTGGAGCCATAGTCGTCGCGGTTGAACCCTTGCATAGATCTGAAGCATCGGACACCAACTCTCGGCACATGACAGGAAACTCTAACCTCAGCGCCCCAAGGAGACGGCAAGAATCTATGCCGGAGCTTCGTCGACTACGTCCAAAAGTACCAACTCCAGGAGGATCGAAACTCGGAAGACAAACTCAAAGAAGAAGCGTCGCCATCCTTCCGAGTGCCGCACCTACGAGGCCTAAAAATCCTAACCTGAACTGCCAACCGAAGTGGAGGCACCAGGATTCTCCTCCCCGTCACCGGCCACCGGAGCGTCATGCAAAGGGAAGGCGAAACCACGGGCTCGGCGGTGAAGTCTGAAGGGGAGAATTTGCGCCAACCATCTAGGGTGAATCCACAAGCTCGTGGATGAAGTCTGGGGAGAAAAGTTTGCCCTAACCACCTAGGGTTAAGGGAAAAAATGGAGCAAGTCCCTGGAAAACAATAACCTCTTGTTTGAGTTGGTTCTCTCTTGCTTTACCCAATCAAACTTTTTATATATGGCCTCACAAGAATATCATTCAAGATAATGCAGCATCCGAAGATTAAAAAAGAAAACATCCGTGTTTTGCTTCTCCCCAAGGAAGCGAAGACCGAAAAGAGTGTCGTTTGGATTTACAGCGAGCTTGCCCATTGTCCTTTGGATTTACTCGTTGGAGAATCACGAGCTGAACCGAGCTGCCGATTGCGGATCTTTTGCTTGCGCTGCAAATCCGGGACAGTGCAGGTAGTCAGCGCTGCGAATTAAAATCGCTTTCGGGGTTTCCTTTTCGTTGGGCGCGCCGGACGAGTGAAAATCTGTTCTAGCATGTACAAGCTTGTTAGATTGTATTTTGGGCGGTGTCGACTGTATTTTGGACAGGGTTGACTATAGTATTTTGGACTTGTGGGTGAACTATAGTCTTTTGTGGCCTATGTGTACTAGTAAAAGGGCCAACTCTATGTACTTGAATGATTATGTAAGAACAATTTTCAATGTCAAGTGCTTTAAAAATTAGTTTGTTCAGACTTGCAAAAGAATCTGTATTGTGTTCAACTTTCTGCTGTTGTGTTGTGCTTAAGCTTCTAGTAAGTTTAGGAAGTTGTATCTGTATTGAAGTGTTGGGACGTACTCCTTTTTTGTTGAAGTTTGCTAAACTGAACTGTACTGTATTGTGTTAACTGAACCAATGGTCTGCTCTATTCTTTGTCTAAAGAAACTGCACTCAGTTTTTTGTTGTTTTGTCCACTCATTCAGTTTCTTTTGGCTGTGAACTGCTGCTGGTCGTTGGATCAATTCCAACAGTGGATGAGAGGGGGCAAGGTACGCTGTGCCTTGGTCATAGTAAGGCACTGGATCTCAGTGCGTTGAAGTCATAGCTCACCGAGCGAGGAAATTTGCCTTATAGACGAAATCAAATCACAGAATGAACTATCCGTGAAACTATTTCCCGCGGCTGATCTTTTTGTGTGACGCCCGACACGAAGACGCCACACTACACTGTGCAACGCCTCACAGATAGGCGCTACACGGCCAGCGTCGCACCCGTGTGATCAGAAAATTACTAAGTCAGTGTGCAGCGCTTGAGAGCTAGGCGCTACACTATATAGTGTGGCGCCTAGCTCCTAGGCGTTGCACAGCGCCTGAGAGCTAGGCACCACGGGTCAGCCGCGTGAAATAGTTTCACGGACAGTTCATTCTGTGATTTGATTTCGTCCATAGGTCAAATTTGTCAAATTTGCCAGCGAGGAGAGGGCTGAGTAATGTAGCGTGAGTAAAGGTGGTGACTGTGCTGCCTAAAGCATGCATGCGTGGATAACAGGAACATTAGTGGTTCTTAACAAATATAGCAGATGAGCAAATACAGGACTAAGAAAAAACGCTCGCCATCGTCTCCGTTCCCGGTAAACAAAGACATTAGAAATATGGTGGCCGAGCGGTTTTATAGTGGCACAGCTCAACTGACAAAAAGGTGGACGTTGTAGATATCGCCGGCTCTGAGGCACGAGGCAGTGTAATTTTGCATCTGGCCACGGTGAAAAGAAAACAATAATACAACGACATTTCTCCATCAAAGTTCTGGTTTCACTACGGTCACAGTCAATTGTGTGCGACAGCATGGTGTACACTACACACGTATTGCATCGTACTAGTACTCCCTACACACTACTTATACCAACAAGATGCTTATGAAGACGTAGACTGGCTACTACGACAGGTGATGCAGACATGCATGGGCTGTGCCTCAGCTGGAGTATGGACCGGGCAAAAGATTTCCTCACCTCAGCCACCAACACCACCCCCCCCCCCCTCTCTCACTTTTTTCTACGGTGTGTGTCGAGAGAGGTGGCTTCCGTTTCTTTACTCCACTACACGTTTTTACTGTTTGCAGGAGAGGGAGAGGGCGAGAAAGACCAACTCCCCACCACGATACTTTGCTGCTGCTGAGTTGCTTGTGCTCGTGACTTGGTTGAGTAGGAGTAGTAGTGTAGCATCCGCCTACATAAACGCCCATAAAGCAGTGTAGTCCACTCCACACATCTTTTTTACTCCCTCCGTATAGGTGTGTAAGTCACCTTACGAAAACAAAATAATCCCAAAACACTTAGGCACGGTACATTAACTCCCTTCGCGTTTTTTGTTTTGTGACATATCAACCAATAAGAGATGTGGGCCATGCATGCTTTCAATGATTTGAGACTACTCCCTCCGTCTAGGTGTGTAAATCACCTTACGAAAACAAAATAATCACTAAACACTTAGGCACGGTACATTAACTCCCTTCTCGTTTTTTATTTTGTGACATCTTAACCAATAAGAGATGTGGGCCGTGCATTCTTTCAATGACTTGAGACTACCAAACATGATATGCAGTGGTTAGTTCATTGCATGCAATGCTATTAATTTTCAAAAAGACATTAAATTTTCTCGTTTTCCTCTCCACCTTGATCGCGGTGCATAACGTAAGATGACTTACACACCTAGACGGAGGGAGTATCAAACATGACATGCAGTGGCTAGTTCATTGCATGCAATGCTATTAATTTTCAAACATGACATGCAGTGGCTAGTTCTTTTAGTGTGCCGGCCCATTAGGACGCTGTGGGAAAAATCACTAGTTGAGTACTCCTTCCAAAGATGTGCGCCACTTGTCGCAACCTGTGACTTTTCCATTTTTTGTAGACCCATTTATTCAAAACGTTTTCTCTCTTAAACCGTGCGTCCAAATCTTGAACCGTTTTCACCATTGGATTCCCTACGTCAAGATCTTCAAAACTAGATCTCATGTTGATAGGTTTTGACGAAATTTTTTTCACGAAAAAACCGAACGAAAAACCAAACCGAAAGAACTTATTCCCTTTCTGGAAGCCGTTTTCCGTGAGGCATGACCGTGGCTGTCCCGGAAGCAAATTCGTGCCTCTCGCGGAAGCAAAACCGGGCCTTTAGCGCAGAAAAAAGAGAAAAACAATTCTTCGTTTATGAGAGGCACGTCCATGCCTCTCGCGGAAGCAAAACCGTGCCTCTCGCATAAACAAAACCATTCCTTTCACGGAAGAAAAAACAAAGAAAAATGTTTTATTCGTTTCCGAGAGGCACGACCGTGCCTCTGCGGAAGCAAAACCGTGTCTCTCACGAAAGAGAAAAAAAAGAAAAAAACGTGTCGTGGAAAAAAAGAAAGAGAAAACGCGTTTCTTTCCGTTTCCGAGAAGCACAGACGTGCTTCTCGCGGAAGCAAAATATTAATCAAGCATTTGAAAAGAGTTTAAAGTTTGTATAGGAAAAAAGTTGCCCATATATATAAAAAATGGTAACCTTGTACTTGTAAAATGATAATCAAGCATTTAAAAAAAATAAAAATGTGTCTAGAAAAGTTGTTTCTATCTATTAAAAAAAGTTAATGTTTTACTTGAAATTTTTTAACCATGCATTAGAAAAATTGTTGGTGACATACAAAAATGTACAATGAAAACCAAAAGAAACGAGGAAAACAATAAATGTAACCCAAAAAAATAAATAAAATAATCAAAGAACGGAGAAGAATGAAAGAAGGAAAATGAGAAATTAAAAAAGTAAAAAAAAACAATGCAAAAACAAAGTGTAACCAAAAGAAAAACAAGGTATAATGAGGAAAATATATAGTCGGAGAAGAAATAAGAAAAGCAAACAAAGAACCAAAGAAGCAAAAAAAAGGAGAAACAAAAAAAGTCTCTACTACCTCAAGTAGTGTGCGCCTCCTATGTAAACACGAATGTGTCAGTGGCGCAGTGTCTAGCGGCTCCACGCACATGGAAACGACCCATGTTTGATTCACCTCGCGCCACTATTTTCTTTCTCTATTTTTGTGTGTGTTAGTGGGCCGGTCCGATTAGTCGAGACGTTTTAGTGAGAGTGAGATACAGGGCTGGCGCGAAGGCAACAGAATACAGACAAAACGAAAAACCCAGCTTAGTCGCCCCACTTGACGAGCAGCAGAAAAGTACCTCTTCTAGTGCGCCATCCGATTAGGACGCTGCGGGCAAAATCATTAATTGAGTACTCCTTCTAAAGATGTGCGCCATTTGTCGCAATCTGAGAGTTTTTCTTTTTTTAGATCCGTTTATTTAAAATATTTTATCTCTTAAACCGCGCGTCCAAATCTCGAACCGTTTTCCCCGTCGAATTCCTCATGTCGAGATCTTCAAAACCGTATGTAAACACGAATGTGTCAGTGGCGTAGTGGCTAGCGGATCCACGCACAATGGAAACGTCCCGGGTTCGAATCCCCTCGTGCAGCTATTTTCTTCCTACTTTCTCTATTTTTGTATGTGTTAGTGGGCCGACCCGATTAGTCGAGACGTTTTAGCGAGAGGACCTTTGGTCTCGCTGAATGCGAGATATAGAGCTGGCGCGAATGCAACAGAGTACAGACAAAACGAAAAACCTAGTTTAGTCGGCCCACTTGACGAGCGGCATGTAAATATCTCTTTTAGTGCGCCGGCCTATTAGGACGCTGTGGGCAAAATCACTAGTTGAGTACTCCTTCCAAAGATGTGCGCCACTTGTCGCAACCTGGAAATTTTCCCATTTTTGTAGGTCAGTTTATTCAAAACGTTTTGTTTCTTAAACCGTACGTCCAAATCTCGAACCGTTTTCACCGTTGGATTCCTCACGTCAACTTCTTCAAAACTAGATCTCATGTTGATAGGATTTGACGAACTTTTTTTCACGAAAAAACCGAACAAAAAACCAAACCGAAAACACTTTTTTTCCCATTCCGGAAGACATTTCCGAGAGGCACAACCGTGGCTCTCACTGAAGCAAATTCGTGCCTCTAGCGGAAGCAAAACCGGGCCTTTAGCTCAGAAAAAAGAGAAAAAAATTCTTCGTTTCTGAGAGGCACGTCCATGCCTTTCGCGGAAGCAAAACCGTGCCTCTCGCGTAAACAAAATCATTCCTTTCACGGAAGAAAAAACAAAGAAAAAAAATGTTCTTTTCGTTTCCGAGAGGCACGACCGTGCCTCTCGCGGAAGCAAAACCGTGTCTCTCATGAAAGAGAAAAAAAAGAAAAAACGTGTCGTGGAAAAAAAAGAGAAAACGCGTTTCTTTCCTTTTCCGAGAAGCACAGACATGCTTCTCGCCGAAGCAAAATATTAATCAAGCATTTGAAAAGAGTATAAAGTTTGTATAGGAAATAAGTTGCCCATGTATATAAAAAATGTTAAACTTGTACTTGTAAAATGATAAACAAGCATTTAAAAAAATTAAAAATGTGTCTAGAAAAAATGTTTTTATCTATTAAAAAATGTTAATGTTTTACTTGAATTTTTTACCATGCATTAGAAAAATTGTTGGTGACATATAAAAATGTACAATGAAATCCAAAAGAAACGAACAAAACAATAAATGTAACCCAAAAATATAAAATAAAATAATCAAAGAACGGAGAAGAATAAAAGAAGGAAAATGAGAAATAAAAAAGTAAAAAACGATGCAAAAACAAAAAGGAAAAATGAAGTATAATGAAAAAAATATATAGTCAGAGAAGAAATAAGAAAAGCAAACAAAGAACCAAAGAAGCCAAAGAAAAGGAGAAATAAAAAAAGTCTCTACTACCTCAAGTAGTGTGAGCCTCCTATGTAAACACGAATGTGTCAGTTGCATAGTGTCTAGCGGCTCCACGCACAATGGAAACGACCCATGTTTGAATCACCTCGCGCCGCTATTTTCTTTCTCTATTTTTGTATGTGTTAGTGGGCCGGTTCGATTAGTCAAGACGTTTTAGTGAGAGGACCTTCGGTCTCGCTGAACGTGAGATATAGGGCTGGCGCGAAGGCAACAGAATACAGACAAAACGAAAAACCCAGCTTAGTGGCCCCACTTGACGAGCAGCAGAAAAATATCTCTTCTAGTGCGCTGGCCCATTAGGATTTTCGCGGAAACAAAACCATGCCTTCCACAAAAGAAAAAAACACTTTTTTGCGTAAAAAGAAATTCAAATTTTTTGTCAAAAAGCTAAGAAAGACCGATGGAAAAATGAAAAGTAAAAAAAAACCTATCTAAAAAGCAGTAAACGCGTGTGGAAACAAGAAAACAAAATCCGAAGGGAGCGTCCAACCCACCCCATGTGATCATTGGGGAGGCTCCCGAAGAAGCGCTCCTCAATTAGTTGCTCTCGTTATTGCGATACTCTGCTTGATGCGGGAAGTAAAGCTCGGTGTCGCCCGCACATGCTCTGGCTGTGCCGGCACATCAAACGACTATCCCCGAGTGAGCGTTGTGACATGCCACGTTTACGCGGGTTTGGCCAGAATTTGTTTTTTTTTTGTGTTTTTGACATTTTATTTTATGTTTTACATGCTAATATAATTTTTTTGCGGGTAAATGTTAATATAATTTAAGATTGCATTAACGTACTTTTATATAATGTTCATAAAACTTAAAAGTGTGTTTGTGTTTCTTTTCTAATTGTCCGTACATTTTTTAAAAATGTTTGTGAATGTTTTCAAAAAAATTCGTGACAAACTAAAATGTTTTACCATCTTTTTAGAAATATTCATGTATTTCTTTATTGTTTTAAAGAAAGATTCATGTGCTATAGAAAGGACTCATGCAATCAAGAGAAGTTCGCATTTTTTTTAATGTTCATGAATTTTGAAAAGATGTGAATATATATTTTAAAAAGTGTTGGCATCTTTAAAATGTTGGTGTGATTTAAAAAAATTGACGCACTTAAAAACATGTAATTTTAGAAAATGTTCCATGTAATTTGACATATATTCATACTTTTAAGAAAATATTCATGTACTTTAGAAAGTGTTTGCGCGTTTAAGATATAATGCCCTTGTAATTTATAAACTTGTCACGCCTTTTAAAAAATCATCTATTTGAAAAGGTGTTAAATGCACGATTTAATATTAAATAAAAAAAACCCAGAAAACCAGGGAACATATAAAAAAATGGAGAAAGAAAAAAGGATAAGAAGAAAAAGCCTAAACTCAGATAAAACAATAATAGAAATGGGAATTTCAGAAGAAGAAACGAAAAGGAGAAATCAAGAAATCAGAAAAACCCAAAAAGAAAAGAAAAAAGAAAAATTGAACCAATCATAAAGAATCGGACGTTGGATGACCGACTGATAGCAGATTAAAAACGGAATGTTGGTCCTCATCATTTAAGGCAACAAATTATAGTTCGTTAGACTGGATACACGAGGACAAACAAAACAATGGTATGTATGCTGATGGCTGATGGTTATATTTAAACGACATGGAGCAGTTATATTTACAGGTTCTTGGTAACGTGGGAACTCGTCCAGGCCATCCGCGCAATCACCTCTGCTGCACTGCGCAGACAAGGCTGGCAAGCAAAGGAGGGGTAGCGTATGCCATGGACACAAGGACCGCAGGCCAGTTGTACTACGAGACACCGCCAACGCCAAGAACAACTTTTCATTTCAAAGTCAAACAGGTAGAACAGGCAGAGCGGAACCATGCTGTGTGCGCTCAGTGTAATCACACAACAATTTTGTTCATGCGACTAACTTTATGTTCAACTCATGGCAGCATCTTTGTTCATCCAAAATGGTTTGTTCTTTCTACAAATTTTGTGTCTCTCCGGTTTTTGAATCACTAAGTTTTCGTGTGCAATTTAATAGATCTAAAATAATCTACAGTACTTGCCTTTATTTTTCTTAGGAAAAGAGATATGCTTTTTTGTTTCTTGGTTTGGTCAGGAACCATTCGAAAATAATGGTGTGAATATGAGAATTTGTCTTCATTATCTGATTTGTATTTTGGCAAACTTCTGTCCAGCAATGCGATGGCTATAGAACATATTATGAGAGACCGATCTTGTGCTAGCTATGGGTGGCGTGTTCTACATCGAATATAAAACTACCACCGAAGCTGATGGTAAACGAGCTTGATCGATTAGCTAATTTTAAGTGGCACACTAACACAAAAAATAGCAGGTCAAGAAGACAAGACTTGAAGTATACTTTCTTTTATAGGGCCCTCGTAATCCTCTGGTCGACAGCCAATCCGGCATCTCCACATGTCCTCCACCTCGACAGCCAAAAATTGCAGCCTCTTCACCGCATCAGGAAGAGATATCTCGTCTGCAGGTCGCAGCCTAGAGCCGCCACCAGGCCGGACCTGATGTAGAGAGGCCGACGGAGTCCGCCCTAGCCGCCAACCCAAGATGCGCGCCTGCCGCATCCGCACCGCGCCTCGTTGGCGCCCCTGCCAGAGCGCCTGAAACCGCGCCAACGCGCACTGCACGACCTCGCCACACCTGCGCCGTGAACCGCCACCCCTTGCCACATCGCATGAACCGCACGGTAGGCTCTGCAGATTTGCGTGCACCGCGCTCTGGAGCCTCCGTCGTGGCCTCGAGTGACCGCGTCGCTCCTTGCCGTCGTTAGAACGACGAACCCCTTGACGGCGTCCCCGAATGCCAGATCCCGCGCCGCTTGAGGCCGCCACGAGCCAACCGACGCGTCGCCCCTCCGCTCGGACCGCCGGAGCCTCGTCAGCCCGCGCCGGAACTTCGCCAGCCCGCGCCGGAGCCACGCTCGCGCGCCTGCCCAAGGCCGCCACGCCACCACGCTAGATGCGCCCTTGTGCCTTGCGAAGAGATGCCCCCCGCCACCCTCCCTGGAGCCTGACCGGGCTTTGCCGGTGGCCTCCTCAGGCGGCGGCGAGGTTGTTGTTGCCATAGCCTCGCCTTGCCTCTCACCGGAGCTCTCACTCTCTCTCGCGCGGACGTAGAAGAAAGGAGGAAGAAGAGCGAGGCGCACACAGCTGATATATCCGGCGCACGAACACCGCCCGGCTGCACGAACATCCATTTTTTCACTCAAGCCACAAACTCAAGCACTTGCTACAACATGCAGGGAACGGGGCTTATACACACGCGCGCATCAACTCCGACGTCCGCTCCCGCCGCAGCCCCGCTGCCCACTTGCCCACGCCCCCGCGCTCCACGGCCTCCCGCGCCCGCCGCGCACGTATGCCTAACGGGACGCGACCGGGTCCAGCGCCCTACGCGGTCACACCCCGGCGCATTCGTCTAACTAACACACACACGCACACACTCCCGCCACGGACCCGATGCAGCTCCGACGCGTCCGGTGCGCGCACGCACACGCACCCGACGTGGTCGCCACCGTGACAAGCATGGCTTGCTGGTAACATTCACGCCCCAAGCCATGACCTTGCACATGTCAGGCTCGTCGTCGACGTCGTGCCGTGGCCTCTCCTACGGCCTCCTCGATGCTTGACGCTGCCTCCATGTTATTCCTCGACGATCGCACGCCGAGCTTCTTCTCCACCGGCCACGTCGAGGTCCTCGGTGACCACGCCCTGCACGCCCCGGCTCGCGCACACGATCACACACGTACTGACGTAATCGACGCGGCTGCCCTGCGCTCCGCTGGACGTGTTCTCCTCCGGTGATCCGCACGCCCTCAGCTCACGCACATGCCACGCCCTGACGCAAGCAACGTGGCCGCTCGAGCTGCCTCACCCGCCGCACGAACGGCTTCTCCTCCACGCCGCCGAGCAGCCAGCGACAAACGCCGGAAGGATCAAGGATGTAGCCGAACTCGAGCACGGACTCGAGCACAACGGCGACATACGCCTCCACCCAACGTCAACCGCGCGCTCGTACGCGCGCCCGCGGTCCCAATGCGCCCGACGCGTCCAGTGCGCACCCATAACACGCACCGGTCACGCCCGGCTCGCCGCCGCGGCTTATTGTCCTGCACCGCTGCGGCCTCAACTGTAGCGCAACACCTCCATGCCGCCATGCCGCTGTGTGTCGTTGAAACCGCCACCATGCAGGTCCTCTGCGGCCTCCTCACCGTGCCGCCGCAGCCACCGCGGCCTCCTTGCCGCGCCGTGCACCTCCATAGACCGACACACGGCCCGAAGCATCGCGCAGCCGCCGGCGAACTCCGCCACCGCCGGCACGCCTCTGGCAAGGAGAACGACGCCCAAGATGAACCAGCTCATGATACCAAATGTTGTTGCCGTAGCCTGGCCTTGCCTCTCACCGGAGCTCTCACCCTCTCTCTCGCGGACATAGAAGAAAGGAGGCAGCAGAGGGAGGCGCACACAACAGATATATCCGGCGCACGAACGCCGCCCGGCTGCACGAACAACCATTTTTTCACTCAAGCCACAAACTCAAGCACTTGCTACAACACGCAGAACGGGGCTTATACACGCGCGCGCACCAACGCCCCGTCCGCTCCCGCCGCATCCCCGGTGCCCACTTGCCCACGCCCCTGCGCTCCACGGCCTCCCGCGCCCGCCGTGCACGTACGCCTAACGGGACGCGACTGGGTCCAGCGCCCTACGCGGTCACACCCCGGCACATTCGTCTAACTAACACATACACGCACACACTCCCGCCACGGACCCGATGCAGCTTCGACGCGTCCGGTGCGCGCACGCACACGCACCCGACGTGGTCGCCACCGTGAGAAGCATGGCTTGCTACTAACAGAGGTGAGGGGGTGGAGGGAGGTGGGAAGGAGGCGGCGGCGGAGGGGTTCCCCCGTGCCGCCAGAGAGAGGCGACGCGGGGGTGGAGTTTAGTCGCAATGCCATTTTTATATTTATAAGTTCTTGGTAACGTGGGAACCCAGCGCCTTGGCTTGGCTGGGTCTCTCTGACGGTCTCCCCCTCCCCCTGCTGCAGCAGCTGCACAGCAAATAACATAAGCGAGTAGAGTACAGGAAATGAAATCCAATGCGATGTGACCACACACAATGGAACACCAGCCCAACTTGGTATGGAGAAAGACGTTAGGAACACCAGCCCAACTTGGTATGGAGAAAGACGTTGGGAACACCAGCCCAACACAACGGCTTTGTCTTTCGTCCGGCCATTAGCGCAATCAAGGGCTCTCCTCGATGGACTGCACCTTTGCTGCACTCGCGCACACAAGGCTGGCAAGCAAAGAGGGGTAGCGTACGCCATGGACGTGACCTCGTTAACTACGCAAGGACCGCAGGCCAGTAGTACGTACGAGACAACGCCAAGATCAACTTAGAGCGGAACGGTGCTGTGTACGCTCAGAGTAATCACACAACAATTTTGTTCATGCGACTAACTTTATGTTCAACTCATGGCAGCATCTTTGTTCATCCAACGAGTGTAACCAACTTCTGTTGCAATGCGATGGCTATAGAACATATATGAGAGACCGATCTTGTGCTCGCTATGGGTGGCGTGGAGTGAAGCTCGGTGTCGCCACTGCGCGCTCTGGCTGTGCCGGCACATCAAGCGACCTTCCCGGAGTGATCGATTGAACGTTGTGGCATGCCACGTTTATGCGGGTCTGTCCGGAATCTGGTTTTCCTTTTTATGTTATTTGTTGCATTTTGATTTTATGTTTTAAATGTTAAGATAATATAAGATTGTATTCACGTATTTTTTTTATAAAATGATCATAAGTTCATAACATTTTAAAAATGTGTTTGTGTGTTTTTTGTAATTGTCTGTAGACTTTTTAAAAATATATGTGAATGGTTCTAAAAAATCATGAAAAACTAAAATGTTATACCATCTTTTGAAAAATATTCGTGTATTTAAAAATATATATGTTTTTAAAAAGGTTCATGTGTTATAGAAAGGCACTCATGCAATAAGGAAAAAGTGCTCAGTGGCTTGCAGCTCCACGCACAATCGAAACGACGTGGCGAATCCCCTCGTGCCGTCATTTTCTTCGTACTTTTTCTATTTAGTATGTGCTAGTGGGCCGGCCTGATTAGTAGAGACGCTTCAGCGAGAGGACCTTCGGCCTCGCTGAATGCGAGATATAGCGCTCGCGCGAACGCAGCAGAATACACACAAAATGGAAAACCCAGCTTAGTTGGCCCACTTGACGAGCAGAAGAAAAAATATCTCTTCTAGTGCGCCGTCCATTAGGACGCTGAGGGCAATACATAGCATTTATAGAGGAAACATCGGTTGTTGATATCACTGCTTGATGCGGTGAGTGAAGCTCGGTGCCGCCTGCGCGCGCTCTGGCTGTGCCTGCACATCAAGTGACCATCCCTGAGTGGTCGAGTGAGCGTTGTTGCATGCCACGTTTATGCAGGTTTGGCCGGATTTTTTTATTTTTATGTTATTTGTTGCATTTTAACTTTATTTTTTTAATGTTAAGATCATTTAAGATTATATTCAGGTATTTTTATAAAATGATCATAACATTTCAAAAATGTGTTTGTTTGTTTTTTCTAATTGTCAGTAGATTTTTTAAAAATATTTCTGAATGTTTATAAAAAATCATGAAAAACTAAAATGTTTTACCATCTTTTGAAAATATTAGTGTATTTAAAAATATGTTTAAAAAAAAGATTCTTGTGTTATAGAAAGGCACTCATGCAATCAGGAAAAAGTGCTCATAAATTTTGAAAAGATTTTAATAGAAATTTGAAAAAGTGTTGGCATCTTTAAATGTTCATGTGATTTTTAAAAAATATTTACGCACTTAAGAATATGTAATTTTAGGAAGTGCTCCATGTAATTTGACAAATATTAATACTTTTAATAATATATTCATGTATTTTAGAAAGTGTTTGCGCGTTTAAGATATAGTGTCCTTGTAATTTAGAAATTTCTCCCTGCTTTAAAAGTTTCATGTATTTGAAAAGATGTTAAATGTACTAGTTAATATTAAATTGAAAAAATCCAGAACACCAGGGACACAAATAAAAAATGGAGAAAGAAAAATGGGTAAGACGAAAAAGCCTAAACTCAGAGAAAACAATAATATAAACTAGAATTTCAGAAGAAGAAATGAAAAGGAGAAATCAAGATATCAGAAAAAACCTAAAAAAGAAAATTTGAACCAATCATAAAGAACCGGACGTGGCAACCAGCACGAGCGTCCCGTCCTTCCGTTGTGCGCTGCTGTATAGCGGTTTTTTTTTAAACCACGTATTCATCATTACATAAAATTTAAAAATACAACATATGTGGACCACACTGAACAATACCAGTGAGGACAGCCATCTTGGCACATAAACAAAAAACGTCTCACATAAAAAAAATTACATATAGGCTTTTAAGGGAGTCGATTGCTGAACCAAATCGTCGCCGTCCACCAACCACCAGCAACACCATTGACATCGCCATCGGAGGAGGAGACATGCACCGCAAACCGAAAAACTGTCAGAGCACTATCGCATCACTGCTTTGTGAGCCTAAGAAAGCACTACCGTAGATGACAGAGCATTTATCACTGTGGCGCGTCGACCGGGGTTCAACCCCGTGCTCCTTGGGCCTTAGATCTGCCGTCTCCGGTCGACGTAGTCGACGAAGAACACCGGATCTGCCTGCCTCCAGTCTGCAACCCAATGCGAAAACAACAATCACACTGAAGAAACCATCGTCGCCATATGAAGCAACATCCGATGGCAAACTCCTGCATAAGACGCTTTCCACACACTCCTCAGAGCCTTTCGAAGAAGAAGCCCTGCGATGGGACCGAAGTGAGGAACACATTATTCTCCACGGCTGCATCGTCGCCATCAAGACTAAAAACGGAATGTTCTTCCTAGTCATTTCAGGCAACAAATTTATTGTTTGATAGACTAGATATATGAGGACAAACAAAACAATGGCATGTATAGTGATGGGTGATGATTATATTTTAAACGACAGGGCAAGTGATGGCAAATATTCACAGGTTCTTGGTAATGTGGGAACCCGGCGCCTTTGCTTGGCTGGGTCTCTCTCAACGGCAAAATTTCGTGTTTTGACCCTTTTCCCTAACAATTTTACGATCTGACCCTGGTTTGAAAATATTTCGGGATTTGACCCTTTTTCTTACCGCCAGGGGAGCTGGCGGTAGGGTTATACAGCCTACCGCCAGGGGACCTGGCGGTAGGGTACTTATCCATGTCAGCACGCGGAAATGGCCGCCGTCCCCCTCCGTCGCACTAGCCTGTCTAACCCTACCGCCAGAGCCCCTCGCGGTAGGGTCCGGACAGTTATTTTGCCCGAAACCCCCGCGCCCCTGCCCATCTCCCCACCCCTCCCCCTCCCCCCGTCGGCAGTTCCTCATTTTCTCCCCCAAGTTGCCCCTCTCTCCCTCTCTCATCTCCTCCACTCCCCCCTCGGATCTTCATCGTTTCTTCACCGTTTTTGCGGATCGAGATGGCCCCGAAGAGAGAAACGTAAGCTCCTCCAATCCCTCCAATTAGTTTTTGCAAACTTGCTTCCGATTCGACGCATTATTTGCTTCAAATCCCTCATATTTTTGAACTTAGATTGGATTTTTTTGTACCTAAGATTGTTTTAGCTTGATTGTAGTTGTAGTTCTTAGTTCTTTAGTAAGTAGTGGTATTGAATATGAACTCTAATCAATATTCATATGTTAGTGTGAAGATGAACCCTAGTTCATACATTTTTTTGTTAAAAAAATTATGATGTAATGCATGTGGGAGGACTTGATAGTAGTTTTATGATGCATGTTGATATGATGATATGAAGATGTTGGAGGATTTTTTATATGATATGATGCATGTTGATATGATGCATATTGGAGTAAACAAAATATATATGATGCAAGTAGTGGATTTGGTTCGAGTAAATATGATATGGTATGATTTTGCATTTGACACATCTTGATATATGTATTTTATTTATTTGATCCATATGTGTAGGTCTGGAACAATGGCGCAACCATTGCCCATTCATCTCCAACATGACCTGTCCGGCTTGCCACTTCCGTACGTGTACGAGTCCTTCCCCGAGCTTCTGGTGCCAGTGACCGCTTTTTCAGACGAGTTCCTACAGGAGACGAGGGCAGTGCGGTGGCACGAGAGGGCAGAACGGATCGCCGACAATGTGAAGTGTTGGTCACAGAGTGTGAAGGAGTGGAAGAGAGTGAAGGCAGAGATGGAGGGAGATCCAACTATCTGCCGTGAACGCCGGGAAGGGACCATTGAAGTTGCCAAGCAGCACTCCAACTGGGAGCTGCGCAATTTGGGCCGAAGGATCTAGTTCGAGAGCACTGCGGAGGAGAGAGCCAGGATGCCGCCCCCAAGTGCATCGACGTTCGATACCATCAGTTGGGGAAGGGCGAAGGCGAAAACTCCAGCGGGCAAGGCAAGGTGGGAGTGCTTGAACGGTCGGATGCCGACCAGCGTTCCGCCTCCACCTGAACCGGTGGATCCGCTGCCGTATCTGTCTCCACGGCCAGACCTAACATACGAGGGGGGGGAGGTTTATCCAACCTATAAACATGTCTATTGGATATGCATCTATGTTTTAGTACGGGTTGTCAATCTTTGGGACAAGTTTGCTATTTGCTATTTCGTACTTATGAATCTATGTGTAAACTCTTTGATATTTGCTATGTGGGACCTTTATTAATATGTGAGCTCGTATTTTGCTATTCGTGAAACTATGTGAAACTTGTGACAAAACAAACAATCAATAAAATTTGTAAAAACCTAAACCCACGGGACCCACCGCCAGGGGACGTGGCGGTAGGGTCAGACAGCCTACCGCCAGCCCCCATGGCGGTAGGGTGAACCCTACTGCCAGGGCCATTCCACATTTCGTTACAGAAGGTTTGTACGGCAAAACCCTGCCACACCCTACCGCCAGGGACTCTGGCGGTAGGGTTAGACATCCTACCGCCAGGGCCCCTGCCGGTAAGGTACTTATCCACGTCAGCACAGCCAAACGGCCGCCGTCCCCCTTCGTCACACCCTACCGCCAGGGGCTCTGGCGGTAGCCTGTCTAACCCTACCGCCAGAGGGCCTGGCGGTAGCAAAAGGGTCAAATCCCGAAAATAATTCAAACCAGGGTCAGATCCTGATTTTGTTAGGGAAAATGGTCAAAACACGAAATTTCGCCTCTCTCACCCTCCCTCTGCTGCTGCAGCAGCAGCAAACAACATAAGCGAGTAGAGTAGAGATGAAATCCACAAGGGAATCCCAACTTGGTATGGGGAAAGGCGTTGGAACACCAGCCCAACATAGTGGCTTTCGTCTTTGGTCCGGCCATCCGCACAATCCCGGGCTCTCGTGGACGAACTGCACCTTTGCTGCACTCGCGCAGACAAGGCTGGCAAGCAAAGGATGGCTAGCGTACGCCATGCACGTGACCTCAGTAACTACGCAAGGATCACGGGCCAGTAGTACTACGCGACAGGCGACACCACCGAGACCAACTTTTCACTTCACAGTCAAACAGGTAAAATCGGCAGAGCGGAATGAGGCTGTGTGCGCTCAGAGTAATCACACAATAATTTTTTGCTCATGGGACTAACTTTACGTTTAACTCATGGCATCGTCTTTCTTCATCCGAAATTTTTTGTTCTTAATACAAATTTTGTGTCACTCCGGTTCTTGAATCAATAAGTTTTCATGTGCAATTTAGTGAATCTGTAATAGTCTACTTGCCTTTATTTTCCTAGAAAGAGATATGTTTTTTGTTTCTTGGTTTGGTCAGGAACCATTCGAAAATAATTTTGTGATATGAGAATTTGTCTTTATTATCTGATTTGTATTTTGGCAAACGAGTGTAACCAACTTCTGTTGAGCAATGCGATGGCTATAGAACATATCATGAGAAACCGATCTTGTGCGGGCTATGGGTGGCATGTCGTACTTCCTCCGTCCGAAAATACTTGTCGTACAAATGGATAAAATTGGATATATCTAGAATTAAAATATGTCTAGATACATCCATTTCTCCGACAAGTATTTTCGGACGAAGGGAGTACATCGAATATAAAATAAAACTACCATCGAAGCTGATGGTTAACTAGCTTGATCGATTAGCTAATTTTAAGTGGCACACTAAGACAAGACTTAAAGTATACTCCCGCGTCTATTCTGTTTGAGTATTTTCATAAGAGGCCAGGGGCATCAACTCGTCATTAGATTTTCAAGGAGCCTACTAAATCCTGGTGTATGGGACATCATATAAAGCTTCCGTTATACAGATTTACTGCCAATAAAAAATGCACCATCTAAACATATCACGATGTGAAACAGGATTCCCAGCCCCAATTAACTTTTTCGTACTACCGGGGCAATGACTAGGTACTCCTTGGTATGTATCAATTGCGTGGGCTAGTATCCAGTACGCAGTACTACCTGCTACATACTAGGCTGCAATGGCTTCAACTGGAGCCTTTCCCATCTTTGACTCGTCTCCGCCTCTGCCATTTCGCACGCACAAAGCGTTACGTTGATGACCACGTGCTTAACTCTTAACTCTTGATCGACAAGTCTTATCTTGCTGCGATTTGCTAACTACCCCTTCTGTCCCAGCATAACTGTGAAAACTGATCTTATATTTTAAAACGGAGGGAGTAGTTTACGTGGACGGTCTAAATGTTGCGATAGAGTCCCGCTTGTCGTCTCAAGATTCCATGCATGCAGATGCAGTGGATGCCCTCGGTTTGTGCGCCATGCGGTCAGTGAACCCCCCTGCCCTGCCCCTCATCAAGATGCCATGCATGCAGCGGAACCCAACCAAGTGCTGGCCTCTGTGCTGCCTGATGCATCTTGGTCGACCGAGCCGATTCCCTTTCCGGTTTCGGCAAGGATTCGCCTGCCTCCCGCATCGGTGGAGGCGCTGCCATCCCGTTTTGAGCGGCAGCGGCCTTTAGGCGCAGCACGCCTCTGCATATTGCTCGGCTCGTCCCGCCTCTCTGGTCCAGCTGCAGCGAGTGGGATCTCCTGTTCCCGGATGGTCCACCGCGTCACAACTGAGCGGCAGCCTGCGCCGTGCTATGCTCCGTCCCTCAACGGTGCCTTAATTTTACATCACGAGTGCTGCAACTTGTTAAACTAACCAGTGTCTGTGTCCGGCATTCCTGTGTGCATTGTCGTGTGTGGAGCAGTTTCGTTGGGAAAATCATTCAAGGGTGATGCAATTACGACTAGCCATCATCAAAACAAAAAGAATGAATTGCCTGCTAATTAGGCGTAGGCTTTTGTCCTAATCTTGATAGTTCTCTAGGAAAATTTGGTGTTGAAATCTTGTTCAACATCTAGGGCTAATCCTTGCTTTGGTTCCTATTTATCTTTCCACATTCAACCCTGAATCTGTGAGATCTATCTAGCTCCCATTAGTCGGGTTGTGCTTGTAGAAACACTACAAACTTTTACACGTCTACCTATCTGTCTAACTTGAACAAGAAAACAATGGAAAAGCTAGCCATCAGGTAGCATACCATTGTTCCTTACATGAATTTCAATCGGCACCTACAATCCTATCATATACTCCCTCCGTTCCTAAATGCAAGTCTTTTTTAGAGATTGCACTATAAACTACATACGGATGTACATAGACATATTTTAGAGTGTGAATTCGCTCATTTTGCTCCGTATGTAGTCCATAACGGAATCTCTTCAAAGACTTATATTTAGGAATGGAGGGAGTACACAATAATTAAAGTGGCTAAGATAGCTTGCCCGCCATGCATTTCAAGTGTTGGGCATGAGCTCTTGTGTGACTGACATGTGTACCTTTTTCTCAATCTGCTTCACTTCTGGTTTAGTGATGGTTTTTGTCTATATTTCCTGTTCTAGGACGGTTTTGCTGATTTTCTGTTATTTACTTTCCCGTATCCCGTGGTCAGTAAGACTCCGGGTAAATATATGACGCCGACCGCTCCATCGCTCTACACATATATAGAAAGGCTCTTTCTTTCGGCCTCCTCATCGAGGGCACTCCAATTATGTCTCCGCGGATATAGCTATAGTAGAAATCACCGCCGCAAAAGATGCGTCCGGTAGTCAGTCACCAACTGTGGCGCCTCCAGATTCCTAACATCCCTGATGACCCTCCCGCCCACACAGTGGCGCGCCTGAGTGAGCGCGCAGGCTTAGGGTCATGGACGCATCATTTCATGCCGAAAATATGTCAGGAGCTTGCGGTGCTGTAGCCAGGGATGAACATGGTAACTTCCTTACGGCGGCCTCCTGGACATTACTGCACGTTTCGTCGGCAGAATCCGCAGAAATCAGGGCCATTCGAAGTGGAATTACTCTAGCGTCTAATATCGGTTGTAACAAGGTCATAACAGAATATGATTGCATGAACGCTTTGGAGGCAATTGCGCACCCGGAAGCATATATGGGACCTGATACACAAATCATTACAGAAGCCACTCTTGTAGATTTGGAGTTCTCTGCTATTACTTTCGTCCACTGTGACAGGAAAGCAAACGTAGTGGTGGATAGGTTAGCTAAGCATTGTTTTAGTATTACATTTGTCTGAATTTTGGGACGAGAATGCCCCTGACTTTATTCTTCCTCAAATTGTAAATGATATGGCTATTTTTTGAGGAATAAAGTTTTGAATTGTTCAAAAAGAAAAAACACCCTGTGAATAGTAAAACAAAAAATATTAGAAAGTAAAAAAAACATTTTTTTTCTCGTCCAAGGTGCTCAGATGTGTGATGTACGTGCAATATTTCAGGGTGTTTGGACATTTGAGGAGCTTGTGGCTCCTGGAATGTCCAAACTTCACCAAATTTTGCACGGACATCACGCACAAGAGCATCTTGCACTCCAGAATAATCTGATTTTTAATTGTTTTTCCTATTTATTATGATTTTACTTTTCATCTCCGGGCCCTTCTGAGCCCTGGTGCAGATTAGCTGCGTCCAA
The DNA here is from genome assembly GCF_002575655.3 of Aegilops tauschii subsp. strangulata. Lineage (NCBI taxonomy): Eukaryota > Viridiplantae > Streptophyta > Magnoliopsida > Poales > Poaceae > Aegilops > Aegilops tauschii. The sequence continues at coordinate 625,248,335 of NC_053041.3, read as the reverse complement.
TATCGGTAATTCAATTCCAGGCATCTATCTATCATGAGTATGTATATACTGTATCATGCATGAAACATATGCCGCACGCCACAAAGCTTCATTTCTTTAGAGCACTATTTTCTGGTCAACTAAATAGTGCTTTGAGCAAATTCACTCAAATGTGTTTTTTTAGCATAACACAGTGAGGATGGCCCATACCGGTGGCCCAAATGTGCAAGCGAATATAACAAAACAACCAATATAATCAATTCAAAAGAACCTTCAAAATTCACATAAAGGAATAGACTTCTATACAAAAAATGCTTAATTTTATTACAAACATTGGTATACCATTTGGCATTTGCTATCTGTACTATGTTTTCCATCCTTCAAGCAATGGTATGAATCTCGGCTATTTTATTTGTAGTATCTACTTTCATCTATGTATCTTATGCACATGTCTTCTAAGTTGATTTGTTTATATTACAAGCAACATATTAATCCCACGATTGGGAAATATATAATTAAGTAATGATAGGTCGACTGTCTCTTTCATAACATGGTACTTTATAGTTAACATTTGTCTCGACTCCTATTAATTATTTTTAGAAAGTTATCTCATAATCAAACATTTTGTATTGTTACATGGCAGATGTTAGTCACATTTTAGCCTAAAATGGCATTGTGGTATGTCCATATTAAATACTATTGATGTTCAGTTTTTTATTGCGATCATTAGTCAGTTCTTCAAGTTAAATGTTTGAATGAGTTGGTAACAAATTATACTCCACTCTGTTTACTCCTCCTATCTAAAGGGAAACTTTTTAAAGTTTTGCCACATTTATAGTTGAATTATCAACATCTACAACACCAAATAATACTATATGAAATCATGTACCTTCATGGATATTGATCTCTTATTGTGAATGTGAATACTCCCTCCGTTCCTAAATATAAGACCTTTTAGAGATTCCACTATAGACTACATATGGAGCAAAATGAGTGAATCTACACTCTAAAGTATGTCTATATACATCTGTATGTAGTCCTAGTGGAATCTCTAAAAGGTCAGGAACGAAGGGAGTATTATTTTCTAAAAAAACATGAAAATTGACTTAAGATAGAACTAACATCCGAAGGAAAAAAAAACGTATGGAGTATGTCGATACAGACTAAGAAAATCATATTCAAATATTATAATTCTCAGTCCATTTATAATTAACATTCTTGAAATATTTTATGAATATATTTATCTTTTATCCTTTTCTTTCATGCTCTTCCATAAAATAATGTTGAAGCATTACAATCTTCCTTACTCTTACTTATCTAATTTAGCAACAAAAATTAAGACATTTTGAAAGAATTCTATAAAAATAATCTTTTGAAAAATTGTAATATAATATTTCTCTCTAATAATTTTTGAATGTCAAGAAGCCAATACAAATGTGTTCAACTGTTCCCAGGAAACATGATGACACATACTTGGCTTTCATAAGATTTAAAGGTTAGCTAGAGGCATCCATATATTTTAGGTACTGTATTCTTAGTCATACTTTAGCATTTATATTTTTTTCCCTTTTCAATAGTATTTTGCTAAAGTAAGTTATTAGAGATGGATTTGGTTATGTATTGTTTACCATTTCCAATCCAAGTTACATGTCATTTCTGAATATTACCCGACAAATAATTTTCTATGTTTGATCATATATAAGGAAATAAGTACTTGCGCCTAAAACATCAAAAGGATGTCGCTATATTTATTTTGAAATATACTTCTGCAAGATATAGCTATATTATGTGAAAAAACATGTTGGTTGAGAAAATGATGATCAACATTTGATCATGAAGAATATGCCATGTCATATAGTAATTCGATGTGATTTTTCTTTGTGAGGGTACAAATTTTATTGTATTGATGTTGTCATGTATAATGTAGCTCAAAATTAGAAGGTGATGCGATGAAATGACCAGCAACTTAGGTTGTTAGTATTTCCATGCCAACAAAACTACAACGTATAAGAGGGAATTTTAAAATAAAATGAAATAATTGTGAGTGCTCCAGATGGAGACCCCTGCTATTTCTCATTTTCCATTATACTTGATTTTTTATGGCAAAAGCTAGGATGTATGCAATCAACTTAGACAAAAGGGAGGAGACATGTGACACAGAGAACATTGCATTCTAAGTTGCGTGACATAACTATTTTTCTGAAATCACATGAAATTTTAGTCATATATCTCTTCTTGCAAAATGATAGCTTGAAAATCCATTATATTTATACTTGATGATGAATATTTATCGCCAATAGGTGGTTCCTCTTTTGGGCATACTTAGGAAAACAACAACCATGTCTTTATTTCATAAATTATGATCCCTGGAAGAAGTACCATCAAATGTGTGTATTCTGTATATGCATTTACATCTATTAATATTTATCAACATGCAAAATCATAGAAAAAGTACATGAATATAATTATGAGAGAAGTGAAAGCCAATATCCGAATGCGTAAAGATATATTTTGGAAATGCATTGTTTTCAACTTAAATTGACCACATTAATCCAATTCAATATCATACTATTGGCAACCTTTTCTTTTTGATATTTTTAAAATTAAACTCTAAATGTGGAAAATTATGCTACACATCTCTATGTAATTAACAACCATTTTATGCTGCGTCTCATTAAATAAAACAATTAATTGCTTTGCACATGCGAGGATCTATCTCCACAGACCTATGCAATGTCACACACTAACTAACTCCTACCTTGGGATCTAAATTTGATTATTTATGTACAAATAAATCATCACAGCCAAATGAATACAACCAATATTATTATCTACAAAATACTCTATTTATTTCTAAACACTCGACATGCTAAAGATGATGCCCTCACATTTGGTTCAACAATCTAAAGATGATGCCCTCGCATTTGCGAGGGCGACTATGCTAGTAATAAAAACAGGAATTTCAGAAGAAAAAAGAAAAGGAGAAGTCAAGAAATCAGAAAAAACAAAAGAGAAGAACAATGAAAAATTGAACCAATCATAAAAAATCAGCCATTCGATGACCGACTGATGGCAGATTAAAAACGGAATGTTCTTCCTCGTCATTTATGGCAACAAATTTATAGTTTTTTTAGGGTAACAAATTTATAGTTTGTTAGACTAGATATATGAGGCACAAACAAAACAATGACATGTATGGTGATGGCTGATGATTATATTTAAACAACAGGGCGCAATTATATTTATAGGTTCTTGGTAACGTGGGAACCCGGGCCTTGCCTTGGCTGGGTCTCTCTCCCCCTCCCCCTGCTGCAACAGCTGCACAGCAAATAACATAAGCGAGTAGAGTACAGAAAATGGAATCCAATGCGATGTGACCACACACAATGGAACACCAGCCCAACTTGGTATGGAGAAAGACGTTGGGAACACCAGCCCAACACAATGGCTTTGTCTTTCGTCCGGCCATTAGCGCAATCCCGGGGTCTCGTGGACGGGCTGCACCTTTGCTGCACTCGCGCACACAAGGCTGGCAAGCAAAGGAGGGGTAGCAGCGTACGCCTTAGGACGAGACCTCCTTAACTAGGCAAGGACCACGGGCACCCCCAAAATCAACTTTTCATTTCACAGTCCAACAGGTAGAACCGGCAGAGCCGAACGATGTCACACAGTAATTTTGTTCATGTGACCTCCTAACTTTATGTTTAACTCCTGGCAGCAACTTTCCAATTTCTTATGACTTTTGTAATTATATGTTTTTCCAAGAAAAATATATGTTTAATTATATGACTTTTGTAATTATGACTTTTGTACTTTGGCAAACGAGTGTAACCAACTTCTGTTTAGCAATGCGATGGCTATACAACATATTATGAGAGACCGACCTTGTGCTGGCTATATATGGGTGGCGTGTTCTACATCGAATATAAGACTACCACCGAAGTTTTTTTTTTTTTGAGTTGGAACTACCACCGAAGCTGATGGTTAACCAGCTTGATCGATTAACCAATTTTAAGTGGCACACTTACACACAAAATAGCAGGTCAAGAGGACAAGACTTGGAGTACACCTTCTTTCATATATAGGGCATCAAATATAAAGGACGCCGTGTGAGACACCTCCGCAACAGACTGCCCTCGATCAGGACCTCCTCGCCACGTGCTTAACTCTTAATTCTTGATTAATTCGCCAAAAAAAGCTGTTAATTCCTCTTTGACAAGTCGATCTTGCTGCCATTTGCTAGTACTGGTAGCAGCTAACAAGGACTGCCCAATTGTTGCAGTCGCATTGGGTGGACAGAGTCCCGCGCATCGTGGCCTCCCCTGCCTGCATGGAAACATGCACCCACGGGCTGGTGCGCATCTCCTCCGTCTTCCTGGGCGTGGGCATGCATGCTGGGGCTGGGCGTGGTCCCTCTGCCCACCCGCCACGTCTCAAGATTCCATGCATGCGTGCAGTGGATACCGTGGTAGCTGATGCATCTTGGTCGCCTGCGTCCTGCCTGCGGCGTGACTGAGCCGATTCCGGTTTCGGCAAGGATTCGCCTGCCTCTCGCGTTGGTGGCGGCGCAGCCCTCCCGTTTTGAGCGGCAGCGGGCCTTTCGGCGCAGCATGCCTCTGCATCTTGGCCGCCTCGCCCCCCAGTTTTTGTTCAGCTGCACCTGCAGCGAGTGGGATCTCCTGTTCCCTCCAAGCTACAACGCGCGTAGCAACCTGCGCCGTGCTCCTCCTCTCAACGCTGCATCACGAGTACGAGTACTACTGGAGCTCGCCAAACTAACCCGAGTGACATTCCTACGTGCATTCCATGCAAACGAAGCAAGGCAGGTGCGATTACGGCTGGCCATCAAAAAGAAGAAGAAAAGAATGGATAAACTTGTGGAACAGTAGTACAGTACAGCCGCAATCCAAATGGGGCTCCTGGCTATATATCTGCGATGGTACTCGAGTAGCGCGGGCTCCATGCTAACCCGCCGAGAGCGAGGATTTTCTTTGTCACGATACGGTCCTAGGATTTCCCGTTGATAAGATTTACACAAGTAATTCCCTGACATAACAGTACCCGTCTTATTCAGATTGATTGCCAGGCAAAGAAAAGATTATTGAGGCGCAGCAAGCAAGCCAGCAAGTCGATGAGATGCGAGGCATATCTTTACCACGCACCATCAGGTCAAAGTTGAGCCATATTCTGAAAGCTGACAGGGAGACTATTCAACTGTGGAGTTGCGGTCGAGCAGACCATGGTACCTTGCCGCATTATAACATGTGTGACGTACCATCGGCTCGTTCGACTGAGGCCCGCGTCCACGCCGCGCCACTTCAATGCGCCATGTGTTAATATATACTCCCTGTGTATCAAATATAAGACACCCCTAAAAAATAAAATTTAAGATGTTTTTTTGACACTATGACAGTGTCAAAAAAGTATATTCGCAAAAATAAGTGTCAACAAACGTCTTATGTTTTGATACGAAAGGAGTATGTGCAAATCGTTTTTTTTAATATTATGGAAGCAAAAGGGAAACACACAAAGGAAATGTAAGGTGTTACATGGGCAGCCTCCTCTGTATATGTACGCTTGATTGAGATCAATGTAAGGTGTGAGAATACAGTAATCTTCATAGTAATCAAAGCCTTCTCACTCATGTCTACCTCTCCTTCACTCGGCGCCGCCGCGGCGGCCGCCGCTGCGGTCTCCGGCGACTCCTCTTCGTCTCTGCTCTTCGAAACCCACCCTCAGAGTCCCATGCCTCATGCTCCCATTAGCCCCTCCCAGCATGACCTTCCCGCTGACGCCTCTGCCCTCCCCTCTCCCGGTTACTCTCTGGAGGCAAAGCTTCCCTTCCCAAATCCCTCGGCGACTTCCCCATCACCCAATTCATCCCGTACAAGCTTGATCCCACCGCAAACAACTACTCTCGCTGGCGTCGCTCCATGACCTTCTTCCTCAACGCCTTTCATGCCCGCCGATGCCTGGCGGGGTGCAGACGTCGACATCATCCTCTAGATGCACGCCACTGTCTGCGACGATCTCGTCGATGTCATCATGGAGAACAACGAGTCCGCCTTCGCCGCCTGGCACGCCATCTGGCTTTTCTTCCTCGACAATCAATCGGCGCAACTCTTGCACCTGAGCAAGGAGTTCCGCGCCATTGTACACGGTGAGATGACTATCCGGCCTACTGTGGCCGCCTCAAGCATCTTGCTGACGCCCTCGTGGACCTGGGCGAGCCCATCTCGGATCGGGCACTCACTGAATAGATGGTGGACGGGCTGGGAGAGAAATTGGAGGTACAGGCCAAGATCTTCCAATCCCTTGATCCCTTCACCAAGTTCGTGCAGGCTCGCGCGCTTCTCCAGCTTGCCGAGGTGTCCATCGACAAGAAGGCACGCGCTGACAGCAGGTGCTCACGATCCAGAACGACTACGGCGCTAGTCGCGGCGGCGACCGTAGTGACCGCGGACCCCTCTCTGGGGACCAGACTGGTGGGTGCAGCGGCGTGGAGTCTGGTGGCCCCACTACCGGAATAGGGGCCAGTGCCGACGGCCCCCGTCGGCCAACTCCGGGAAATGCCGACAGCCGGTTCCAGGCCGTCGGCGTACAGAGGTCGTCGGGCTTACCGAGCTATGCCGACGGCCCCCGTCGGCACAGATTAGCCGTCGGCTTATCCCAGCCTACGCCTACAGCGGCCGTCGGCATACATGAGCCGTTGGCATAGTTGCGGGCCCGGCGGCCCGGCTCGTGACGAGCGGCTAACGGCGTCCGATCTATAACGACAGCCTCGACGGGCGGCCGTCGGCATAGAGGCGCGTGCCATGTCATCGATCCGAGGCACACCGACCATCATCTATGTCGCCGTCGGCATATATATATATATATATATATATATATATATATATATTCTTTTCATATAGATTTTTTTGTTCTTTTACATATTATTTTTAATTAACTTACATGTAGCATGTGTTAATATAATCATAAATACCTTAATTTTCGATTATATATGGAGGCCGACATGTGGAGGGGGAAACAGCCGCATCGGGGCTATACGGAGGGGACGTTCCTCCCAAGTGTTTACATGGGATGACCTACCACAACCGGGTGGTGTGGTGGCATGTCTGAAGAGGCGGCACGCGTCTCCGGGGTGTGGCCCCCCTCACGGATGGCGGCGCCGCCGGCACCTGGAGGGGGAAACGGACGCGTCGGGTCCACACGGAGGGGATGTTCCTGTGGGTTTGGCCCGGATGTTGCTCCTAGATGTCCCTATGGGCTGACCTAACACAACCGGGTGGAGAGGTCCACTGGTCAAAGCCCGTCCGTGGGAAGTCAAAGGGCTAGATTTCATGGTCAACCGCTCCAGGGTTAGGCGCGGGGGCCCGGGGGTAGCAATGCCACCAGAGCGTCGCACCGGGCCCTCATACATGCGCGCGCGCGGGGGGGGGGGGGGGGAGGGGGGTGGCATGTCTGAAGAGGCGGCACGTGTCTCCGGGGTGTGGCCCCCCTATGGACGGCGCCGTGATGTCTACTACACAACCTTCTTCTTGTAGATGTTATTGGGCCTCCAAATGCAGAGGTTTGTAGGACAGTAGCAAATTTTCCTGAAGTGGATGATCTAAGGTTTATCAACCCGTGGGAGGCGTAGGATGAAGATAGTCTCTCTCAAACAACCCTGCAACCAAATAACAAAGAGTCTCTTGTCTCCCCAACACACACAATACAATGGTAAATTGTATAGGTGCACTAGTTCGGCGAAGAGATGGTGATACAAGTGCAATATGGATGGTAGATATAAGTTTTTGTAATCTGAAAATATAAAAACAGCAAGGTAACTAATGATAAAAGTGAGCACAAACGGTATTGCAATGCTAGGAAACAAGGCCTAAGGTTCATACTTTCACTAGCGCAAGTTCTCTCGACAATAATAACATAACTGGATCATATAACTATCCTTCAACATGTAACAAAGAGTCACTCCAAAGTCACTAATAGCGGAGAACAAACGAAGAGATTATCGGGGCTTCATCAGACCCATGCCTCTTACAACAAATACACCCCGCTTTGCCCAGTGCACCAAGTGAGAGAGGGAGAGGAGCCTCGCTACACGCAACGCTGCACAGGTTTCACCTGGGTGCGCCTTGTGGCGAAGGGGGGGGGGAGGCAGCCCGATGGTGGTTGCCCTAGGCTTCCTCCCATGGCGATTGCGGCGGGCATCGCGGGAGAGAAGTTTTTCATTGTTAATACCATGGGACTAGTATTTTTGAAATGAAACTCATGTTAAAGTGGCAAGAGAATTTTTTTTGAGTTGGCCTTTTTTGTGTGAAAAGGATGAGATCTATTGTAAAAGATTATCGAAAGTATAAATCATCTTAAATATAATAAAAATTACATCGAGATTTCAAGACCATCGAATAACCACTGTTACTGTCAGAAAGAGCCGCCGACGCGTTGATGTCGTCGCTCCCCTACCAGAGCCGACTTGACCTTGTCGATGACAATGAGTCTTCGTGCACATGCCCCTAAGGGCCAGCGCCCTGGAGCCATAGTCGTCGCGGTTGAACCCTTGCATAGATCTGAAGCATCGGACACCAACTCTCGGCACATGATAGGAAACTCTAACCTCAGCGCCCCAAGGAGACGGCAAGAATCTATGCCGGAGCTTCGTCGACTACGTCCAAAAGTACCAACTCCAGGAGGATCGAAACTCGGAAGACAAACTCAAAGAAGAAGCGTCGCCATCCTTCCGAGTGCCGCACCTACGAGGACTAAAAATCCTAACCTGAACTGCCAACCGAAGTCGAGGCACCAGGATTCTCCTTCCCGTCACCGGCCGTCGGAGCGTCATGCAAAGGGAAGGCGAAACCACGGACTCGGCGGTGAAGTCTGGAGGGGAGAATTTGCGCCAACCATCTAGGGTGAATCCACAAGCTCGTGGATGAAGTCTGGGGAGAAAAGTTTGCCCTAACCACCTAGGGTTAAGGGAAAAAATGAGAGCAAGTCCCTGGAAAACAATAACCTCTTGTTTGAGTTGGTTCTCTCTTGCTTTACCCAATCAAACTTTTTATATATGGCCTCACAAGAATATCATTCAAGATAATGCAGCATCCGAAGATTAAAAAAGAAAACATCCGTGTTTTGCTTCTCCCGAAGGAAGCGAAGACCGAAAAGAGTGTCGTTTGGATTTACAGCGAGCTTGCCCATTGTCCTTTGGATTTACTCGTTGGAGAATCACGAGCTGAACCGAGCTGCCGATTGCGGATCTTTTGCTTGCGCTGCAAATCCAGGACAGTGCAGGTAGTCAGCGCTGCGAATTAAATCGCTTTCGGGGTTTCCTTTTCGTTGGGCGCGCCGGACGAGTGAAAATCTGTTCTAGCATGTACAAGCTTGTTAGATTGTATTTTGGGCGGTGTCGACTGTATTTTGGACAGGGTTGACTATAGTATTTTGGACTTGTGGGTGAACTAAGTCTTTTGTGGCCTATGTGTACTAGTAAAAGGGCCAACTCTATTTACTTGAATGATTATGTAAGAACAATTTTCAATGTCAAGTGCTTTAAAAATTAGTTTGTTCAGACTTGCAAAAGAATCTGTATTGTGTTCAACTTTCTGCTGTTGTGTTGTGCTTAAGCTTCTAGTAAGTTTAGGAAGTTGTATCTGTATTGAAGTGTTGGGACGTACTTCTTTTTTGTTGAAGTTTGCTAAACTGAACTGTACTGTATTGTGTTAGCTGAACCAATGGTCTGCTCTATTCTTTGTCTGAAGAAACTGCACTCTGTTTTTTGTTGTTTTGTCCACTCATTCAGTTTCTTTTGGTTGTGAATTGCTGCTGGTCGCTGGATCAATTCCAACAGTGGATGAGAGGGGGCAAGGTCCGCTGTGCCTTGGCCACAGTAAGGCATTGGATCTCAGTGCGTTGAAGTCATAGCTCACCGAGCGAGGAAATTTGCCTTATAGACGAAATCAAATCACAGAATGAACTATTCGTGAAACTATTTCACGCGGCTGACCTTTTTGTGTGACGCCCGACACGAAGGCGCCACACTACACTGTGCAACGCCTCACAGATAGGCGCTACACGGCCAGCGTCGCACCCGTGTGATCAGGAAATTACTAAGTCAGTGTGCAGCGCCTGAGAGCTAGGCGCTACACTATATAGTGTGGCGCCTAGCTCCTAGGCGTTGCACTAGTGCAACGCCTAGCTCCCAGGCGTTGCACTAGTGCAGCGCCTGAGAGCTAGGCGCCACGGGTCAGCCGCGTGAAATAGTTTCACGGACAGTTCATTCTGTGATTTGATTTCGTCCATAGGTCAAATTTGTCAAATTTGCCAGCGAGGAGAGGGCTGAGTAATGTAGCGTGAGTAAAGGTGGTGACTGTGCTGCCTAAAGCATGCATGCGTGGATAACAGGAACATTAGTGGTTCTTAACAAATATAGTAGATGAGCAAATATAGGACTAAGAAAAAACGCTCGCCATCGTCTCCGTTCCCGGTAAACAAAGACATTAAAAATATGGTGGCCGAGCGGTTTTATAGTGGCACAGCTCAACTGACAAAACGGTGGACGTTGTAGATATCGCCGGCTCTGAGGCACGAGGCAGTGTAATTTTGCACCTGGCCACGGTGAAAAGAAAACAATAATGCAACGACATTTCTCCATCAAAGTTCTGGTTTCACTGCGGTCACAGTCAATTGTGTGCGACAGCATGTTGTACACTACACACGTATTGCATCGTACTAGTACTCCCTACACACTACTTATACCAACAAGATGCTTATGAATTTTTACAGCGAGGGTAGAGGCTAGCTGGAGTACTGCCACTATCTACTAGTCATACTCATAGCCCTAGACGTAGACTGGCTACTACGACAGGTGAAGATAAGGATGCAGACATGCATGGGCTGTGCCTCAGCTGGAGTATGGACCGGGCAAAAGATTTCCTCACCTCAGCAACCAACACCCCCCCTCTCTCACTTTTTTCTACTGTGTGTGTCGAGAGAGGTGGCTTCCGTTTCTTTACTCCACTACACGTTTTTACTGTTTGCAGGAGAGGGAGAGGGCGAGAAAGACCAACTCCCCACGATACTTTGCTGCTGCTGAGTTGCTTGTGCTCGTGACTTGGTTGAGTAGGAGTAGTAGTGTAGCATCCGCCTACATAAACGCCCATAAAGCAGTGTAGTCCACTCCACACATCTTTTTTACTTCCTCCGTATAGGTGTGCAAGTCACCTTACGAAAACAAAATAATCCCAAAACACTTAGGCACGGTACATTAACTCCCTTCTCGTTTTTTGTTTTGTGACATATCAACCAATAAGAGATGTGGGCCGTGCACGCTTTCAATGATTTGAGACTACTCCCTTCGTCTAGGTGTGTAAATCACCTTACGAAAACAAAATAACCACAAAACACTTAGGCACGGTAGATTAACTCTCTTCTCGTTTTTTATTTTGTGACCTATTAACCAAGAAGAGATGTGGGCCGTGCATTCTTTCAATGACTTGAGACTACCAAACATGATATGCAGTGGTTAGTTCATTGCATGCAATGCTATTAATTTTCAAAAAGACATTAAGTTTTCTCGTTTTCCTCTCCGCCTTGATCGCGGTGCATAATGTAAGATGACTTACACACCTAGACGAAGGGAGTATCAAACATGACATGCAGTGGCTAGTTCATTGCATGCAATGCTATTAATTTTTAAAAATACATTAAGTTTTCTCGTTTTCCACTCCGTCTTGGTCACGGTGCATAACGTAAGATGACTTACACACCTAGACGAAGGGAGTAAAGACGCTGAGGAGTAGTTCTCTCTTGCATTACCCAATCAAACTTTTTATATATGGCCTCACAAGAATATCATTCAAGATAATGCAGCATCCGAAGATTAAAAAAGAAAACCTCCGTGTTTTGCTTCTCCGGAAGGAAGCGATGACCGAAAAGAGTGTCGTTTGGATTTACAGCGAGCTTGCCCATTGTCCTTTGGATTTACTAGTTGGAGAATCACGAGCTGAACCGAGCTGCCGATTGCGGATCTTTTGCTTGCGCTGCAAATCCGGGACAGTGCAGGTAGTCAGCGCTGCGAATTAAAATCGCTTTCGGGGTTTACTTTTCGTTGCATGCGTTGGGCCAGTGAAAGATTGGAAAGCTAGTTGCATCCTTTGGTCACTTGAAGTCATAGCTCACCGAGCGAGGAGAGAGCTGAGTAATGTACTGTCTGTGGGTAAAGGTGGTCACTGTGCTGCCTAAAGCATGCATGCGAGGATAACAGGAACATTAGTGGTTCTTATAACAAACAAATAATACTAGTAGATGAACAGGTTAGCCAATAGAGGACTAAGCAAAACGCTTGCCATCGTTTCCGTTCCCGGTAAACAAAGACATTAGGAATATGGTTGCCGAGCTGGTTTTACAGTGGCAGTACAATTCAACTGACAAAACGGTGGACGTACTCCCTCCATTTGAGTAATTAAAGTGGCACAGAGGCTGATGAATTTTTTACAGCGAGGGTAGAGGCTAGCAGGAGTAATGGCACTACTATCTAGTACCAGTCATATTCATAGCCCTAGACGTAGACTGGCTACTACGACAGGTGAAGATAAAGGATGCAGACATGCATAGGCTGTGCCTCAGCTGGAGTATCGACCGGGCAAAAGATCTCCTCACCTAGCAAAACCTCTCTCTCTTTTTTCTACTGTGTGTGTGGGAGAGAGGTGGCTTCCGTTTTTTCACTCTACTGTACACGACTTTTACTGTTTGCTGGTGCTAGCAGTCGCAGGGGGGAGAGAGGGCGAGAAAGACCAACTCCCCACGATACTACTTTGCTGCTGCTGGGTTGCTTGCGCTCGTGTCTTGGTTGAGTAGGAGTAGTAGTGTAGCATCCGCCTATATAAACTCTCATACAGTAGTGTAGTCTCACCGCAAGCCAACAGCCTAGCACAAGCACAATGGCCAATACCTTCCGCCACATCTTCCTTAAAGCCGCTGAGGCCTTTTGCTGGTTGATTGGCACAGTTTCCGGCATGTTTCTCTTAGTGCTAGCACTGACCCTTTTTGCATCCACTAGTTCCACTCCTTCATCTCCTTCTTGCGCTCCCACTGCTAGTTCCACCTGCGATGAAAATCACTTGCATCGACTCATCGCAACTTGTGTGCGCTATGTTGTTTGCGCTATGGTCATCACCGCGTTGTTGATGGTCTTTGTTCGGAAGGTTGCGGACGGGGCAGCCAAGGACCACGAGCGGGTCGCCGCCTTGGAGGACGCAGCTTACAAGGCTGCTTACGATGCCGCGGAGGTGGCCAATGTGGCTGTCGGGCGCGCCGAGAGGGCGGTCAAGGACCTCAACGACCCGCGTCGCGTCAATCTTGCCCTGGGCGTTCTGGAGGCCGACCAGGTTTTGGCCAAAGCACGGAAGGAGCTGGATGAGCGCGTCCAGGAGTATAGGTGCGCCACCGATAAGGCGAAACGCTTGGTGCCCAAGGAAGGTATTGCTCGCCTCCCCAAACGGTGGAGAATTGCTGCGCGTTTAGCTTTCTTCTCGGCTGTTTGTGCACATTACATAGGTTCAGGCTGCGCAGGATTTGCATTTTACTACTCCCTAGAGATACAGACCAAGTGCACGACGAGCATCCTGACAATCTTTCTGTTCGTGCTCGCTGGAGTTGTATCCACAACCATTCATGGTCTCTTACTCTGGGTATCCTTGACCCAAAACTGATTAGTGTCGAGAGTTTGAAACCTACTTAGATTTCCGTAGTTTAGTTAAGGATAGTGCTTCGTAACTGATGCTTGGTGTATGAGGAAAGATCAGTGTTTAGATTAGTGTTGTTCGTGCTTCAAAGCTGATGCCCGTATGTGGGCAAGATCAGTTAGATTTATGTAAGGGAATGGTTCAAACTCAGTTCAGTTGAAAAATGGTATTATCATCAGAGAAACTTTGATTATTTCAGTTTTACAATCCTTGATGGCAGAAGGGATGTGTGCATGTATTTTCTGTTATTCTCCTATGGAAAACAGCGAGCGAGAGAGCAATGGGGGAAGGCTGTGTTTGTATGCAAAGACGCAGCCTCTGCTCCAGCCCCGTCTGATTGCATCCCCTCTCTCTCTTGAACTCCTATTTTTGATTTAATGCCGAGAACGTCTATCTTGGTTTGTGCAGATTCGTTTTTATTTTTGCCTACCTGTTCAGAGTACTATGCCTACCTGTTCCTAATTTTGCAATTCAGGCATTGAAAGAGATCAACAAGTTTCTAATTCGGGTTACCTCATGGATTATCATTTATCTGTCTGACCTCTATTTACTCAAGGAGTTACGTCGTCATTTCTTATGTGTCTTAATAATATAGCTTTATCATATTGCACATGTTAAACACATACCATCGGCTGGAGTCTTCCTTTACACACTAAGCATCTAGTTTTGTTTCGTTGAAATGATAATATGTACACTCTCCTGGATATAGGTCCTACAGATCAAATCTAGAACCTTTTTAGACTTCAAATTTGTGCTACGTGAAATAACACAAATCAGATTTTCTGGTGTTTGTAGCAACTGATCAAATTTGTAAACTTGTTAGGCTGCTTACATGAAGAATGCAGAGAAAGCAATTGTTTACATGCCATGGATATTTCTGCATCCTCCATTTCTTTCATTTGTTTTTATGCATTGCAGATTTGCAACCACTCCTAAAAAGACATTTACAATCAGATATAGAAAAAGAGCCTTTGGTAATTATGCTGATGCAGAACATATTTAGCTACCTTTTGCACAACAAATTTTGAGTCAATGCAACTTTCATGTGCATCTTTCCACTCTGAGAACAAATATTCACTTAGTTTTGCAATTATAATGAACCCTTTTCCGGTGTTAGGAACAGATGTCTATGATGGCTTATGTGTTCCCTTCGTCTATGGCCTCAAGTCTTTACCTTCCTCAGTTACTTCATGTACGATTCTTTCTCCTGCAGGGCATATCCAGAGGTTTTTGTGTGGCCCATTCTTGGTTTAGCATGATTTTGAACATACTTTGGAACTAAAAAGTGGTAGCTACTGAATGCTGTTTCAAATTATATCCATATGTATTCCAGTAGGTTGTATTTAATGACTTGTCCTTTTACTTGTTTCCTTGTTCAGTTTCAAACCAGCCATCTCGAGCAGATCAAGTCAAAATGGATTCATGTCTACTACTTGCAGACTGTCCATCTCAGTCTGGTAATTCGTTCTAGTACTTGGAATCTTGATGAACAGTTTGCATTTCCCTTGCTGGTAACAATTAGTTCACTTAACTGAGAATGCAAGAGATCAGCTTGAATGGAGAACTGGTGCTACAACTGTTTCTTTTGCCAGAAGGTTTCAGTGTTCAACATTATGCATTTACATTTTCAGGTACTACAAAAGAAAAAAATTAATTAAGATTCCTTCCTTTGCCAGCAATAATGAACAAGTAAAAGCTACAGATTCATATGTCCAGGTTGCAGTTTTTCTACATCCATGCTGTTTCCTCTTATGATTTTGTTAAGAGTACGATTCTACCTTGGGAGGATGCCATACACAAGATATGCATTTGGTTGTTTCTAATGCATTTTCATTCTAGCAGGCCAATTTGATTGCATTGTCAAAACTAGGCATAGGATATTTGAATGTTTCCATATAAATGTAATGCTCTGTTTCTCTTCTATTTTGCAGCTTCCCAAAATCAGGAATGATAGCTATCATATTTGGTAGTAATTAATTCCGTTGTTTAGTAACGAATTTTTTTTGATGCATTTTCGTTTTAGTTTCTTCTTGCTTCAATTTCAAAGCAGCATTCTAGCGCAGATCATTTCAGATCAATATATAAAGGCAGGTTTGTGATTGCAATGTCAGAAAGAGGCCTTGGATATTTGTATGTTTCCATAAGAAATGTAATGCTCTTTTGTTGTAGCCTCCCATTAACAGGAATAAAAGCTATCATATTTCACCCTGTTGTTAATGAATTTTTCTTTCCGTTTCATTTTTGTTCAATTTCTAAGGAGTATTATTTATTTCTTTGCTTGTGTAATCATCTGCTCTTTCATGAGTTTTTATCTGTCCATTGATCATGCACAATTTTCCTTAGGCTACACATTCGATTTTCGGAAATATAGCCACCTGACCTGCCATGAGCATGGAGCTCGAATGTTTCAATACAGCTCCACATGATAGAACACATAAATTGCTCCATATTTTAATTCAATCTAATTTGGTTATTGATTTTGGCAAGCAATTGAGTAAGCTGCAGGTGGGCTTCTTCCTTGAGTTGTCATACTCGGATGTATTTGCGCATTTGTAGTCAACTGCTATCATGTGTCACATCTTCTCCATTTTTATATCTTATGCTGCTTGATAATTTCCTATGATGTTTACTAGCAACATGCATGTTAATAGCTGTTTCAATCATGGAAATTGGTCGCACAGGGTGGTGATGGTCACTTTGTGCTCCTTTTCCTATTCGTGCTAAAAATAATTACTCTGGATGATGTTGATTCATTCTTTCGTGATCATGTCAATCGCTACACCAGCTACAATCAAGATGTGGCAATGGTGCGGGATTGGGGTAGTAAGAGCATCTACAACCGTGATGGCAAATTCGGCCCCTCAAACGCCATGGATGCACTACCGGACTCGCACCCTATGCCTACAGCCCAGGGCCGTCGGCATAGGTCCCTTGCCGTCGGCATAGATCTATGCCTACGGCTGCCGTCAGCATAGTCCCGTCGGCGTAGATCACGTCAGCGTAGTCTTGTCAGACCGTCGGCGTAGTATAGCCGTCGGCATAGGGCCTATGCCGACGGCGGGGCGTCAGCCGTCGGCATAGTTTAGCCGTCGGCAGTGTTTTTCGCCTGACGGCAACGAACGGCGCCGTCAAAAGAGCTAACCATCCACGGGACGCCACGTGGAAGGGGGTATGCGGCATACCCCCTGCCACGTGGCACTCCCTAGTGCCTCCTGGTGGCCGGGCTATGCCTACGGCAAAGCCGTAGGCATAGATGATATCTATGCCGACGGCTTTGCCGTAGGCATAGCCTTGCCACGTGTCTTCCCCTGGTGCCTCCTGGCGGCAGAGCCGTAGGCATAGCTGTGCCACGTGGCGCGTCCTGGGAAGTCCTGGGCTTATATATGCCGACGGCTTTGCCGTAGGCATAGTTTTTTTTTATTTTCCCTATTTTCTCTTTTTCAATTCATTTGACAGCATTTCAAAGCAGAATAATATGGGATTATGCAGAAATATAACAGTTCATCGTCTAAACATACTCAAGTTCATCATCATCATTTAAACATAGTCAAGTTCATCACCGGCGAAAGTTCATGAACATAAAAGTAGTGCAAGACATGGAACATCATGAAAGTAGGAACATGAAAGATATGGCACGATGGCCACATGCACGGAATCATCATCGACATCAAGCAAGACCACCTCCGCCAAAACCACCACCACCAAGACCACCTCCGCCAAAACCACCACCACCAAGACCACCTCCGCCAAAACCACCACCGCCAAAACCACCACCGCCAAGACCACCTCCGCCAAAATCGCCACCGCCAAAACCGCCACCGCGACCACCATCACTCTGGAAGATCGGAGTGACTGGGGTCGATGGAGCAGGAGTCGAGCCACCGGTCCCCTACATGTTTGAGAGAAGATTCTAACGGTAAATATGATATGATAGTGTTGAATGAATGAGAAGTAGTTTGTCAGTAGTTAGGCAAATGTACTAACCGGACTATCACTGCCTAGTGCCACCCATTCATCGAACGTGGGCACGTGTGGGGGTTCTCCCGCAGGTGGTGGTGGGGGTCCCATTTGTGGTGGATCCGTGCGGTTACTCCAAGACGCCAACATAGCCTGGATGTTAGTTAAACAAGCAAACTAGAAGGTCGGAAGGAATGAAAGTGCAAAAATTGAGCTTGGTTTTAAGAGGGCAAAACTAACCGCCATCATCTGACGGTTGTAATCATCGTTTGCCTTCACTCGTTGCAAGTACTCTCGCACCTCGAGATTCCTATGCTCGACAAAGGCCTTATATGCCTACATAATTTAGGTTGTTTCTAAGTGAGCAATGCTGAAAATAAACTGAGAATGCTAGAGAGAAAAAGATAAAGGGGAAGTACTTACAGCATGCAAGCGGGCTAAGGGAGTCTGTGAACGCCCCGTACTCTCTAACTGGCTCGAGTAGGTAGCCCGAAGCCGTGTGTACGAGATCGAAGGAGTGATCAAGCCATCAAAACACGGATACCGGCCATGTGACTTCCCCTGGATGGCCACCACCGCCGTGTCATCGATCTGAGACTGGGCGACCCCAGCAACAGGAACATTCGGATGCAACTTCTGAAAGTGCTGAGTGTAAGACTCCAGGTGCTCCTCGGTCTTGCCGTAGTACTGGCTCTCGCCCTCCTTGCGATCACTCCGCTCGTGGGCCAGCTTCCACGACTCAATGTCTGAGAGCGGCCTCTTCAACTTGTCCTCCTGCAACGTCAAACAGAAGTTAGCCATACATAAGAACATGACGGTAAAGAAGAACAAAAATGCATCATGCATATAGATATACCTTCATGGCCTTGAAGCCCCAGTGGTTCCTGTTTCCTTGGCCGTGTGTCCCGTCTTTTCCACGGTTAGCCCGGGCCTTGATGCTCTTGGCAGCAAACTCTGCATCGTCGCCGAGCCACCTATCCACCAAACTCGCCCATCCGTCATGCCTTCCGTAGCACCAACGAGGAACAACCTATGCAAATTTTAGAAGAATGACATGTGAGCACGAAACATATAGTTGACTACTTGAAACAATGAAAAGTTAGTAATAGTTACCATCATGAACAGCTCCCTGTTCAAGGTAAGTCGTTGCTTCTGCGCTTGACTTTTGGTCATCTTTTGGTGCAGGTAGGAGTGGTAGTACTGCGAGACGGCAACCCAGCGCACCTCGTACTGCAACTGACGAGCTTTCTTCTTCGCAGCCGCAAGCAAGACCACGTCAGCTCTGGCCTTGTGCTCATCAAGAACTCTATAGAGTTGCTGCAATCATGCATAAACCAGAAGCAAACAAGGCATGAGTTGAGTGATTCAATGATAAACTATGAACGAAGCTGAAGACAAGTGATTCAGAAGAGAACTTACCCAAAATTTGGTGATCATGGCCTTAGCAGCCGTCCCGTACTCCGCGTTGCTGCGAGCCTCGTAGTGGGCCCAGCTCGTGGCCAAAACCCGCAGCTGCGGGTCCCTGTCTGGCCGCGGGCAGAATAGGCCAGGCTAAAACTCCTTCAATAGGACAGTGATAACGCCGTTCGGTTTACGGCCCTTTCCGCGAAGGATCTAGTTACTGCAAAAGAATCAAAGGATTGCCATGTGTACAATAAGAAAATGTTGTCTTGTGTTGAAAATATTATTGAGAGGCACTTACTCTGTCCCCGCGGGTTCAATGAGCCACTTGTGCGCCTCGATAGAAGGTGGTGTAGGTAGTCCAGCATTACCACGCAGCCACCCCTGCGGAGCACCCGGTGGCAAGGTACCCCACAACTCGAGATCAACCTCCCCTCCACCACCCTCCTGGCCCTCCTCCTCACCCTCCTCCTCGGCCTCCTCCTCCTCGGCCTCCTCCTCCTCACCCTCCTCCTCCTCATCCTCCTCCTCCTCACCATCAGGAACATACTCCTCCTCCTCAGACTCAGAAGGTGCCTCTGTATAGGAGGGCATCGAAGAAGACCCTCCTATTTCGGACACGGTCCGGAGTTTTTTGCCCCGAATGCCTCTCCGTCCACCTCCTCCTCCTCCAGGGGCTCTCCCCCACCGCCTCCTCCTCTAGGGTCTCCTCCCCGACCCCTCCACCTCCCTGTGAGGTGTCATCCTCGCGTAGTCGGGAGGGAACCTTGTGGGCTCGTCCACTCCGAGTAAGTCCTTTGAATTTACTGAGGAAACTGGCGCCACTGGACTTGCCCATGATTAGCAAACCTGCATTGAGAAGAGAATAAACAATTAGTAAGGATATCAAATAAACAAGCATACAGGAAAAACATTAATAGCAGAAGAGCACATTAAGCATACTATTGTAATGATCATTAAAAGAACTTACATTTTTCTAGAACCCATATGAATCATCACTATTGTAATCTATTTGTCGATCGGTCTCATCATCACTATCACGCATATCTTCTTCGTTGTCTGACGGAGGTGGAGCTCTTCCTCATCGTCAGCGTCTTCATTTAAATTTTCAAGCATAATTATGTCTCTTTGATTCACAACTGCCTCACCATCAATCCGTGCGTCCTCGTCGTTTGGGTCCAGGTCAACATAACCCAAGTCATCATCCTCGTTGTTTCGGACCACGTCATCATGTTCCTCTTGATAGAACACTCCCTCGTATGTCATGGGGTTTATGTTGTAGTAATCATCATCATTCGGGCCCGGTAGCTTACCATGTGGCGACACCTTGAACACAACTTCCCAACCCTTTAGGTACTCTTTCTGGCATGGGTAAGGCAGATAATATACTTGTGTGGCCTGGGTAGCGGCGAGAGATCAGCTCCGGCATAGACGGTTGATGGTTTAACTTCAACTAAACCAATAGAAGGCGTATGTCTCAGACCCTTTTTGGGGTCGAACCATCGACATTTGAACACAGTGAGACTTAGGTGTTCGCGGCCACGTTTGAATGTAAGCTCGTATATTTTTCCTACCCTTCCGTAGTAATCTACTTTATTATCTCCTTCAGTGAAGACTCCGGTATTTATGGTTTTGGGATCAGGCCGACTGTTCTGGTGCTCCTCTGTATGGAAGCGATACCCATTCACATCATACTTTTGGCATGTCATGACGGCAGGGTCAAAACCCATGGAAACCCATCTCAATTCTTCATCCATTGATTCGTTCGGATCATTTCCCTACAAGTTTAATTGAAATTATAGGGTGCATGAGTTTAATTGAAATAGGTAATAGGGAAGTGTGAAAAATTACTTTCTCCATGAACCACTCAACGAAATTGTTCCTTCCATCAGCACCCTTTTGGAGAAGAGCAAGTGCCTCCGCTTCAGTAGGAGGCAGCATTCCCGTCCACTCTTCTTCAACGAATTGACTATAATAAGAAAAGCGGTATAAGAACTAGGCAAAGTGAACA